>NC_088375.1:207385000-207685000 GCF_037993035.2 Macaca fascicularis | reverse complement strand
ACCTGCCACCACGCTGGTTAATTTTTGTATTTTTAGTAGATTCGGAGGTTTCACCATGCTGGCCAGACTGGTCTTGAACTCCCAACCTCAGGCAATCCGCCCGTCTTGGCCTCCCAAAGTGCTGGGATTACAGGCGTGAGCCACCGCGCCCAGCTGAACCCTGATTTGTTTTGGGGTTCATTTTTAGGGCCACATCTGGGAAATGGTCAGAGGGGGTCTGGTCATTTTGGAGTCAGAAGAGCTTTTCTACGCAAAGGTGGGTGACTATCAGTCTGTGCCTTTGGGGACATATGTGTGCAGGACCCAGAGTTTGGGTATTTGGGGAGAGGAAGCTGACCCCAGAAGGAAAGTGTCTATCATGCCAGGGCAGCAACAGGTTTGGGGTGTGGCTGAAGAGGAAACTCTGATTGGCCAAGCCTCCCAGCTTCCCAGGCCTTATCGTTGGGCAAAGCTTGGAGGTGGGGCTCTCAGAGCATTTCTGGCTCACCCCTCCATATACAGACAGGGAGCCTGAGGCCCAAAGAGGAGCAGCCATTTGCTCAAACTCGCACAGCTGTGCCAGGCTGGGACACAGGCCTTTCTCCATTTCTCTGGCAGAGCCCTTTTGTCTAGTGTAAAGATCCCTCCCTTGGCCAGGTGCAGTGGCTCATGCCCGTAATCCCAGCCCTTTGGGAGGCCAAGGTGGGCAGATCACCTGAGTCAGGAGTTCAAGACCAGCCTGGTCAACATGGTGAAACCCCGTCTCTACTAAAAATACAAAAAATTAGCCAGATGTGGAGCCTGTAATTCCAGCTACTCAGGAGTCTGAGGCAGGAGAAACGCTTGAGCCTGGGAGGCAGAGGTTGCAGTGAGCCGAGATCGCACCACTGCACTCCAGCCTGGGTGACAGAGCGAGATTCCGTCTCAAAAAAAAAAAAAAAAAAAAAATCCTCCCCAACACTCTGAAGAGGGTCGTCATGCCAACAGGCCCAGGCACAAAGTGGTGAGGCTGCACCAGGTCAGGCCAAGCTTTATTCTATCCCCACCCTCCTCACAGGTCCCTGGGAAAAGCTCCTACTCAGCAAGCCCCTGCCCCACGCCAAACCTTCCACACCATCACTGTGGCTTCGTCAGATGGATACCATTGCTCTTCCCCATTTTACAAAAGAGGAAGTTGAGGCTCCAAGAGTAGTGGGCCTTCATTCATTCACTGCTGTCCTTGTGGACAGCTTAAATTCTAGCTGGGAGAAATAGTAATACAAAGTTTTTCCAAAAATGTAACATTACACAGTGGTAAGTCCTCAGAGAAAGAGCAGAGGAAGAAGGATAGGGAAGATGTGAGTAATTTTTAAATGAGGGTGCCCAGGAAAAGCCTCCCTGAGAAGTGACATTGGATTGGTCCAAAGTCAGACGGTTGGTAAGGAGTTGAGCTGGGATTTGAACCCACGTCCATTTGACTCCAAATCTCTCTTTCCTGGATGAGGGAGGGTGTTTCAGGAACAACCCAGAAACATCAAGCAAGGAAACTGGGACAAATCCCCAGGCTGGGGGAAGCAGGGGGTCTCCGGGTTAAACCCAGACCTCTGGAGGCACGGCACAGGGCAGGGCCTTGTTGCTGCCCCCACCATCATGCTCCTGAGGAGCCCTCCAAGGTCCAGAGGAGAGGGGCCAAGTGCCCGTCCTACGTTGGGTGAGGCTCAGCCCTTTGCTTCCCCAGCCCAGCTTCTAGCTCCAGGGCCCAAGAAGGGACCTGCTGCCATCCTTGTGTCTGGGAGGGCCTGTGTCAGGCCCCTGCACCGAGGGGCTTCCTCTGTCCCTCTGGGGGTGGCTGTGGGCTGGAGCTGAGGTGTTTCTGGCAGCCTGGATCTGGGGTCTCTGCCTTGGGTCCTGGGCCTACTTTGAGGGGTGTTTGAATCTGTCCCTCAGGTTGGGCCCTGTGTGTATGGTGGGGCTGGCTGGCTTTTCCCTCCTCTCAGAATTCTGCATATCAGCTTAGCGCTTCTTCCCAGTACCTCCACTCCCTGCTTCCTCCAGGAAGCCTCCCTGCCTGAGCCCTTTTGTGGCTGTGAGAATGTGATCCATACAATATGACTTACTACACCTCCCCTGAGTAAACATGTATAGAGAAGTCTTCCCCCGTCCTCAGAATGGAGACGGGGCTGCATGTCCTTCTCCAGTTGAGGGTCCCCGAGAGAAGGGATATCTGTCTCCTCAAACCGAAGGCTCCTGAAGGCAGATCTTTCTCTCTCCTCAGAACTAGGGGCTCCTGAATACAAAGTCATGTCTCCCCCGTCAGGCTGGGAACTTCTGAGAGCTGGGCTGTCTCCCCCCTCAGGCTGGGGGCCTCTTGAGAACAGGGTCATGTCTTTTGCCTCAGATTGAGGACCCCTGAGGGTAGGACTTTGTCTTACCCACTCAGACTGAGGCCTCCTGTGTCTCCTTCAAGCCTCAGAGTCCTCTGGTGCTCAGCCTGGAGCTGCTTAGCACCGCATGCTTGTGTGTGTGTGTGTGTGTGTGTGTGCGCGCGTGCACGCGTTTGCTTGCGTGTCTCTCTGCCTCTGCCAGCTTTCCAACCCCCATGCCTGATCCCACCCAGCTACAGGGGTCCAGGAAGGTCAGCTGGGGTGTGACATGGCCCCCTGAATTGGGGTAGGCAAGGCTAGGGCCAAGAGCTCCACCTTCCTGCTGGGGTAGGCCCTGGGATGGGGCTGGAGCCCATCTCTCCTCCCCGCCTCCCTTGGTCCTGTGTGGGTGTGTGGGGGCAGCCCTGAGTGCTGAGCCTCCGCAGGGGCCATGTCCGCCTCTCCTTGCAATAAGTGAGGAGACAGCAGCTATTAATATAAGATGAGTTCACAGGCTCACAGCTTCCGCAGGCTGGAAAACAGGTTCCTGGGGCTGGGGGCTGCGGCAAGGCTCGGCTGTCAGATTCCCTCCGGGAGCCTGGAGACTGCCGGTCCCACATCCCCCAGCTCCTTCCATGCTGAGACCTGAGGGCACAGACACACACTCATGTCACATGCAGGCACACATGTCTAGGCCCCTGGCTGTTCTGAGCACACACATGCAGACACATACGTAGGTACACCCATACCTACACCAGCACACTAGCACACACACACTTGTTCAGATACATCATTGTACATGTGTACACTGACCATGTCAACTTTCTGTGCATGTTTAGTGCTGAAGCACACATATGCCCTTGCACACCCTTGTGTACAAGTATGTGTACACAGACACAACAAACATGTATGCATACCTAAACCCATTAGCACATTCACACATACACACAACTGCACGTGTATATAATGTCCATAGTCATGTATACACATTTGCAAGCAGCACCAGATTCAAGGACTTGAATGCATGTGCACGCGCTTTCACACAGCGTACACACACTCGCACATGCTCCCTGCTGCTGGCAGTGCTCAGCAATCCTGAATTTACAGGCTGACCCTCGGTTTCCAGAACCAACCAGCTGGCTCAACTTCCGTTCCTTGTCTCCCCTCTCCCCTTGCCTCATGACAGGCAGCTCATGCTCCTGCCAACCCCAATGCCTGCCTTCAGCTTCCCGCCCCCTGGGGAGCCCCCGATCCATGACTAACCCCCTCGCTAATTGGCCACCAGCCCCTTGACTTTGCTGCAGGCCTTCTCAGGAGCTGGGAGCAAGAGGCTGCAAATTGGCCAAGCAGGATTGGTCTAGGGAATACTGTGCATATAGAGGATGAGGGTGGGGGCACTGCAAGCGCAGTGCCTGGGTGGAGCCAGGCAGTGCACCCCCTATTCCAGGGCTGGGCAGAACAGTGGCTTCCTATTCTCTTGGGAGGGTACTCCTATGATTCATTATCTACATAGTCACCTGAAGCCAGCCCTGAATGCACATTTACACACACTCACCAGCCATGTGTGCAGACATATTCCACCCCGCTTGGCACACTAACAGGTGAACATCTGCACATACCCAAGTACACTAAAAAATGTACCAAGTATGCATGCAAGCAAAATTTTACATGTTCATAGTCACCTGCCAGATATGCAGACATCATTTATATATTTACATCCAAACACACATGCAGTTGCATGTATATGGGCTCACAAACATACACATGCCCATGAAGCTCCTAAGTGTACTTGCAGGCATGCACCAACATCCAACTACTATCCACATTGTGATATATACATGTGGAGTCCAGATATGCATGCACATACATCCATGCACACAGCTCACATGTGTGTATATACCCTGATGAACAAGCTACCAAGTGGCCACATGCTAGGAAGAACGCTCTTTAGCTAGCCTCTGGCTTTACATAAAAGCTTGAGGTTTGCTCAGTCTACTAGTGGGGAGAGGGAGTGATGGAACCTACTCAAGTTCCAACCTGTCTCTTCCCAGCCTCCATGCTAAATACCTAAGCCTGGGACCTCCTCTGGGTTCCCCCTAAGCCTTCAGGCAGCCACAGGGACCCTGTCATGGTTCCAAGACAAAAGGCCAGAACTTCTGGCTTCCCTTGCAGTTTCAGTCTCCTTGGCTGTGGCTCAAGCCCACAAGGTGTTACTGCTCTCGTAGGCAGTCTAGGGCATTGGAAAAAGGAAGGTTTCTATTTCAAATGTCTGCTGCTAGCTTGCTGTGTGACTTCAGGCAAGTTGCTGTGGCTCTCTGTACCTTGTTTCCTCATCTATACAATATAAACAAAAGGCGTTGTATTTGTAATATTTCCAAGACTCATACTCTGGGAGTGGCATCAGTTCCCAAGATGGTGCAAAGCCAGAGTGGAGGGGCTGCATACATCATCACAGTCAACTCTTTGTTGAATAGGTGAGGAAGCTGAGGCCCAAGGTGGGAGCTAGATCTGACCTCTGACTTCTCAGCCAGGAAGTCTGCTCCTTTTTAACGATGTGTGCAGTGTGAGCTCGTGTGTGCATACTGTGGACATGCATGGACAGCTTCTTCGGTAAAGGCAGGGAAGGCATCTAGGCAGGATCCCTTGCCCCCCAAGTATTAACTGCTCTCCTTGTCATCAAGGGACTGGCAATTCTCCCATAAAAGATTCCTTTGGATGTGAAAGGCTTTTATTTATTTAACTTATTTTTTTGAGATGAAGTCTCACTCTGTTGCCTAGGCTGGAGCGTAGTGGCACAATCTCAGCTCACTGCAGCCTGCGCCTCCTGGGTTCAAGCGATTATTGTACCCCGGCCTCCCGAGTAGCTGAGACTACAGGTGCACGCAACCACATCTGGCTCGTTTTTGTATTTTCAGTAGTGATGGAGTTTCACCATGTTGGCCAGGATAGTCTTGAACTCCTGACTTCAAGTGATCTGCCTGCCTTGGCCTCCCAAAGTGCTAGGATTACAGGTGTAGGCCACTGTGCCTGGTCCACAAAAGGCTTTTTGTCCTTAAGCTTCAAGGGCACCCTCTAACCACCCACACCTCCTGGGGCTGAGGAGCAGTTCAGGGGGAGCACCTGAAACTGCTCCCAGCCCCATGACCTAGGAGGGAACTAGTTAACTAGCCCAGAGCAGAACTTCCAGGAAACAGTGCCAGGTTGCCCTGGCCACTGGGCAGCCAGGAGGGGGCAGTGAGGAACTGGTGGAGGCAGCAAGTAGGGAGGACAGCTCCTGAGCAATGTGTGAGGGCTGCCTGCGATTATGGGTTCCTGTAATCATGTGCTGGTTTGTGTCCTTGTGTAAATGACAGGGATCTGCGCACAATATGTACACTGGTCCTCATGTGTGCCCACTCGTGTGGCTCTATGAAGCCCCAGCCCATACCCAGGGAATCCACTTTGTTCTTAGGCAGCCAAGGGTGCAGACACTTCTGCTCTAACAGTCTGGGATAGGCAGGCCCTCAGCCAAGCTCACTGTATTTCAAAGCAAGAGCAAAAATGACCATCACCATTTACTGCCCTTATAAAAGTGGGCACCAGGGAGTGGGGCAGGTAAGAATGGAAACCTTTAACAGGCTCCCTACGACGTTAAAGCCCTCAATGATTTTGGATGGAGACTCTTAAGCTGTTTCAGTTGCATGGTAAACACAGCATTGGGCTCTGGCTAGAGAGGGGCCTGTGTTTGAACCACGTTCTGTTCCTGGCCAGCTGTGATCTCAGGCAACTGTGAACCTGTTTCTCTCCTATGTAAAATGGGGGACCCTTGCCTCTTAAGAATGAAATAAAAGATATGCCGTCTTTGGCAGGTAGTGGGCGCTCAATAAATGCTTATTCTTCTTAGGATCAGCCCAAGGAGGTGAAGAGACTTGCACAGGGTCACAGCTCCCGAGTGGCAGGGCCAGAATTCAAGCTCAGGCCTCTTTCTTCCCAGAGCCACATTCCTTCCCTCCAATTCCCTAGCAAGGGCGGCTCCCGAACCACCATTTTGTCTTCTGCCAGGGCGGGCGTCTGGCTGCCTGTCAGTCACCGGCCTTGGGAAGCCAAGTGCTGACTAAACACAGGCCTGAGCAGACGGGTGGAGGGAAGGGGCTTTGCAGGGGCGAACTGGCTCCGCGGCCCCCTTCTCTGCACCACCACCTCCAGCGATGAGCTCAGAGCGGCTGGCGCAGCAGTTGCTGACAATTCAAAACTTCTGCCCCCTCTCCTGGGACGCCAGTGGGTGACTCTCCGAACAGCAGGCGTGACCCGCAGAGTCACCAACTCTGCTCCCGCCCCTCTCCCGGGGGCCACTACACTGTGTCTGCTGGGTCCGGAACTGGGTGTCTGCTCATAAATTACCCCCAGGGACAGTTACCCGCAGCAGCTGTGCTTGGAACAACCGTTGCTTCCTGGGTAGGTCATTTTTTGGGTCAGAATACAAACCCAGCCCCCTCGCCTTCCTCAGGCAGAAGGGGCATGCAGCAGCCTAAACCTTTTATCGGATTCCATTGTAAATCGTTCTATTTAAGGTAAGTTGCTTGGGTCTGAAAGGCAGACAAGATGCTGGCCAGATGTTGGGCGCAGCATCAGCATTCAGCCTGTACTCCTCTCCTGCTTGATGCAAACAGTTGCCAGCAGATTGTCTCCTGCGGCCCCAGCACACCCCCTTTCTCATGGTGAGAAGGGGACTGGGTATCTGGGCCTGCAGGCCCTCCAACCTGGGTCTCCTCCTAAATTGAAATGGTTTCCAGCCTTCTGCACATGGTGCACTTTCTGCACCCAAAGCCTCCTGCCCTTCAGGCCCACCCACACTGGAGCCCCCTCCTGAGCTCTGGCCACCACCTGTGACTATTAGTATCACTTCCTTCTAATCTCTTGTCCCATTAAAACAATACCACAAACACCAGAGGTGGCTGAGTGGCTACAAAGACTTTATCAAATTATTTAAAATGTTGGCATTTAAGTATTCATGTGTATCCAGTTACATGGAACCTTCAGGTCAATGGGGCGCAAAGGTGGTATACACACGATGAGCCTGGCAGGGAAGCAAGTAAGACCAGGCTTGGAGCTACAGGGCTTTAAAAAAATTGGATGTCTTTCTGAGGGTCTGAGAAGAACAGGGCAGAATAGGAAAGGGTCACTTTAGGGGTCTGGCTTAACCCACTGCCCAGATCTCCAACTGAAGAACTCCTTTCCCATCCTCAAGGGAAGAGGGCCTGTTTTCAAACAGCGTCCCTACTACACATACACGCATTCCCTAAAATCTTGATGTGGCAAACACACCCAAGAACCCACTGGAATACGTCCTTATAAATATGTTTGTATCAGAGAAAACAAGGCACTTCGGGAGCATTATGGCTTACTCTACTACATGTACATCATTCTAGACAGAAAGTAAAACTTGGTTAGTTCCTCAAGTGAATTAACTGAATAAACTTAATACAATAACAAAATTGTTCCCTAACCCACACTGAGGCACGGTTAAAGTGAACCCACACTGAGGCACAGTTAAAGTGAACACGGCAGGAGGCACACAATGAGGCACATCTCTGTGTGACACCTGGTCCCAGGTCAGCTGGACCCCAGCAGGGCTCAAAGCCTGATGCCTCCAGGAAGCCTGACATCTCTCATGAGCAAAGCCCCCTGGCCTTGGAGCACTGGCTCCCTCCCTCCCCATGCCCTGAGGTCAGGTGAGGGGCCACAGTGGGAGGTAGTCCTAGAGCAGAGCTGGGACACGGTGGGAATGCTTAAGCAGGGTCACCAAAACCACAGAGACCTCAATCTGTCCAAGTTGGCGCTGCAGAGTCGGAGGATCGGCGCCACGGGAAGAGATTTCACATTAGCCCTGACAACACCGCCTCGGCTATGCAGTGACATTGGCCAGGGTCGTTTCTGAGGGCGCTCGAGCTTCCACTAGAGGCGAGCTGGAGCCTGGGCCAGCTGCTCTGAGCCTCCAAGGGCTGGCTGAGCCCGCCTCCTCCCCCGAGCTGCTCCTTTGGAATGTACCCATCTCACAACCAAGGCAAAGCCACAAGTCGCTTCTGACACTATTGGAAGCTGGGCCCCAGGGCCACAGGAATGGGGGCAGGTCCCCTGGGCGGGGTGAACCAGGAAGGGAGGAAACTCCTTGGCTTCAGCGCTTAGGAGTCCTTATGGTCCATTGTTCCATACTCTCACTAGCTTAGGCCCAGATTAAATAATCACTAAACTTTGCATTCTGTGTTACGTGAGTCCAAAAACAGGATTACCTGCATTGGGTCCTTTATCATCTTAAAGGGCTCTGGGTCTAAAGAAGCCATTTTTTTTTTTTTTTTTTTTTTTTTGGTGCATATGCATAAGTGGAGCCCAGAGGGCCTCTCAGCTCACTGGGTCCCCGGCCCCCCGAGTTGAGGAGGCTTCGCAATGCCGGCTGCTACAAAGTGCCGAGCTTGGCTGCATAGATTTTAATGAGAGTGTCAGGCAGAGCTGTGCTGTTGCTCTCCGGGACTTGCAGATCATTACCAAACCAGCTGTAGGATGAGAACACAGCACATCGAAACCCTAGGAGGTCACTGAGCTAATGATCTAATCCTACCTTCCGCAGGCAGTGCCCCTCCCCACCTCCTCCTGCCCCCAGTCCTTTCCATGATGGACTCAGTCCATTCCAGAAGGCAGACCAACACCGCCCCCTTCAAGGTCAGAGCAGAATGACAGTGAGTGGCTCTAGCTCTCCCTTTTCCGGAAAGGAGGAGGATGGGGGTAATTCAGTCAAAGCCATTAGGTCCAAACCCTGGCCTGGCCAGGCCCCAGGTCTCCTATTTGGGAGAACCACTGCCCTCTGCCTGCCTCTCTAGCTACTGCTGGGCTGTGGCCCAGACGCCTTCAACGGCCATTTTAGGGTTCTGATGAAAGCGCCTTCGGCTTCTAAGGTGCAGGCTGGGAAACAAGGTGGGGGTCCACATAGCCTGGTGTCTCAGCATGGAGCTTGGTGCCAAGTCCTGTGCCAGAGACACCTGATCTGGAGAGAGGGAAGAGGGCACACTTGGGAGTGGCCACGGCAGGAGTGCATCCTGGCCCCTACAGGCTCAGTCTCCACACCCTGAGCTCCAGGAAAGAAAGCAGAGGGGAAGCGGCCAGCAAGGGCACAGAAGCAGAACCCATGACTACACTCTCCCCTCAAGCCAGAGGGCTTTACGAGGGCTTTGGCAATTACTACGACTATTTGCTGTGCTGGGTAGGGACAGATCCTGTTTCTCTTTGTTTCAGGGCTCTGAAAGCCGGAGAAGCCAGCAGAAGCCGATTTCAGCATACGAGGCTACACAATAGTTAGGGCAGAAGAGAAGAAGCCTCACTGTTGGCTAGAGCTGACCAGTTTTTTTCTGAATAATAGCACCTGTGTATTAGCTCTGGGAAAAGCAGGGAGGGAGGGAGGGAGGGAGCTTCACCATGTGCAGTGAGGGGAGCTGGAAACAGGACCTGGAGCCCCTCTGCCTTTCAGCCTACTTCACGGCTGCCAGGCCCCCCAAGGCAGGTACCGGCACGGCTGGCAGCCTGAGGAACTGAAGTTTCCACAGTTGGCAGAATCTTTGTTTAAATTGGGGAAATAAAAGGGGGAGGAGTTGCAGAGGAATTGAAAACAGCACCTGTCACAGCTGCCTATCCCCCTCCTTCTCTCACTACTTCTGGTCCCCCAAAAGGGCTGGTCCCAAGGCTATGTGGTTGGTTGGTGACAGAAAAGGGGCAACAAAGAATGACAAGAGAGGTTATGAAGGTTTGAGCAGCACTGACAGGGCTGGCACAGACCCTGAGCCCTCCTACTGGGACCCCAACCTATGGTGAGGTCTGGAGTAGCAATACAGCCGAGAAAGCTCTGCCCAGACTCCAGTAGGTGCCCATTCTTTGGTCCCAGAAAGCACAGGTGACTTGGAATCAGGAACTCTGGGCTCTAGCTATGTCACTATCCAATTGTGTGACCTTGAGCAAGTCACTTCCCATCTCTAGGCCTCAGCACCCTTAAAGGGTGGGACCCATGGGGCTCCGCTGTTCTTCCAGTCCTGCAGCTCCAAGTCTTCAGGCTTTGCTCCTGACAGCCAGAAGAGGCCCCTGTTCTCATGTGCCAGGGACAGTTTGGTCATGGACTAGAGGTTAAAACTGGGCTGTGTTGCCTGAAGGCATCTAGAGGTGGTGATGGTGCATCCTGAACACCATACTCACCAAAGGGATCCTGGGAGGGAGGCAACAACTCCAGCCTACAGAAAGGCATCATTTTTGGGCAGAGGAGGTGAGACATTCTTTAGAGGCTTGATGCCTTCTGGAATAAAGGGCATCCCAGGCATAAGAGATCGTTTAGCACAAGGCAGGCCCACCCTGCTGATTAGGGCAAAGGGTGAGGCAGTCTGGCTGTTGGAGCCTTCGGCCTGCTCTGCCCTTTCAGGGCACAGAAAAGGGGCCAGCTGTGTCCATTCAGGCCACTCCCCCTGCTTTAGAACCAGAGAGTGGCTGGCATTATTTGAAGTGGCTGAGGGCACGGGTTTTAGAAGACTGTAGTTGAATATGGCTCCTAAGGGAAGGCCCCATCTCCAACGGAAACCTGATCAAAGGAATCTGCTTTGGGATTTCTCCTTCCCTTCAATATGCAACAGGCACTTGAAGGAAAGAGGGAACATCCCAGCTACTGAACTTCAGGAGCCCCAAAGGGCCTGACAATGGGGAGAGGAAATACATGTTGATTTGGAGGAAGCACTTGGATATATCTTTGGTTGCTTCAGGGAAAGCTTTGGCCCCTTAAAATTACTTTTTTCCTCCCCTTTCTCCCCTACGGATCTGTTGGGGTTGGCATCAAAGAAGGCAGGTAGGAAGGAAAGAAAAAGAAGGTGGACAGCAGGCAGAAAGCGTTAATCCGACCAGTCGTCCTCATCAAATTCAGAGGAATCATCTTCTGAGTCACTGTACTCAACAGCAATGCGACGAGACAAGATGGTGGCCACGTCATTGCCCACGACATCCCGCTTCTCTTGTTCCCGCTGCTCCTCAACCCTGCGCAGCTGAAAACCTGGTGGCAAAGACAGAGGGGTGAGGAAGGCGTGTCCTCAGTCTTGGAATCCATCTGGAACTGGGTAAGGGGGAGTGGCCACCAGTGGGTAAGGGGTATTGCAAAGGACAGAGAAAAAGAAGGTTGTTATGGAAAAGCAGAAGATGAGTGTATGAAACTGGTGAGGTGTGTCTGAAAGGCAGCCTGCTGTCCTTTCTGGTTTACACACTTTCAGGCTGGTAAGGACTTCTCATGAGGCTTTGAAGTGGGGAGCAGGCACCACATTCCATCCAGCAGATCCTCAGCCTGCCCAATTCCATCAATTATAATGGGGCTCAGCTGCCATAGACTGTCTTCTCTAGACTAGAAGTTTTTTGAGGATCGCAAACAGAACAAACCACGATAACCCCTTGGGACCACACCTGGCCCCTTGATAGAACAAATGCTCAAATGTTCCAGGAGGGTGAAATGATGAAGCGGGAGGGGAGGGGAGGGAAGAGGAGAAAAGAGGAGATAAAAGAAAATGGGAGAAAAAAGGGGTGAGAAAGAGGGCAGGGGGCAAGGAAGGAAGACACAAAAGGCAGAGCAGTGAAGAAGGCTGGGGGTTGCTGAGTCCAGTTGAACAAAGGCCCACTAGGACAGTGATTCTTGTTTTTTTCGAAGGCACAAAACCCTTCAGAGAAACTGATGAAAAATGGGGATCCTTTCCCAAGAAAAAAAATGCATGCAAACACGCATAAGCATACATTTCCAAGGACTTCAAAGATCCCAGCTTAAGAATCCTTTACTGCCGGGCGCGGTGGCTCACGCCTGTAATCCCAGCACTTTGGGAGGCCGAGGCAGGCGGATCATGAAGTCAGGAGATCAAGACCATCCTGGCTAACACGGTGAAACCCCGTCTCTACTAAAAATACAAAAAATTAGCCGGGCGTGGTGGTGTGCGCCTGTAGTCCCAGCTACTTGGAGGCTGAGGCAGGAGAATGGCGTGAACCTGGGAGGCGGAGCTTGCAGTGCGCCAAGATCGCACCACTGACTGCACTCCGAGTGAGACTCCATCTCAAACAAAAAAAAAAAAAAAAAAGAAAAGAATCCTTTACTTTTAAACCAAGGTGGAAAGAAATCTAAATCTCCATATTTTCAGGGTGAAGCCTTTTCTCAGGCTGCTCCCAGACCTAATGTCCCAATCTCTCCCCACCCAATGAAAGCTGTTTCCTGGGAAGGGCAAAGGGACCCCTTCACCCACCCCCCAATCAATCATCCCAGCTTCAGAAAGACAAGGCTCCACAGTCCCAGACCCACCACTGAAATTTACCTTGACGGATGGCTGAAAGCAGGTCGCTACGGGCATCACTCACAGCAGGCAAGGAGGACTTGGGCTTGGTGGTATCAGAAAGTGGTGGTGGTACAGCAGGCTGGCCATCTGCACCAGTGAAAGGGGGAGGAGGGGGCCCCGGAGGAGGAGGAGGAGGGGGAGGAGGAGGTGCTCCTCCTGTTGGCTGAGACAAGGGAGGTGGTGGCAGAGTTGGGTAGTCAGTTGCCGGTGGTGGAGGAGGAGGTGGAGGGGCAGCAAAATCAGGGTGAGGTGGGAAAGATGGGGGTGAGGGTGGTGGAGGCGTCCCTGGAGACCCAAATCCTACAGGTGGTGGTGGAGATGGGATGCCTATCATTGGAGGCGGAGGTGGCGGAGGGGCAGGTGGTGGAGCAAACCCAGGTTTAGGACCTGCTGGAGAGCCTAGAGGAGGAGCTGGTGGTGGATGGCTTGGGCTGACCACACTGGATCTTTTGGGTCCAGCCAAACCAGATCCTCTTTGGTTGTCCACTGGGTAACTAAAAGGCCAAAGAAAAAACACTCACCATCACCCTTAGAATGCAAACACCTACCTACAGTTAGACTTGTCTATAAGCCGAGGTTTATCTTGGTTGACTATACCATTTCACTTTGGCTTAAACAGAAAGAAAAACCTACAGATGGTCAGAACAGACAAATAATGAAATAAGCAGCCTTGTAAGGTAATGAGCTTCCCACCAGTAGAGGAGGATAGCCAGATTGAGTAAAACTACCTGAAAGAAGTGGACTTGAGATTCCTCTATCAGGTAAGGGCTAGCTGAGACATCTCTCAGACCCCTCTGCCTTTCCAGCTCTAAGGGGAAGGCACCCTCCCTCCCTTTCTCTAAGAAGGATGGTCCATGGCAGTTGCTAATTTAATCCTGGAGCCAGGTTAAGGGTGCATGCAAGAAAGAACTGGAATAAAAATTCAAACACCACCCACACACTAGGCTCTGTTTCTCAGGCTATTAACATTCACCAGCATTGGAAAGGGCAGGAAACCCAAGCCAGGCTGACCACACCTGAGTGGGATATAGATTTAGGTGAATTCATCTTCAGTGCTCATGTGGGAAAATCTTGAGAGAGAATGAATCTCAATCTGAGAATCCGCAGAGATGGGAAATGAATGTGCCACCAGACTCTTGACCCAGGCCTGAAAGAGGATTACGGCTACACCTCTCCTGGGATCAGATTTGCTTGGCTGCAGCTGCAAGGTCTCAGGCCATGTGTGAAGCAGAAGATTTTCTTTTTCCACCTTTGTATCTGCCCTGCACTAACAGCTATGCCTTAGAAAAGCAGCCATTTTGGAATTTTCCACAGACCTTCCAGTCTTAGCTGCATCTGACAGGGCCACCAGCAGGAAGTGATTTGGGAAGCAGGAGATTTGGGATTAATGGTTTCTAGGGCCAAGAAGAACGAGGGGAGAGGAGGAGGGCAGCACTGCTTTAGGTCTCCATCTGAGGGGTCCTCAACATATTCAATCTCTAATTAAGCAGTATCCAAGGAGAAAAGTGCATCTTTCAAAGCTCTCATTTATCAGGCATTAGAAGGGACAAAAGTAACGGAGAAAACAGTGCAATCTGAACAATTCTCAGATCTCTTTTCAGTCATTACTGCCTAACACTTCCATTGTATACCTCTGCCAGGGACACTGACAAATATAAAAATGGACGAATTTGGAGTTTCATCCCCCTTTTCCCTTTGTTTCATTGTTTCTGGAGATTCAACATAGCAGTGAAACTAACCAGCACTAAGAGAGGAAGTGACTCTATGCTAGGTTCCTAGACAACTGGGCAAGGTATCTGCTAACTATTTCCTGAAGAGCGGATTGTACCACTTCATTTCATGATGAGTTAAAGTTAAGGAAAAGGCCTGTGCGGCAGAGTGGCTCATGCCTGTAATCCCAGTCCTCTGGGAGGCCGAGACGGGCAGATCATGAGGTCAGGAAATCGAGACCATCCTGGCTAACACAGTGAAACCCCATCTCTACTAAAAATACAAACAATTAGCTGGGCGTGGTGGCGGGCGCCTGTAGTCTTAGCTACTCGCGAGGCTGAGGCAGGAGAATGGCATGAATTCGGGAGGCGCAGCTTACAGTGAGCCAAGATCACGCCACTGTACTCTAGCCTGGGTGACAGAGACTCTGTCTCAAATAAATAAATAGGGAGGCCGAGACGGGTGGATCACGAGGTCAGGAGATCGAGACCATCCTGGCTAACCCAGTGAAACCCCGTCTCTACTAAAAAAATACAAAAAAAAAAAAAAAAAACTAGCCTGACAAGGTGGTGGGCGTTTGTAGTCCCAGCTACTCGGGAGGCTGAGGCAGGAGAATGGCGTAAACCCGGGAGGCGGAGCTTGCAGTGAGCTGAGATCTGGTCACTGCACTCCAGCCTGGGCGACAGAGCAAGACTCCGTCTCAAAAAAATAAAAAAATAAAATAAATAAATAAATAAATGAATAAAGTTAAGGAAAAAACAAGAAAGAAGGTGGTAACTTCTATTTGTTTGGGTCTAGGCTAAACAGGAGTAGTTAAGAATATAGGTTCTGGAATCCAACTGACCAATCATGGCTCTGCCCTTACTGGCTGTGACCTTTGGGTCATTTCATTGACTCCCCCTGTGCCTCAGTTTACTCATTATAACATGAGAATAACAGTACCTATCTCAAAAGAGGACTCCAATGGGAATGAAGCAACATATATATAGAGTGTTAATTATTTCTATGATCTAGACAGTCTTGTTTGAAGTTATTTTAGTGATCCTGACCTAGGGTTTTAACTCTTTTTTTTTTTTGGTCTTGCTCTGTCACTCAGGCTGGAGTGCAGTGGCATGATCATGGCTCACTGCAGCCTTAACCTCCCAGGCTCAAGCGATCCTCCTACCTCAGTCTCCTGAGTAGATGGGACCACAGGCGTGTGCCACCAAGCCTGGCTAATTTTTTTGGTTTTTAGTAGGGATGAGGTCTTGCTATGTTAACCAGGCTGGTCTTGAACTTTTGGCCTCAAGAGATCCTCCCACCTTGGCCTCCCAAAATGCTGGGATTACAGGCATGAGCCACTGCTCTTGGTCCATCCTTTTGTTCTTGAGTGTATAACCACCGACAGTGGATGGAGTAGGTACCACCATTTACCTGAATTCTGCTGGTGGAGGAGGCAAGTTGTCCTCGGAGAAGGAAGGAGAAGGTGAAGAAGCAGAGTCTGACTGTGGTGGTGGCGGATAGCTACTTGCATCCACGTTTTCAACACAGCCAATGCTGCCATTCTGGTACACCAAGGTGGGTGGATACCTGTCAATGAACCGAATGCCAAAAACTGTCATTTAAAGAGCCTGAGTGGGTTTTTTCTTCTTAAAAGGTACTACAAAAATGCATTTGATACAAAAGCTATTAGGGAGAAATAAAATAGGTATATTTCCCACATATTTTCTGTTACACTGAAATTTTATTTTAAGACTAAATATTCTATTGTCAAATATATCCCAGATATTTCTGCTGAATTGTTTGTAGTAACAGGATTCAACCCAGATTATCAAAACTGCTCCTTGCCCAGTGTTGGCCTTGTCAAGCCCAGCAGTTCTTTTAAATTATCTCCCCAATGTCAGGTGCAGATATACCTGAATCCCAAAGTCCTGTGGCAAAGGGTGAAGCCAAATCCCAGAGGCTAGTGAGCTGCAAACACGTGACTGGCACACAGCCTGATTTTGAGGTCAGCAAGCCTCTGGAAAGCTGGAAGGCCAAGGAGGCACTGGATTGCAAAATCAAGCTCAGGATGAATGCAGGGTGCTATGTGGTAGTAAATGTGGTCTTTCTGCCAGGTCTCTTATCAAACAAAATGAGCTGACGATTAAAGTAGGGTGCTAGGGCTTGCCTCATGAAAACCTGTCCCTCAGTGCACTGGGCCTTGGGTGAATTTGTTCTGGGTGAACAACAACAAAACTTCAAACAAGCACAAATACACCAAGCATCAGCTAACAAAATCTGGCCTGCTCTGCTCCACTTCCCCCTCTTTCCACTATTGTTGGGGTCTAAAGAACTCATCTAAAACAGACCCCAGGGAGAACAGAGTTGGAGGAAACTAACTGAATCAAAAGATGCTCTGATGTGGAAAATCCCCAAGGCCTGGAGCCCTGGAGCCTTGGCACGTCTCTTTATAGGTTCACCAACAGGCATGTCCAGATAGACTAACCATGAAGCCCCAACTCCAAACCCCCTGGACAACAGGAAAATGGGAGACAAATCCTCATCTTCCTACTCCACAAATAAAAGACACACATGGGTAGCTGGCATTCTGAACACACAAGCTTCTGGCCTTAGAGTCACTGAACCTATGACAAGTGCCTGTCTGAACAGTGCTACTGACCCTAGCCCCACCCAATCAGTAGTGAAAAGGGGTCCATGGAACAAAATGGCCCCCTTTACTGGGAGGTGAAGGTAATGAAGGTACCCTCAGGGCTGATTTCCCAGTAGAGAAAAAGGTTCATTTTTTCTTTCACCATCTTCATCACTCTTTAGAACAGATCTCTTAATCCACGAAGAACAAGTGTCAGAAGTGTCAAGATTTTTAAAAGTCGAGATTTTCATGGTAGAGTTATTTCTAAAAGCAAGAACAACTCAACTCTTTTCTTTTATCATTCCTAGACACCCAGCATAGGCTGGCATGGTTCTCTGACAGCCATGATGCAATGTATTTAGAGTAAAAACCAGGGCGACATTCATGCCAAGCAGTCATGGTGACTTGGCTTTGAATGTCAACCAGGTCAGACACCAGGATAAGCATCAAACCAACCTTTAAAACCATCTTTTCCCCCCTTTAAACCTCCAGTGTGATTTGGTATTGGGAAATGGGGTCAGACTGACACCTCTTATTTCTCCACAGAGATATATAGCTTCAATACTGGCCGAGCAACCTTTCCCACACTGTCTATGAGGTCTGCATTCAGTCCCTTGGCCAGCCTCTCTCCCAAGACTGACAAAGGCTGACTGAAAAGTTGCTTTGGTGATGTGAACAGCTTTCTTGCCTGGCCCTCCCCAGCCCTGAGAGTGAAATGCCCAGTTCTTAGGCATGACCTTCAAATCAATGCTCTGGAGGCAAAGGATTCCCAATACCACTTTTCTTCCCTTTCCAGTCTTTCCTCTGGGGCCCTTAGATGTGTGTCTCGCAGAGTAAGGGCACTAGGAGTCATGGGCTTTCTTTTCCAGACCCCTCCAGTCACCTCATTTAAATTGCTGAGTCTCTTGATTTATTTAGCAAATTTTAATCACCAGAGGGATGCACTTTAAAGTAGCTGATTAACAGTGGTATTGATCTAAGCCACAGAGACAGACTTCAGGGGGTGTGAAAGGTGTCACACCAGAGCTGTCAGACTGTTGTCCCCACTCCCTTCAAAGAATGCTACCAACAGTACAAAAGCATTACCTACCCAGAAGTCCCCAGCTTTTCTTTGGACTCCACAAATTCTTGTCCCATCTTCATTTTCTCCCACTCTTCCTTACGTGTCTTGATTTTACGTGGGTTTACATTCCCTCGATTTGGATTATCTTTCTTTTCTTTCTATAATGAAAAGGAACAGGAAGGTCTTTGTAGAACATTTTCCAAAGTTCTTCATTAAAATTCTACCCATCTTCATGGATGCATATCTAAGAGATGATTTGCCTAGACAACACATAATAACTACAGAACTTACAGAATTACTGGGTTTGAAGTGACCTAGAGGCCATCTAATCCAAACCATCCCTGGGTGAAACATTTGCTCAATCCCACACTCAAATGCCTCCAGCAACGGGAACCCCAATTCCTCTTTGGATAACTCATTCATATTTTTGAAAAGCTCTAATTGCTAGAAGTTAGTGAACAGCTATTTATTATTTGCTTGGCCCCAAAGGTCAGTCAAGAGAGATGAGATGTAATGAGACCTGGGGCATATATAAGGAAATAGTTTAAATAAAACAAAACAAAACAAAACCCAATGAAGAATTTTTCAGCCTGTGCAGCTGCTCTTGCCCCTGGCACTCTCCTGGGCCTCCTGGCAGCCATGCTAATGGGATTGAGGTTGCAACTGGTAGGTCACATACATACCAGGGAGAGTCTATGGGGAGGGAGAATCTCCGAAACCTACATATATATCCCCCCACCTTAGCCCCATCCAGTCAGTAGTGAAGGCATTAAACTGCTCCTTTTGCAAATCAAACACTGCAGAACCTTGTGCTGATCTCTGAGAAATGAGCTGCAAAACTGGCGGAGAAGGGACTAGCCTAGCTTGAGTGTCCAGCAGAGTCAGGTGCAAATTGCAAGAGAAATAAATGGTGAATAGAAAAGTCAATTTCTAAAACTCAGCCTGAATATACTCAATTGTTAATAGCACTGGGGGGAACAAACACATTTTTGGTGTGATTTATACTTTCATCTTGGTTGTGCTTGGTGTGGACACATTTTTTTAAGAGTTTCACCTGGCATCCAAGCAAGCAGCCACTCGAAATGATTACTTCACATAAGACTGGCTTCCTTTTTATCCCCCTCCACAATCGTGCCTACTGATGTGGAGAACAGAGGCCCCTTTCCCCTCACCCTATGCTTTCTCTTCTCTTTCATGATATCCTTGGTGTCCTGCAGCATCTTCTCCTTCCAAAGATCAAAGAAGTATGAAGGGTCTGTGTAGAATTTGAGTGCCTCTTTTCCATCGTCCCTGGGATAGAAATGAAGACAAGTAGCTGTCAGTAGACAGATGAGCTCCCAACCAAATCCAATATTCCAAACACCTACCAGTTAGCAGTTTTTACACCAAGGAATCAAGAAGTCATTTGAATCGATTGCATACCTCCTCTCCCATACCAGCATTTCAATGCCCCCGAATGGCACCTCTCTACTTATCAGACTTTTAAAGAACCTTAGCCTTACTTTCAATTCCTGGTAGATGAATTTGCATTGTCAGGGCAAGAACAGGTGATAGCAGCAGGGATCCTGATTACTTCTAATGATCTGCATGGCCACAGAGAGCTCCCTGAGGATATTCGGATATCCTGGTACATCAGAGGGGATTTCTACCACTGGTTCCTCTTTTCCCACCAGTTCCGCAGGACTCTTTAGGAAGCATCAGTAGCTTCCTACCCACCGGAAACCTGTGTACACATATGGGGGTTCATGTGTATGCATATGTACACATATATACATGAAAAGTGTGTGTGTACGGCTGTTATTTCTCTGCACACACAGAAAACCAGCCACAGCACTCCACCTTCTTGCTCCCTTCTAGAATAGCTCAGCATCCACACACACCCCAACCACAAGGGGGCTCCAGTGAGAAAAGACGGCCAGCTGTTTTAAGACCACAAGGTTTAATCACCAGTTCCTGGCCGGGCGCGGTGGCTCAAGCCTGTAATCCCAGCACTTTGGGAGGCCGAGACGGGCGGATCACGAGGTCAGGAGATCGAGACCATCCTGGCTAACACGGTGAAACCCCGTCTCTACTAAAAAATACAAAAAAAACTAGCCGGGCGAGGTGGCGGGCGCCTGTAGTCCCAGCTACTCGGGAGGCTGAGGCAGGAGAATGGCGTGAACCCGGGAGGCGGAGCTTGCAGTGAGCTGAGATCCGGCCACTGCACTCCAGCCTGGGCGACAGAGCGAGACTCCGTCTCAAAAAAAAAAAAAAAATCACCAGTTCCTAATTAGTGGCTGTGCCAGTGGGACAGAGTAAACTATTGAGTGTCCATATAAGGGCTATCTGCCAGACTCAACGGTCCTGGTTGGAATCTTGCACTTTGGCATAGATAAGGTCCTCTCACTATCCAGAAAGTATGTGCTTAGGAGTGAACATTTATCTTAACATTATTCTGAACTAAAAAGAAATGGAAAGGCAATTCTATTCCCTGCCCTCCAATCCTATCACAACACAGAAAGTGCTTCCAAATAAAACATTAATAATTTCTATATTAAATCTTCTCCTGAGTTAGATACACCACTACTCATTTCTGTTGGGCCAAGTTCAGATAACTGAGAGGCCATGCTAATTCTGATACTATATGCTAAAAAGAAAAATACCATTAACTGAAGAAAAAAATTCTCCTAATATCATTTGTTTATCTAATCCCACTACACAAACCCTATGTCATACTCCCTACAATATTATCAGTTGTATGACCCCTTTCTGCCCAATAACTCCTCTGCCCAAACCCAACTAGACTCAATAATGGAGGCTGCAGAGTCAAACCTCTGTCCTGCTGTGCTGGTCCCTTTGAAAGCCAAGGGGCAAACATAATTTTACACAGTAAAATGAAGGACAGATGCCATGTACTTTGTATCTGTGTGAGAAGGCTCCCTGAATTGGACTGGTGTCCTTGAATTTCACATGGGTACACACACACACACACTCTACCTTGCAGTGTACACGTCTGATAGAAGACATCCGCCTCCAGCTATCTGTAATTATTTTTTACCTGCTCCAAAGATATGTACGGATGTAAGCAAGATAAATATTCACCTTCTGTCCCTCTTCAGTGGTTTTTTGCAGGATGACAATACTACCAAACCACTAGAGGAGAGGGGCTTTAAGTTGTCTATAAGGCTATGTTCTTTTTCAAGTCCGGGGACAGCAGAGTAGGTCCTTTCAGAAGGAAATGTCCAAAGGATGTTCAAAACAAAGTGAACGATGCTCATTTGGAAGAATGCCAATTACTCCTTAAGCTTTGGAAAGACCCCTCTGGGCCCAGAGCAGCCAGTCCAAGAGGCTGGCCCCACTAACACACCCAAACATCTGGTAATCTAGTGGTTTCCAAGTAAGTGGGAGCCTTGCTAGAATGTTGCCCCTGGGATCCATGCTGTAGGACCGCCTTGTAACAAAGTCCTTTTGGTTCTATAATAACTAAATTCCTTGGATGGAATCCAAGATGGACCTGGTTTATATGAAATTAAACTCTGTAGCATGCTATGGTTACAGTAAACTTTCAATATGTATTACATTCACTGTGAATTTCAGAAACCAAACAATAATAAGTGACAAGTGTTTATGGGGTAAATTTTAGTTTCTGCTGCCACAGACAACTTTGGGGTAGGCAGTAAGCTTTTAGATACAATCCTCTCATGTAAACAACTGCTTCAGATAAAAAGACAATTTAGTGTTATTAAACCACAGGTTGAAAAAGGGAGGAGCTAGCCAGCCATTACCTGTAAGGGGTAAGATTGTTGAGAGGGGGAGGAGTATCACAGGTATTGTATGTTTCTAAGACAGGCACCGGGAGAGAGTTTCTGTCAAAAAGCTTCTGGTCTTGAATGGTGGAGCTTCTGAAGGCTTTTCGGGTGTTGATTCCTTGTAGTGACACTGAGAGAAGATGGAAGGCGTTAGAAAATGGACGACAGGCTATTTGAGCAAACACTGAGTCACACCAGTCAGAGAGGCCTCAGCTGCTGCATTTCTTGGCTGCGGCTGTCTGCAGTCAGGCTTTTTTTCCCTCCCCCTCTGGGGAAGCCCCACAAGGCTGTCAGCAGCCCAGTCATTTCACGACTGAACAAAATGAGGCAACACAAAGGTTTACTATGTGGCCAGATCTAGCAGGCCTCTCCTTAGGAGGAATGAATCTTCCAAGTACTTTTATGGTAGCAAAATACGATTGAGGGAGGGGAAATTTGAGAAAGAAGGAATTGGGGGAATGGGAGAAAGGAGTGCATGAGGGTGTGGTGGAGCTAAAAAGGTTCTTTCCAGCACTCAGGCTTGTGTCACTTCAAAGCAGAACTCTATAGGTCTCTGTGATTTCTCCCCTCACTTTTTTTAAAATAAATCAGGGGGAAAAAATTCTATAAAACTGCTCAGCAAAGCCTGCAAATGCTGAGCTCAGCTTTCTTACCTTCTTCTTCCTTGGGATCCAGCTGAGTGACTTTAACTTGTAGTCGGTCGACCCTCTCAGCAAGGGAGCTTACCCGAGAGGCAAAGGTATTTGCCTGAGTAAAGAGCTCTCCAAAAATGTCCTCTGCATATTTACCTGGAAAGAGCAAAGAAACCAAGTCACTAGTGCATAGAAGTAATGTAAATGGTCAGAAAAACTGGCTACTAAAGATTGTATTCCCTAACCACCAAACACATACTACACACACACACATACCCTAAGACGGTTTGGGCTATATGCAGATGACTGCTCTTAGAGAAATACTCTTCATAGTTTAGGAAGTCTGCATATGTTCTATAACTAATAGAGTCTTCTTGACAGATGTGAACAGTCATGAGACTCAAAACAGGCTGAATAAAACTGAAAGGTGTAATGCAAAAAATTAAGCCTGGAAGAACAGATAATATTTCTACACATTTCCAGCCTGGGCAACACGGTGAAACCCCGTCTCTACTAAAAATACAAAAATTAGGCAGGTGTGCTGGCAGGCACCTATAATCCCAGCTACTGGGGAGGCTAAGGCAGGGGAATCACTTGAACTTGGGAGGCGGAGGTTGCAGTGAGCTGAGACCGAGCCACTGCACCCCAGCCTGGGTGACGGAGTGAGACTAAAACTAAACTAATAAAATAACACTACACATTTGCCCATAGCCCTTAGCCTCTTATTGTTCTGTAAAAGTACCTTATAAAATGGTTCTGAAAAACAGATTGGGAGTTTAGAGGACATTCTAGGTATCTAAAATTAACATGAAAAGTAAGAAATTAGTTCCTCAATGGAGCCTTGAAAGTACAGTGAACAACTATGATTAGTGTGTTAAATGTGAGGGGCCCTGAGCTTATCAACAACCCATAGCAGAGATGTACAACTTCTTTTAAGAGGTAGAAAGGTTACTTTATGTTTTATAACTTGTAATTTTTTTTTTCTTTTTTTGGAGACAGAGTCTCCCTCTGTCACCCAGGCAGCAGTACAGTGGCATGATCTTGGCTCACTGCAACCTCTACCTCCTGGGCTCAAGCAATTCTCATGTATTAGCCTCCCGAGTAGCTGAGATTAAAGATGTGCACCACCATGCCAGGCTAATTTTTGTATTTTTGGTAGAGACGGGGATTTGCCAGGTTGCCCAGGCTGGTCTCAAACTCCTGGCCTCAAGTGATCTGCCCACCTTGGCCTCCCAAAGTGCTGGGATTACAGGTGTTGAGCCACCATGCCCAGCTTGTCACCTACAACTTTCAAAGTCTTTGCTCTAGGTTACAATCCTTCAAATCTACATCTCAGGAACCAAGTGAAAAGCTGAAACTTTCAAGCCCTCTGAAAAGCAGCATACCAGTGGTCTCTTTCCACAATGTCTTGTTTTTTAGAAAAAGAAAAGTTCCGTACTTTCAACCCTGGAATGCAAGGAGAATCTGCAGCCAAAGAAACATAACAGCAATTTGACACTACCTCTATATTGTCATTCCAAGCCACAGGCACATTCTTACTAGGAATGAAAAGTAGTGCATATGAATAAATATACCATCTGAGCTTTTTTTTTTTTTCCCCCGAGACAGAGTCTTGCTCTATCCCCCAGGCTGGAGTGCAGTGGTGCAAAATCTCGGCTCACTGCAGCCTCTGCCTCCTGGGTTCAAGCGATTCTCCTGCCTCAGCCTCCCGAGTAGCTGAGATTATAAGTGCCTGCCATAACACCCGGCTTGTTTTTTGTTTTTAGTAGAGAGAGGGTTTCATCATGTTGGCCAGGCTGGTCTTAAACTCCTGACCTCAGATGATCTGCCCACCTCAGCCTCCCAAAGTACTGGGATTACTAGCACGAGCCACTGCGCACAGACCTACCATCTGAGCTTCTTGCAAGGTGAAGGCAATCATAAGAGACTGTGCCCAATCAAATGATAATTTTTTTTTGAGAACTATTTAAAGTAGGCTTTAATTTCTAGCTTCGAAACTACATTTATGCTTAGTCCATATTTGAGGGGAAAAAAAATAGCCTGAAAGGCCAAAACCACACCTTCAGGGTGAACTGCAGCTCACCTTCCCAGTACAACCTGAAGAGTGGGGATAAGACCAATCAACTGCATATTTTGAATTGCTTATTAAGTCAATAAGGACTTCTAATCAAGGAAGAAGCAAGTCCTTGCATACTGATCATTTGTGACCTAAACAATTATGGGAAGCTCCTGGGCGCAAATAACTCAAATCAGCTGATAAGCATTTCTACTCTGCAGGTTGAGGATTTTATCTGATCCCTATTCATAATATGGCTAAGTTCCTACAAAAACCATACTGTATCATGCTTGTCTAGGTAATGGAAAATTGTGTTTGGAAGGCTAAAACAGAGAAATATGCAACATTATGTGTGGAAAATAAACCAAGCTCAAAAATATCTGTTAAAAATAAAAGGCCAGTCGTGGTGGCTCATGCCTGTAATCCCATCACTTTGGGAGGCCAAGGTGGGCAGATCACTTGAGGCCAAGAGTTCGAGACCAGCCTGGGGAATATGACAAAACCCTGCCTCCACTAAAATTACAAAAAAATTAGGCCAGGCATGGTGGCTCATGCCTGTAATCCCAGCACTTTGGGAGGCCAAGGTAGGCGGATCACCTAAGGTCAGGATTTTGAGACCAGCCTGGCCAACATGGTGAAATCCCATCTCTACTAATAATACAAAAATGAGCTGGGCATGGTGGCAGGCACCTGTAATCCCAGCTACTCAGGAGGCTGAGGCAAAAGAATCGCTTGAACCTGGAAGGCAGAGGTTGCAGTGAACCAAGATCGCACCACGGCACTCTAGCCTAGGTGACAGAGCGAGACTCCATCTCAAAAAAAAAAAAAAAAAAAAAAAGCTGCGCGTGGTGGTGCACACCTGTAATCCCAGCTACTCAGGAGGTTGAGGCATGAGAATCACTTGAACTTGGGAGGCAGAGGTTGCAGTGAGCCCAGATCGTGCCACTGGCTCCAGCCTATCTCAAAAATAATAATAATAAATAAAATGAAATTAAAGAAAAAAGAAAAATATCAATTAATCTTCCAGCTATTCTGGAGGGGAAAAAAAAATACCAATCAACTTACACCAAAAGAGTCACCAAGAGTACCTAGGATTTCCTTAAGTGAAGAGGGTAGTGATAGTAGAAGTAGAGGCTCTGTGTGGCACAGTGGTTTTCAAGATAAAATCTTACAAAGAACCTCAACATATAAAACTAGTTAAGTATAAGATCTCTATTTTAAGAGGAAGTGAAGTGGTGTGAGGGCTTCCCCACTGTCTCATCACCTCAGGCCTGAGGCAGACTTAGAACTATACTATGAGACATGGAAGGAGCAGTTGACTTCAAATCAGAAAATCTGAATCAAAGTCTCAGCTCTTTCTATTTATACTTGTGTACTCGTCAGCAAGTCACAATCTCCCAGCCTTAGTTTCCTCATCTGTAAAGTAAGGATAATACTACCCCATCAAGTTACCATAAGGATTAAGTGAGCTAAAAATGTGAGTTGTTACAATGATATTCTTCCTTATACTCCTCAACCACATTACATGACTTAATGGTATAAATACCTAAGGCCAGGCAGGGTGGCTCATGCCTATAATCCCAACGCTTTGGGAGGCCAAGGCAGGTGGATCACTGAAGGCCAGGAGTTTGAGACCAGCCTGGCCAACATGGTGAAACCCTGTCTCTACTAAAAATATAAAACTTAGCCAGGCATGGTGGCATACCATCTTGTAATCCTAGCTACTCAGGAGGCTGATACATGAGAACTGCTTGAGCCCAAGAGACATAGGTTGCAGTGAGCCAAGATCACACCACTTCACTTCAGCCTGGGTGACAGAGTAAGACTCCATCTCAAAAAACAAACAAACAAACAAACAACAAACAAACAAAACAAAACAAAACAGCGTAAATTCTAAATACCTTACGTTTTTGTTTTTAAATTTTTTTTTTATTTTTTAGATAGATACTTGCTCTGTTGCCCAGGCTGGAGTACAATGGCACAATCTCAGCTCACTGCAACCTCTGCCTCTCTGCCTCCTGGATTCAAGAGATTCTCCTGCCTCAGACTCCTGAGTAGCTGGAAGTACAGGCACATGCCCAGCTAATTTTTGTATTTTTAACAAAGAAGGGGTTTCACCATGTTGGCCAGGCTGGTCTCAAACTCCCAACCTCAAGTGATCTGCCTTGGCCTCCTCAAGTGTTGGGATTACAGGCGTGAGCCACTGTGCCCAGCCTAAATATCCTAAGTTTTAAGTTTAGAGGAAAATTTTAAATATAATTCCAATTAGTAATTTGATAGTCTCCTTCAAGTGCTAAAATTTACTCCAACTTTTGAAAACAGAAATGTGATATTGAACTAGGGAAAACCAAAGTGTCTTGTTCAGAGTTAAACTTCACTCATTCAGATTACCAAGAGAGACCCAATATCCATCATTATCCAACATTCATAACAGATACCACATTTTGCAGAAGATTCTAGGAAGCAGTCTTCAATTTTTGTTTTTTCCTTAGCAGAACTCTTCAAATGAAATGTTACGTGGAAGTAGAACAGGTAAAACTGATTTTTAAAAATGTGAAGTTGCTCTTATTGAAGTCTGAGTGGGAGTCTTGGAGCTCCCCAATGGCATGCCCCACCCCCTCACCCACACTGCAGTCAGTTAGAAACCTAATATCTAGCTTGATTTTCTAATGACCCAAGTGGGGGTTCCATTCTCCTGGGTGGCCACAATACTGATACAAAGTGCTGGCTGGCTGTGCCTGTATTTTCTAAGATACAGCAACCGAATATGCGAAATGCCATCTCACTGTTCTGAGAAAAAAATAAGAATTCTGGATGTGCTGTCACGGAGCAATCTATGGCTGTGGGATTTTTAGTTTTATGCTTTATCCATTCCATAATCAGCCTTTCAGTACTAAATTGAGAAGTTCCACCCAGGTACAATGCACATGAGGCCAAGGTCATGAGCCTGAAGCACATATGAACCCTTCCCTGCACTCCTCTCAGCTAGATGAAATCCCAGTCATCTTTCAAGGTCCCATTCAAATGTAACCTCTTCTATGAAGTCTTCCTTGACCCTGCCTATCCCTACCTGTGCCCCCACTACCCACAGAAAGTATTATTTCCATTCCTACATTCTTTGTGCATCAACAGCATGGAATAGTGGGAGATATATAGGCGTGAGTTATTCGACATTTAATGAGCTTCTACTGGGTGACAGGTACTACACAAGGTAGACACTGGGGTTCAAAGACAAATAACACATGATTACTACCTTCAACAATTTTCTTTTTTGGTTACCCAGGCTGGAGTGCAGCAGCGCCATCTCAGCTCACTGCAGCCTTGACCTTCTGGGCTCAAATGATCCTCCTACCTCAGCCTTCCATCTCAGCCTTCCAAATAGCTGGAAGTACAGGCTCATGCCACCACACCCAGCTAATTTAGTTTATATTTTGTAGAGAAAGGGTCTCACTATGTTGCCCAAGCTATCTCAAACTCCAGGGCCCAAGCAATCCTCCCATCTCAACCTCCCAGAGTGCTGGGATTATAAGCATGAGCCATTGTGCCCAGTCAAGAATTTTTAATTGAGTATGAGCCATAGGTGATTTGTGATATAATGTGATAGGATAATACAGGCATATAATGGGAGCTCAGAGGAGCACTCTTAGCCCAACCTGGAAGAGAAGATTCCTGAGCTGGACCTTGAAGGATTAGCTACAGGCAGCCAGGCAGACAAAGATGGCAAGGGCTGTTCAGCCAGGGAGGATAGCAAGAGCACTGTTTGGAAATATGAGAGAGCATGGTCTGTCTCAGGAGAACTACTAGTAGGTGATAATTCATTCTTTTTTCCTTTCCTTTTTCCTTCTATTTAATTAATTTATTTGAGACAAGGTCTCGCCCTGTTGGCCAGTGCTGGAGTGGCATGATCATGGCTCACTGCAGCCTTGAACTCCCAGGCTCAAGCGATCCTCCCACCTTAGCCTCCCAACCAGCTGGGACTACAGGTGTGCACCACCACACCTGGGTACTTTTTAAATTTTTGTAGCAATAGGGTCTCAGTATGTTGCCAGCGCTGGTCTCGAACTCCTGAGCATAAGCAATACTTGTGCCTCAGCCTCCTAAAGTACTGGGATTACAGGTGTGAGCCAGTGTGCCAGGCCCCCTTTTTCCATTTTAAAAGACTAAAGTGAAGGCTGGGCATGGTGGATCACGCCTGTAATCCCAACAGTTTGGGAGGCCGAGGCGGGTGGATCACCTGAGGTCAGGAGTTCGAGACCAGCCTGGCCAACATGGTGAACCCCCGTCTCTACTAAAAATGCAAAAAACTGACCAGGCGCGGTGGCTTATGCCTGTAATCCCAGCACTTTGGGAGGCTGAGGTGGGCAGATCATGAGGTCAGGAGATCGAGACCATCCTGGCTAACACGGTGAAACTCTATCCCTACTAAAAATACAAAAAAATTAGCCAGGTATGGTGGTAGATGCCTGTAGTCCCAGCTACTCAGGAGGCTGAGGCAGGAGAATGGCATGAACCTGGGAGGCGGAGCTTGCAGTGAGCCGAGATGGCGCCACTGTACTCTAGCCTAGGCGAGACTCCGTCTCAAAAAAAAAAAAAAAAATTAGCTGGGTGTGGTGGCATGCACCTGTAGCCCCAGCTACTCGGGAGGCTGAGGCAGGAGAATCACTTGAACCCAGAGGCAAAGGCTGCAGGGAGCCGAGATCGCGCCATCACACTCCAGCCTAGGCAACAAGAGCGAAACTCTGTCTCAAAAATAAAAAAAATTTTAAAAATTGTTAACATGGAATTGTAGAAAATGAGGCTAGAAAGGAAGACAGGTCTTGCAGGGTCCTGAATGCTAGGCCAAGGAACTTAAATAACTCCACAGTGAAGAAGAGGGGAGAGAAATAGTTGAGATGTGTACTCTGACTATAAAAACACTTGTTACATTACAAAAGTTAACACAGAATTAACTTTCTTTTTTTTTTTTTTTGAGACGGAGTCTCGCTCTGCCGCCCAGGCTGGAGTGCAGTGGCCGGATCTCAGCTCACTGCAAGCTCCGCCTCCCGGGTTTACGCCATTCTCCTGCCTCAGCCTCCCGAGTAGCTGGGACTACAGGCGCCCGCCACCTCGCCTGGCTAGTTTTTTGTATTTTTTAGTACAGACGGGGTTTCACCGTGTTAGCCAGGATGGTCTCGATCTCCTGACCTCGTGATCCGCCCGTCTCGGACTCCCAAAGTGCTGAGATTACAGGCTTGAGCCACCGCGCCCGTCCCAGAATTAACTTTCAAAGCTTCAGAAATTCAGAATAATAAAAGTAAAAAGTAAGATTTGATTTTTAGGCAGATCACTCTTGCAGGGATATAGAAACAGATTTAAGGGGGCTGGATCAGAGAAAGAAGGTAGAGGGAGGCTTGGTGAAAGTCAATGAAGTCTAAAATAGGGCAATACTGGCAGAGACAGAGAGTAAGGGACAGAGTTGAGAAATTTGTAGGAAGTCTGAGTTTAAACAGTGACTTTGCCTCTTACTGGCTGTATCTCTTTAGGCAAGTTACTTTTTTTTTTTTTTTTTTTTTTGAGACAGAGTCTCACTCTATTGCCCAGGCTGGATGCAGTGGTACAATCTCAGCTCACTACAACTTCCGCCTCCCGAGTTCAAGCAATTCTCGTGCCTCAGGCTCCCAAGTAGCTGGGATTGCAGGTGTGTGCCACCATGCCTGGCTAAAATTTTTATATTTTTAGTAGAGACAGGGTTTCACCATGTTGGCCAGGCTGGTCTTCAACTCCTGACCTCAACTGATCTACTCCCTCCGGCCTCCCAAAGTGCTGGGATTACAGGCGTGAGCCACTGTGCCTAGACAAGTTACCTTACTTTTCTGAGCCTTATTTTCTTTATCTGAAATATGGGAATACCACCACCTAATCTCATAGGATTACTGAGAAGATTAAATGAGATAATCTATGTCAAGATCTTATCCAAACCTTGCATAAAGTAGGCAATCAACAAATGTGGGTTCCCTTCTCACTCTCTCCCCATTCTCTCCTCTTAGGAATTATTTATTTCTGCCTCCCCTTATAGATTATGAGCTCCTAGAGGGCAGAGACCATTTCTTATTATTGCTGTATCCCCTCAGCATCTGGTACATAAAATATGTTCAACACATGTTTATTGGATGAATAAAGGGTCAGTTAGCCCCCACAATGTAAGAAAATCTTGTTTCCTTGGGCATAAGGTGGCTTTGGCCCTCAGATCAGCTTCCTCAAGATAGGAGTGGTCTGATCACAAGTGGGAGTGTGAGCAACGGCATCCATCAACACCACCCTGGAAATATAGCTGAGAGAGAGCATAACTTCAGTAAGTGGAAATAAGAAGCATCATTAGCTAGATGTTCTTTGTCCTATGAAGAAGGAACCAGTGTGTGATTGATTGACTTCCACCCATTTGGCCTTCTCAGAGAGAGAGGCAGAAATTATGCCTTTAAAAATCAGTGAGGTCTCTGCAGCCTTGATGTGCTTCCTTGTCAGCTGCACTGCTGTTGCGCTACTGTCAGTGTTCCTTTGTACAAGACATGCACCGGCAGGGTTTCATTTCTTCATGATGCCCCATCTAGGTTTCTCTAAGCCCTGGATCAACTGAGATGGTCCCTGAGGTACGTGAAGGCTTAGGAATCTCAGACTCCATACATCATCTGGTCATAGAGTTCTGTTTCCTCAGGCTCCTATTTTAAAGGCTGGGCCTATTGCAATACAGGGGAATGCAGGCTTTCTTGATATTCCACTGCCTTCACTAAGGGCAGTGATGCGACAGGAGGCGTGAGTATCTGAAATAATTCACACCAAAATGCCTTTGCTAAGGAAGATCACTAAAATGGCATTTTGACGGAGGTTCTTATGGGAGCTGGAGTGGCACTAGACAAATGCAGAGCCAATCCAAGCATCTGCCCTTCCCATATCTCAGCTTCAAGCAAACAAAGTCAACTTGATTCAGAATGAAATCCAAACCACATGCATGTACCCCACCCAAGGCAGTCTCATTCATTCTTGCCAATTAAAAAAATATATATAGTTGAGCTGGCTTTCCTTCAGCTCCAAAACAGTCTGGGCTAACCCCCATCTTCCTCCTAAGGAAGAATGGCTCCAGCTACTATTTGTGTCACTGTATGTTCACACAGCTTGCAAAACTCCCAATACCCCAGAGAATGCAGAAGTAATTTGTACCCTGAACTTGGACCTGGGGGCTTGCAGCACAATTAAATGTGTACCAGGGTGGACAAGACAGTCAGAATCTCTCCAAAGGCATGTTTGCTTTACTCCTCTTTGGGAAGAAAAGGGGTGGGGGTGTTGGGTAGATAAAGACTATTGGCACATTTGAGGCTTCAACAAAGTCAAGCTACATCGAACAGCTCATGTAATTACAGGCACATTCCCCGACCCAAGATACTGCTCTGTGAACCTCCCACTTTACACACACAGAATTCTGCTCTGTCATTCCGTCTGCAGTTTTTGCTGCAGCCCTTCCTGCCACCCTTCCCACAGATTTCTGTTGAAGCAGGTGGAGGGGGAGGGGGGAGGGAATTTAGAGGGTGGTGGTAGATAAAGAAGGTTGAAGAGGAGAAGCTACACCAAAAGGGAGCCTCTCTTTGGGGAGGAGAGGGAGGATACATTTTCGCATTACCTAGGGAAGGCAGATGGGGGAGAAACAGGAACGCGGGAGGAGAAGGAAACTAAATAAAGAGCACCAACGACCCCTGAGGGCAAAGCATAGGCTCTCCGAGGCACTCACTCAGGCTGCCCAGCTGTCGGATGACATTTGCCAGGGTGATGTTGGTCACGCATTCCAGCTCGCTTCTAACGCTAGGCAACGTCTGACGGCACAGGTGCCTTGGCTCGATGTTCCTCGTTACTAACGGCATGGTGGACCTGCTTCAGGCAATGTTCTGAATGATGAAAAACAACCTAAAAAAGAAATAACAGGAAAGTATTACTCAACCACAAATTCCAAATTCCAGGCACACTAGGGCTGTGTGAATCTTTCCTTTTTTTTTTTTTGGTCTTACTCTGATCTAAAACAGCTTTTAAAAAAATCTTCACTCCCCCTATCTTTTTTTTTCTTTCATTTTTAAGTCCTCCCTCCCCTGCCCTTTTAAAGGTTTGCTATTAGAAGATCTGCTATGTAAGTTTAGAAATTCTGGACTGGTGATAGGCAGCACAGAAACGTTAAAGTGCCAACTACTGCTCCAACCAACAAAAGTCCCCAGAGGCAAGGAGGCATGGTTAGAAAACAGCCCATTCAGCAGACACTGGAAGGTATAGATCCTATCCTTGGGGTGTTCATAACCAGGACAGATCAGATTCTAGGCCACCAATTATAAAAATCAAAAAAGAACACTCTCACCTGATAATCTCCACAATGAAATCAAGCTGCCAATAGTGACTGATATACATTAGGATATAACTTTTCCAGTCCTTCCTTGGTGAATGGCTGTTAATGTACAGGTAACTGCTAGGCTAGGTACAGTGGCTCACACCTGTAATCCCAGCACTTTGGAAGGCTGAGGCAGGTGGATCACCTGAGGCCAGGAGTTCGAGAGTAGCCTGGCCAAGATGGTGAAACCCCGTCTTTTTTTGAGACGGAGTCTCGCTCTGTCGCCCAGGCTGGAGCGCAGTGGCCGGATCTCAGCTCACTGCAAGCTCCGCCTCTTGGGTTTACGCCATTCCCCTGCCTCAGCCTCCCGAGTAGCTGGGACTACAGGCGCCTGCCACCTTGCCCGGCTAGTTTTTTGTATTTTTTTAGTCGAGACGGGGTTTCACTGTGTTAGCCAGGATGGTCTCGATCTCCTGACCTCGTGATCCGCCCGTCCCAGCCTCCCAAAGTGCTGGGATTACAGGCTTGAGCCACTGCGCCCAGCTGAAACCCGGTCTTTACTAAAAATACAAAAAACTGGCCGGGCGTGTCGCAGGTACTTGTAATCCCAGTTACTCAGGAGGCAGGAGAATTGCTTGAACCCGGGAAGCGGAGGTTGCAGTGAACTGAGATTGCACCACTGCATTCCATTCTGGGTGACAAGAGCAAGACTCCGTCTCAAAATCTAAAAAAAAAAAAAAAAGTATAGCTAACTACTAATGCCAGTATCTCTGAAGTTTAGTTTGTAAATTGACAGAATGAGAGAATATAAAGTAAACATTTTACACGTTCAATATGTCAAACATGATGCTGAGTAAACTGTGCTGTAAGATTCCCTGGTGCTTTCTCTTCTACCCAACAGCTCCCTTTCTCGCTCCCATCCGGTTCAACACACCTGGGCCAAAAGGCTCTAGAGACAGCAGGAAATGTCTGGAGCAGATCCGGAAACCTTCCAGTTACTGTTTCTTATCCGGTGGGCTGAGCCCCTTTCCCTAGGAAATCCCCCAGCACTTCAGGTTCATGCTGAGCTATTGTTTTAGATTTAGATCACCAAATTCCCAGTTTTATAAGGATAGGAGAGAGTTTTAATTTCCACAAAATGGATATGACTACAGTCAAGGCACACTGGACTGGTCCTCTTTCCACATCTTATGAAACTAAAAAAATCTAAAACAGCCTAATGGTTTTCATGCTAGGGAAAATGACAAATTCACTTCACGTGAAAAGGTGAAGCATAAAGTTAACATATCTAAGTCCTCAATTTTTTTTCTTATTTTTTATTCTTTTTTTGAGACAGGGTCTCGGCTCTGTCACCCAGGCTGGAGTGTAGTGGCACGATCTCAGCTCACTGCAACCTCCAACTACTGGGCTCAAGCGATCCTCCCGCCTCAGCCTCCCGAGTAGCTGGGACTACAGGCATGCACCACCATGTCCAGCTAGCTTTTGTATTTTTTGTAGAGATGAGGTTTTGCCATGTAGCCCAGACTTGTCTCGAACTCCTGAGCTCAGCCTCCCAAAGTGCTGGGACTATAAGCATGAGCCACCGCGCCCAGCCTTTTTGTTGAGACGGGGTCTCACTCTGTCGTCCAGTACAGAGTGCAATGGTGCAATCACAGCTCACAACATCCTTGACCGCCTTGCTCAAATGATCCTCCCACCTTAGCTTTCTGAGTAGCTGGGCCAAGTCCCCAATATTATAAACTCCTCTTTATATATAAATATATAAAGCAAAACAAGGGTTTACTTACATCAAATCTTAAAATACCAGCTCATCACCAAAAAGTTGATTGTGAATACAAAATGCTTAAACCAAACTAAACATTACAGACATATTGTCTGACCAAAAGAGAAAAAAAAAATCTTTCAGGCTCAAAGGGGGAGTAGAACCCTTTGGAACAGACTGCTCCTTGTTATGGACATTCTGATCTGCTACAAGTAAAAATAAAACAGGAAGCCAGCAGCTTGGGGAACAAGATTTCCTGTCACCAACAGCAACAGCCCAAGAACCAAGAGAATCAGCTGTTTGCTTATAACTTTGAACCTCCCTTTAATAGTCACTGTGTGGCAGCTGTGCCTATCTTTGGGGTGCAGAGGTGTTTCCTGAATACTTGTCTACTGTCTAAGGAAATGATTTCCATTCCACTCCTCTGCTAAATTCTCCCTTTGACCCCATGGGTTTTCTAGTCCAAATCCTGGACTTTCCAATTTAACTCTTTCCCTCTTTTATTTAATGTAAAGGGTATCAGGTCCTAAGATGCAATCTTCAGCAACACATGGTAAAAAGAGTTTAGAACCGGAAAGGTGGGAGGAGGTTACACATGAAAGAACCTTGCAGGGCTCTGAACACCATCCTCTAGGTGTCCTTAGATTCCCAAATTTCAAACTTTCAAGATCAACCAGAAATTTGGTGTACAGCCAGGAATGACTGAAAACAGCCACTGTGGCTCTTCCACTGGTAATCATTTGAGTACTCATTCCAGTTTCTCAGAAGAGCTAAAAGAACCAGACCACCTTGAAATGCTGTGTTGAATGTGACCAATGACAGAGCATTCTGGACTTTCCCTCTGGATACCTAATGGAAACTAGATTCCAGATGGCTACATAAATTTCAGATTGAGGGTGGGGGGCAAATTCTAACACCTTGGTACTTTAGCATTTGTGGTTTTCTAAGTGCCTTGGATAAGCAGAACAAAAAATTCTGTTTAGGGTTTACCTGGAACCAAGTTTTCAAAAGCAAATGGCTTCTTGTCAAAAAGGCCAGTTACTACAAACAGCGGGAGGGTACTCAAGAAATAACAATATGTCAATATCTATTAGGGCAAAACAATTAGAAAAGTTTATCTGCTATTGTTTAAAGTGATTTGTTTCAAAGCCACCAAAAAGAGACAAAATTCCTTGTTATGTGAAATTACATGCACCATTGCTCATTTTTCTTTTGGATAATCAAGGACTGGTTTGTACAAGAAGTATGGAGTTATGCATGATCTGAACCACAACAGTAACTTGACCAAGAAGAAAAAATCTTACATTCAGGTGAAGACAAACTTAGAATTGGGCAAAAAGATTTCCAGGCTTTCTCTCTCACACTTCAAGTTATAGAAAATGTATGGGCTTTATGGAGTCAAGACATTCTTAGGTTAGTACCCTGACTAGTACACCTTACTAACTGTGTGATCTTGGAGGCAATTTTCCTAGAGACATTAAATAATATATATAAAATAAAATACCCACTACAGGGCTTTAAAAAAAAAAGGCAGTTATTTGTGGTTCCACAGACCCTAGGCAAATCCTCCTGTAGAATAAATCCTATTCACTGATAAATATTTTATTTTATTATTTAAGAGACAAGGTCTCACTCTGTCACCCAGGCCTCAGTCTGTTGCCCAGGTTGGAGTGCAGTGGCATGATCACAGCTCACTGAAACCTCAAACACCTGAGTTCAAGTGATGCTCCCACCTCAGCCTCCCACGTAGCTAGGACTACAGGTACACACCACCATGCCTGGATAATTTATTATTTTTTATAGAGATGGCGCCTTGCTATGCTGTCCAGGCTGGTCTCTAACTCTTAGCCTCAAGGAATCTTCCCACCTTGGCCTCCCAAAGTGCTAGGATTATAGGTGTGAGCCACCATACCCGGCCCCTCATTGATAAATATTTAAAAATACTTTTAACCATAGACATGTGGTGGAATGCAATATTTACATAAAAAATTTAAAGACAAAACTGTAGCCTTCAAAGGAATTTGGTGGGTTTTTCCTGGAGGCTGTTTCCAGCTGTGATCCTGGACCTCCTGAAGAACATATACTATCTCTTTCTTCCAGTCTTTCATAACTGGATTCCTCATGTGAACCACAGAAAAAAGATGATTAGAATGACAGTTTTCTCAGTTCCCCTCAAGACTGTACATAACTAGCACCATTCTAGGCGCACTGGAGGAAAGTTAATATATTACATACAATGAATGCCTAATGACATTAAGATTTAATTCTTTCATGGAACTCCAGTTGAGAAAGGCTTCTCTATCATCAGTAGCACTTTACTGGTATAGTGCACTGGGTGTTGGGGAACCACTGAATTAAGGAAGTACAACAGGGCCACATTTGCATTTTAGACAAATCATTCTGCATAAGCACAGAAGTTATATTTGGGCAGGAGAAGGCTGGAAGTAAGAAGACCAATTGGGAAATTCTTCACAGGCTGAGAAGGAGAAAGTAGAAATGTAAAGGCCCACCCCACCATAGCTAGCAAATATGAACTCAGAAACTAGACAGGTGGCAGTTGCAGGGGTGAGTCCAGCCCTTCAGCCCCACCTGCTGCTCTCTTTAGTTTTATACAGTTACACTCACAAATGATAAAATGTACGTTTCTTTATTAAAAGCGTCAGAAAAGAGCTGAATGCTAGCCCCAATGAAGGAAAACGAAGAGAAAGTGAAGAAAACCAATGAAGTGGTGGTTCTTGGTCAAAAAAAGAAATTCTGGATACACAAAAGAGTGGAATGCCTTATCTCTATGGAATCTGTGAAGGTCTTTTTCAGACATCTTTTACTTTGATTAGGGAAATTATATACTATAGTGATATCTGCTAATTTGGGGATTTGAGAAGGTCTTACCTTGGGAGATGTTAAATAGGAAAGGAATTAAATTAGAACTGCTGAGAATATAAAAGTTACAGGGAAGTAGATTTCAATTTATCTAGGTCATTTTAATTAGAATTGTCCTATAGTAGAATGGCTTATCTTTAGATAAGGTTATGAGTTCTCCAGCCCCATGCTCTGGATGATCAGCTATCAGGCATGTTGGGGGAGAAATTTCTAGCACTTATGAAGGCGCTGGAAGGTCAGACTAGATGACCTCTACAATGCCTTCTAAATCAAAGATGTTATAATGTTTATTCTGGGCGTTAGTGTCCTCATCTACAAAATAAACGGACTAAGCTAAACAATCTTTTAGAAGCTTCTCAGCTCTAAAATTTCTAGATGTGCTTCTACCCAAGCTGCCATAATCTCCTCACTCAGCCAACATCCACTTGCATTCTGAACACACAATCAGAGGCACATTTAGGGACTGTAGAGAAGGGTGGATTATGGCCACGAATCATGCCCCTTCTCCAGGTCTACATTTGTCTAATTACCAGGACCTGTGAGATCTAGAATGGCCCAAAGGAAGTTCCAGACAGAGCCCTGAGGTTATTTATACCCAAGAGGCTCCTGGACTGATGGGGGAGTTAGCTACCCAAAAAAATTCCAAAGGAAAAATTGTATTTTGGACCAGCTCCAAACATCCAGGCCAGATTCAGCAGTAACCCCATCTTCATCTGTAGCAAGTTTCAGCCTAAGGGACTTGAGAATGAGTGTGAAAACAAATAAAAGACTGCCAGGCCTTTCTAGCCATGGCCTGGTAGTATACTGACCAGTCTGGACTGTTAACGCCATGATGGTATTCGTGCTTTGAAATGGAAACTGGATGAGGCCCTTTAAGTTCCCCTCAAACAGTGAGATTCTTCAAGTCTGTGTATTTGAAGTTATCATGGAATTTTTTTTTTTTTTTTTTTTTGAGATGGAGTTTTGCTCTTGTTGTCTAGGCTGGAATACAATGGCGCGATCTCGGCTCACCACAACCTCCGCCTCCCAGGTTCAAGCAATTCTCCTGTCTCAAACTTCCCGAGTATCTGGGATTACAGGCATACATCACCATGCCCGCTAATTTTTGTATTTTTAGTAGAGACAGGGTTTCTCCATGTTGGTCAGGCTGGTCTCGAACTCCTGACCTCAGGTGATCCGCCCACCTCAGCCTCCCATAGTGTTGGGATTACAGGCGTGAGCCACTGCACCCGGCCTATCATGGAATATTTTTATATATCATATTTGGTCAGTATAAAGTTAAAAAGAGACTCTGGGGCCAGGCACAGTGGCTCACACCTGTAATCCCAACACTTTGGGAGCTGAGACCAGAAGATTGCTTGAGCTCAGGAGTTCAAAACCAGCTTGGGCAACAAAGCAAGACCCTGTCTCTGCAAAAAAGTTTAAACATTAGCTGGTTGTGTGGTGCTATATGCCTACAGTCTCAGCTACTCGGGAAGCTGAGGTGGGAGGATCACTTGAACTCAGAAGGTTGAGGCTGCAGTGGGCTGTGATTGTGCCACTGTACTCCAGTCTGGGCAACAGAGACTCTGATATCCACCCTACTTTCTGAACTCTCATGACTCTGCTCCCAACAGCCTGGGGTGGGGTGGGGTGGGGTAGGATGAGGTGAGCTGGGGGTTAGAGGGTAGAAGAAAATACAACGGGAGGCATATCTGTGAGAGAAGGGCGGATACACTCATCTGTGCCCCACACTCTTAATTCCTGTTATTACCAGGACAGAAGACAGATGACTGCTCATTCTGGCTATGTTTATTACTAGCTGTTCATGACAAATAAACAATGCTACATTTTGAGCCAAGGTCACTGATAACACCTGCAGATTTCTATGGTCATATCCAAAAAGCAAGCATATTTGAGCTATAGCAATAACCGTCACAACAGAAATGCTTCTCAAGGCAGTTCCTCTTTGAAACATACCCCCAAAATGCTGATCAGCAGTAGCAGGGGATGGAACATGTGGGGATGTTGCATGTGTGGCAATTAGGACTTCTGCTTTCACTTCAGCGTTTCCCACTGTTCTGTAGTTAACAGCACTTTGGATGGGGACATATGAGAAGAGGTTTACTCTCGAGTTACCTCTTTCAAGAGGTACATTTCTTTATGTTAAAGAATATGGCTGGGTGGGGTGGCTCACACCTGTAATCCTAACACTTTAGGAGGCAGAGGCAGGAGGACTGCTTCAGCCCAGGAATTTGAAACCAGCCTGGGCAACAAAGTCAGACCTCATCTCTACTAAAAACAAAAAGATTAGCTGCGTGTGGTGGCACACGGCTGTAGTCCCAGCTACTTAGGGGGCTCAGGCAGGAGGATTGCTTGAGCCTTGGAGGTTGCAGAGAGCTATGATCACACCACTGCACTCCAGCCTGGGTGACAAAGCCAGACCCTGTCTCAAAAAGAAGGCAACAAAAAAGAAAAAGAATATGCATTTCACCAGGTTTAAGAATTTCAGTTGGAAAGTCGAATAGTCATTTGACTTCAAAATGATAGACAATACATGGTCTTACTGTAATTTAAGTCTGTATATTAAAATGTTTAAAGTATGAATTTACTGTTGCATATAGCAGTCCTCATTACGATACAGCAACTACAAGGAAGAACACTTCATTATAGGCTTATGCACCCACCCACTTCCTGTTGAAATACAGGGTGGGGCTGAACTAACAAATATAACCACTCTCTCTCTCCAAGCACAAGGAATGACAAATCCGTTTAGGTCACTAAAACAACGTCCAAAGGAGCTAGTAGGACAGAAATGGAACTCCTGCGGGTAGACACAGAAAGTATTTGACTGGGAAAACTGAGAAAAATAGATTACTTGTGATCTAAAAGAGATATTTCCAATTTAATAAAGGAATGACACACCAATTCTGTGCCTACATCCAATCAATGTAGGGATACTTCTTGTCTTGATAAGGCTTCAAGACAGTAGCTGAGGAAACAGAACTTCTACACTCCAGTATCTTACTCCTTGAGCACAAGGTACATCCATGAAGGACCATTCATTCACACCTGGTAATTCCGTCACTTTTTATTATCTTTTGGGGGCAATAGCACCTTTTGTTCTTACCTTTTTACACTTCAGGGTCTAATCATAGTTTTGTTCTTAAAACTAAAATTGGGGGAATCTCTTTAACCTTCAAAATTGGTTTCTTCTAGTATCAACTTTTTCATAGAAAACTGTCTTCTAAATGGCCAAAATTAGACTCTCTTTTTAGCAGGATCCATCTGGTTGTCCAAAAGAAAATACATTTAAACTATGAGTTGGAAACCTGGATTCTAGCTCTTAAGTCTAATGATGACAGGCAATCGGGGATAAAATTTCAATTCATCCCTCTAGTCCAGCTGTAAACTACACTAAAAAATGCTTGAAAGATGCTATATGAAACAGAGATTTTATATGCAAAGTATTCAGAGCTCTGAGGAAAAGATTTACCCGCATAAAATATTTCTTGTATCTCCATCTTGGCCCAATTCCCTGTTATGGAGCCACTTAAATGACACAGGATCTACAACGTGGTCACTGATGATTTTCAGTTACAAAGTTCATTTTACTTTCCCAATCTAATGCCAATTTCTAGTAAAACCCATATCACCAAAATTGTATGGTTTGAAATACTTCAAACTACCCATCTAAATGGGGTTTTACTTTGATTGGATAAATATAGATTACGAATAATTATACTCACAAATGGAGAAATCTTACCCTTTACCCCTAATAAGGTACCAGATTTCTTTCAGCCATTGTCATCAAGTGAACATTAAATTTACACAGGAGTTTAACATGAAAAACAACTAAGCTGTTCTGAAAAAACAACACCCACACACAAAACAAAAAAAGTATCAAACCTCAACAAATCAGTTCACTAGATTACTAGATATATGTCAATAACTCACACAAGCCGCAATAAAATACCCTTCATATTCAAACGCTTCTTTTTAAATTTATAGCCAATGACAGAAGAGAGTGCTCTCCAATTAGTGGTACCCAGAAATTTGAGATAAGAGGACAGACACAAAATGCATTACCTCTCCAAGAACCTGGGAGAAAGCCAAACCTGGGCATGTATTCTCCTAGACAAACAGCCAAAAGTCCAATACACAGCCTGGTTTTATGGAAGGGTCTAACCCCATTTTACTATCCTACTCTGGGATGGAGAAGATGGGGCTAGACTGCAACCTTTCTTTCTTGGCTCTTGCAAGTTGCACTGAGTACTGTACTAGGTTAAACTTCCTTTGGACAAGATATTAGAGTACCCACTGATGGATTAGCTACAGTGGCAGGTTTGAAAATGGAAGAGGAAGGAGATAATAAGAGCTGAATTACACATCAGGCACTAAGTCTCAATTCATCTGGCTAGCTGTGTAACCATTTGTTTTAATTGTTATGATGCCTTACTTCTTATTTCGAGCTTCTCTTTGCAGTAACTGCACCCTCTCTGGGATGGAAAGACCAAAAAAGAAACCAACTTTACACAACTGAGAAAGGCCAGGGAAAACAAGGTTGCAGAGCAACAACAAAAAGAAAATTCAGCAAAATGTTCTGTTGACACTTCAGGGCAATACACAAACACGCCGTGTGTTCATGGAGCAGGCAGAAGCAGCAGTCCTGAGATGTGACTATTAATACACCAACTTAAGTGAGGAGAGAGACCTAGCAATCACAACTACATGTGAGACAGGGAGTGGAATTATGGAGCAAACTGCCATGCAATTCCATATGAACTATTCAATAGCCAGCTGTAACAAGAATTCATTCCTGAAAAAGTGTCACACACACATCTGTCACTAATGGCCAAGCCACCAAGTGACTAAGAGTCAGCAGCAAAGGGCAGCTGTACATCTCTCACAATGTTTAGTCAGCACTCAAAGCATGAGATTTACAAGCTAAAGTCCTTGAGCAGAGGGAAAAATAAGTATCTGTTCTTTCATTTCTAACCTCAGTTTACCATGAAGTTGCCAAAGCCCTAAAAATCTAGTAAGCAGTGGGGCAGAGCAAGAGCATGAACATTAAGAGACACAGGTGTGGGTTTCACTCCACCACTGCCACATTTTATAGCTTTGGAACCTTGGCAAGCAGTCTAATCTCTCAGTCTATTTCCTAGCCTGTTAAATAATTATCATGACCCCTTGTCTGTAAAATTATTGTGAAGAAAAAGGAAATAATGCATTTATAAAATGTTTAGCACAGTGCCTGGCACAGAATAATTAAAACAATAGTAGTAGTAATAGTAGTATCATGGTGGTGGTGGTGGTAGTAGTAGTAGCAGTAGAATGATTAACATCTATCTAGCACATGCACTGTTCTAAATGTTTTATATATGGTTCTCTTAACCATTATACAATACTGTCTTAATAAGCTTCAGGTCGTATTAATGGTTAACTACTAATTACAGTGTTCTTATCAGTCACTGAATATTTATCAAGAAGACACTAAAAGACACAAAGAAGTATAAAATCTCTTCCTTGACTCCAGGAGCTTATAATTTAGTTGAGGAGAGAGAAAGAAGACCACAGTTAAGTAACAATATAGCAAATAAATAGAAGTTCAATTATGACAATAGAAAGGATGAAAAGATCACTGTAAACTGAAAGGACTGAACAGATTCCTTGGAACCTTAAAGATCTGAACTGGGGCTGGGTGCAGTGGCTCATGCCTGTAATCCCAGCACTTTGGGAGGCCGAGGTGGAGGATCACGTGAGCCCAGGAGGTCGAGATTAGCCTAGGCAACATGGTAAGACCTCGTCTCTACAAAAAAACTTAAAAGTTAGCCAAGTGTGGTGGTACACACCTGTAGTCCCATCTACTTGAGAAGCTAAGACAGGAGAATCACTTTAACGTGGGAGGTTGAAGCTGCAATGAGCCAAGATCCATGCCACTGCCTTCCAGCCTTTGGGACAGAGTAAGACTCTGTCTCAAAAAATCAAAACAAAACAAAACCCAAAACCCAAGATCTGAACTGGGTAGAATTTGGATGTAAAAAACAGAGGGAAAGGTTTTTCAAGGAGATCTAATATGATAAACAGAAGTCTTGAACTTTACCACTAGTATTAATGGAAAAGTTACAATTCCAACAGGTTTCTACCATATTTCATCAAATTTAGGATGCCACTGATTGAAAGAGGTATTACGATTCAAGAGATGTTAAAATGGGGTGGGTATGGTGGCTCATGCCTGTAATCCCAGTACTTTGGGAGGCCAAGGAGAGTGGATTGCTTGAGCTCAGGCTTTTTAGACCAGTTTGGGCAATGTGGAGAAATACCATCTCTACAAAAAATACAAAAATTAGCTGAATGCAGTGGCGTGCAGCTGTAGTCTCAGCTACTCAGGAGGCTGATATGGGAGGATCGCTTTAGCCCAGGAGGTCAAGGCTGCAGTGAGCAGTGATGGCACTCCAGCCTGGTAACAGAGTGAGACCCTGTCTCAAAAAAAAAAGCGATGTTAAAATGTGAGGAAAAAATGTATACCTCGAGTCAATGAAATATAAACATATTATTTTAGCGATAAGGTCTCATCATGTTACCTAGGCTGAAATTTAGTGGCTATTCACAGGCACAATCATAGTGCACTGAAGCCATGAACTCCTGAGCTCAAGCAATCCTCCGGCTTCAGAAGGTGGACAAGGTGGTCTTTAAAAAATCTCTCTAACACTAAAATGCATTCTATAACTCAGACTTACAAGAGAATACAGTTATGTACCACATAACAACGTTTCAGTCAATGATGGACCACCTATATGACAGAGGTCCCATAAGATCATAACACTTTTTTTTTTTTTTTGAGATGGGGTTTCACTCGTCATCCAGGCGGGAGTGCAGTGGCACAATCTCAGCTCACTGCAGTCTCCCCTTCCTGGGCTCCAGCTATCCTCCCACCTCAGCCTCCCGAGTAGCTGGGACCACAGGCACGTGCCACCATGCTCGGCTAATTTTTTGTATTTGTGGTAGAAATGGGGTTTCACCATGTTGCCCAGGGTGGTCTCGAATTCCTGAGCTCAAGTGATCTGCTCACCTCAGCCTCTCAAAGTGCTGGGATTACAGGAGTGAGCCACCGCACCCAGCCCCTTTTCTAGGTTTAGGTATGTTTGGATATACAAATACATACTGGCTGGGAGTGGTGGCTCATGACTGTAATCCCAGTACTTTGGGAGGCCAAGGTGGAGGGATCACTTGAGCCCAGGATGTTGAGACCAGCCTGGGCAAAATGACAAGGACCTGTCTCTATAAAAAATGAAAAACACAGCCGGGCACGGTGGCTCACACCTGTAATCCCAGCACTTTGGGAGGCCGAGGCAGGCGGATCACTTGAGGTCAGGAGTTCGAGACCAGCTTGGCCAACAGGGTGAAACTCTGTCTCTACTAAAAATACAAAAATTAGCTGGGCGTGGTAGCACACGCCTGTAGTCCCAGCTACTCGGGAGGCTGAGGCATGAGAATCGCTTGAACCCAGGAGGCGAAGGTTGCAGTGAGCCAAGATTGTGCCACTGCACTCTAGCCTGGCAACAGAGCGAGACTCTGTCTCAAAAAAAAAAAAAAAAAAAAAAGAAAAGAAAAACTCAGCTGAGTGCAGTGGTGTGCACTTGTAGTCCCAGCTACTAAGGAGACTGAGGCAAGAGGATTCCTTAAGCCCAGGAGTTTGAGGCTGTGGTGAGCCATGACTGATTGCTCCAATGCACTCCAGCCTAGGCAAAAAAATGAGACTTCATCTCTAAAAAAAAATAGTAAATAAAATAAATAATCAATATAACCAGCCTGGGCAACACAGAAAGACCCTATCTTTACAAAGAAATTTTAAAATTTGTTGGATCCCATAAACATATACAACTACTATGTACCTACAAAGTTAAAAACTAAAAATAAAGGCCGGCGCAGTGACTCACACCTGTAATCCCAGGATTTTGGGAGGCCGAGGTGGGCGGATCACAAGGTCAGGAGTTCAAGACCAGCCTGGCCAATATGGTGAGACCTCGTCTCTACTAAAAATACAAAGCCGGGGGTGGTGGCATGCACCTGTAGTCCCAGCTACTCGGGAGGCTGAGGCAAAAGAATCGCTCGAACCCCGGAGGTGGAGGCTGCAGTGAACCGAGATTGTGCCACTGCACTCCAGATTCCATCTCAAAAAAAAAAACAAAATAATAATAATAATAATAATAATGAAAATAGGCTGGGCATGGTGGCTCATGCCTGTAATCCCAGCACTCTGGGAGGCTGAGATGGGCAGATTGCTTGAGCCCAGAAGTTTGAGACCAGCCTGGGTAAACCTCATCTCTATGAAAAACATAGAAAGTTAGCCAAAGGGCCGGGCCTGGTGGCTCACACCTGTAATCCCAGCACTGTTGGGGGTCGAGGTGGGCAGATCACGAAGTCAGGAGTTCGCGACCAGCCTGACCAACATGGTGAAACCCCATCTCTACTAAAACACAAAAACTAGCTGGGTGTGGTGGCAAATGCCTGTAATCCCAGCTACTTGGGAGGCAAGGCAGGAGAATCGCTTGAACCTGGGAGGAGGAGGCTGCAGTGAGCCAAGATCATGCCACTATACTCCACCCTGGGCAACAAGAGCAAAACTCCACCTCAAAAAAAAAAAAAAAAAAAAAAATTTAATATAGCTTGGTAAATCCAGAAGAATGTCCAGACAAAGAGAGCAAGGATTTCTTGAGTCACTAGCTATATAACCTTAGGGTAGTTAATCTCTCGGAGCCTCATCCATAAAATGGGGAAAATACAAACTACCTTATACTATAGTTTTATTTATTTATTTATTTATTTATTTAGAGACGGAGTTTCACTCTTTCGCCCAGGTTGGAGTACAGTGGGGGCGATCTTGGCTCACTGCAACCTCCACCTTCTGGGTTCAAGCAATTCTCCTGCCTCAGCCTCAAGAGTAGCTGGGATTACAGGCACCCACCACCATGCCTAGCTAATTTTTGTATTTTTAGTAGAGACAGGGTTTCGCCATGTTGGCCAGGCTGGTCTCGAACTCCTGACCTTGTGATCTGCCCACCTTGGCCTCCCACAGTGCTGGGATTACAGGAGTGAGCCACCAAGCCTGGCCTTAGTTATTTTTACTTTTTTGAGACAGGGTCTAGGTCGGTCACCCATGCTGGAGTGCAGTGGTGTGAATGTGGCTCATGCAGCCTCAGTCTCCTGGGCTCAAGTAATCCTCCCACCTCAGCCTCCAGAGTAGCTGGGGCTAGAAGCGTGCAGCATCATGCCCAGCTAATGTTTTAGTTTTTGTAGGAACAGGGTCTTACTATGTTGCCCTGGTTAGTCTCAAACTCCTGAACTCAAGTGATCCTCCCACCTCAGTCTCCCAAACTGCTAGGATTACAGGCATAAACCATCACGGCCAACTTAGGATAGTTCTAAGGATAAGATGGGATAACATATGTAAGCATTCCAGAGGGGTACCCAGCACCCAGTAGGTATTCAGTAACTGATAGCTCTCATTATTACTAACTCGAAGGAATGATGAGTTTATATGGACGTACCTCCTAGTAATGAAATAATCTGAAGAGAACAGGTCAAATTAAACAACAATGAGCATTACACAAAGGTGTTCCTAAATGGTCCTCTTTTATTTGGTTTCAGTGGAGGCCAAGAAGTAGGTGGGCCTCTTACCTTCTGAGACAGGCTCTTCAGGAATATGGAGACAAATACTGAAAAAGATGGATGGCTTCTGCTTACATTACACCTATTTTAAGGATTACAACAAAGGGTATCAGTCTTCCAAATCACAGTCAAGAGTCAATCCAGTATTTTCACTTTATGTACTTTGAAGGCAAAACATTCTTCAAGAGACTATTATCTGGATTGTGGTATTTCTTTATAAAAACACACAAAAAACCTTTCATCTTAAAAGCCTGAGGTGAGTGTCACCACTTCTAAGAAGCCTTCCTTGACTCTTCTAGTCTAAAGTCATTTTCCTCTCTCCAAGTGTCAATGAGGTATGCTGAACCTCTTTTATAGCAGTCACTACAGTCTATTTTATAGCATAGATTTTTGGTGTATACAACTCTTCGAGTACAGGAATTGAAAAACAAAGTATCTTCAAACCTAACATAAAGCAGTAGTAGCAACAGCAACTATCTGGTGACAAAGTAAGATTCTTAAAATTTCTTTTCATCCTATAGTGTCTGCTCAATAAATACCTGTTAAATTCCTAAAATGTACCAGATATTTATTCACATTTTCTTGAATATTTCTAATCCTCCAAACAATTTTCCAAGGTAAGTAGTAGTAGTTTGATTTTACAGATTAGAAAACTAAAACCCAGAGTGATTCATAACTTTATGAAAGTCACACAGACAGCTTTCAAACCCACATCCAACTGTGTCCCAACTTCATGTTCTTTCCATGACACCACACTGACTCTACACAAAACACCCAAACTAAGAAGTTAGACAAATATGCCTAGACTTCTCATCTTTATACACAAGTGCCATCAAATTCCAGACTACTTTATTTCCCATGGAAAAAAGACTGCATGATAACACAAGAAACCCTTCCTATTTACCCTAAAACTGAAATGGTTTTAATGAGTAAAACATACTGCTTTCTCCCTCTCTGCACCCAGTTTTAGCCAGATGCTCAGGGGCTTCACATCTTTCCTTTAAACAACATAAACACAGGCTTATTTAAAATCCCAGCCTCAGATAACATGTGCAGATGTTACTGCTTTTCAAACTCCTGTTTTCAAACAGCTAGGCATTAGGGGTTCCAACACTTCTGACAGGTTACTTTTATCTGCAGGGTCTCTGAGAATCACTTTAAGTTTCATTCTCTGTTTAGCTCATCAAATCTTCTCATCAGGGACTTTTTTTTTTTTTTTTTTTTTTTTTTTAAAGCACCTAATCTTTCATCTTCTTTTACGATGAACTAAAATGCGCCTACGGGTAATTCTTAACCTGTATATGTGTATTTTAATATAATATTCTTCTGACTCTTTTTCTAAAAAGCACAGTTGTTTTTCCTATTTAGCCCAAACTAAGATAATTACATCAGAAGTGAGTTATCTCCCATCTATTTCTGCATATAGGGAATACTGAAAAGATGAGTCTTTTTTTAATTATTAAATGTAAATAGCTCATTAAATATAATCCAATTACTTTAATTGTAAAAAGGAAGTAATTACAATATGTACATGTATTCTTGCCTAGATTTAATATCTTAAATTAATCTTTTCAGCATTAGTATTTTAAATTAACCTTTGACATTAGAAAAATGCAAGAAACTGATATTTCTTTCAAAATATATATAAAGCTGTTCTTTATGGATCTTTGTTGTGATTTCACCTACAAACAATTTTACAGGAACCGCAAAGAGGGTCAATTAAATACCACCTGCCCAAACTGAACTGCTATTTCTTGTCTGCTATAACCCTTGTTAAAGGGTCTGTTTTAAATTCTAATGCTTTAGTGGGACAAGAAGCCTAGAGATGAATTCTATCGCATTCCAATAATCACAAAAGCTTCACTTGTAAAGACAACTCCAAGACAAAATTTGTTAGAAGAAACGCCTATAATCCCAACCAGCATTTTGGGAGGCTAAGGCAGGTCGATCACTCGAGCCCAAGAGTTGGAGGCCAGCCTGGGTAACATGGCAAAACCCCATCTCCACAAAAAACACAAAAATTAGCCAGGTGTGGTGGCGCACACCGGTAGTCCCAGCTACTCAAGAGACTGGGGTGGGTGGATCGCTTGAGCCTGGGAGGTGGAGACTGCAGTGTGCCAAGACTGTGCCACCACACTCCAGCCTGGGTGACAGGGTGACAGCCTGTCTCAAAAAAAAGAAAAAAAGAAGAGGACTGTCTCTGGTACAGTAGCCGAAACTTTCCATTACCTAATTGTTATTCTGTTACTATCAATCACGGCTCCCTGGGACCACCCTTCAGTATTCTTCTTGCTCTCTGGTCTCTAGCACCTGGAGTATGCTGTTATAACATTTTCCCTCAGCGGACTTCTGGTTCTTCCATTTTTACTTTCTTAGTGACCAATGGTAAATAAATTGCATAGCTAAATCTCTATAAACTGCCTTGAAAATGGGCTTTGACACCGTCTATACACCGAAGAATGTCTTCTAGAATGCAGGGAAGAAGCTTATATAAATGAGAAATTAAGAAGATGGAGCTTTCCTACCAAAATCTACTAATGAGTATTATTTTAAGATATGAATATGTATTTAGAAAAATAAAATTATATTTACATTAACACAGAACTTTTTCCAAAATTCAGAAAAGGCAAGAGCGGTATGAATAGATAAGCTGTGAAGGTAGCAATGGGCCATGTTTGTACAGCAGTTTCCCTCCAAATTAGAAGAGTTCTATTTAAAATACTAAGACGTGGCCGGGCGTGGTGGCTCAAGCCTGTAATCCCAGCACTTTGGGAGGCCGAGACGGGCGGATCACAAGGTCAGGAGATCGAGACCATCCTGGCTAACACGGTGAAACCCCGTCTCTACTAAAAAATACAAAAAACTAGCCGGGCGAGGTGGCTGGCGCCTGTAGTCCCAGCTACTCGGGAGGCTGAGGCAGGAGAATGGCGTGAACCCGGGAGGCGGAGCTTGCATTGAGCTGAGATCCGGCCACTGCACTCCAGCCTGGGGGACAGAGCGAGACTCCGTCTCAAAAAAAAAAAAAAAAACTAAGACGTATCATGTGTTTTCAGCAACTCTTAAGGATTTCAATGAAATAGATTTTTCCCATTCAGATCTTATATCAATGAGCCAAAGGTGTATCTCTGCCTCACTGATACCATTTGGCAAAACAAATTAATGAAAGGCATGAGGCTGGCTGTGATTAATTCCTTTGGTTGTTCAGATTATATCTATGTTGCGGCAGCTCCTGACTATGTAAGGCACTGGTTTCTGCAGTCATCCAGCCTAACGACGAAAAGTTATTTTATGATCCAAAAAGACAGTGACATAGGTTACTGCAGGTTCCCTCATCTCAAACACTAATGGATTCCGAACAGTTACCAAAGTTTAGCTGAAGGAATGGAGCCTGATACCTGATGATGATCACAGTGCTCCAGAAGGACAGCACCATTAAAAGAAAATAAGAAGTAATTCCACAGGTAAAAGGTATACCAGCATCTAAAACTAAGTCCCTTGCAAAATTTAAACGATTCAAGTTTGATCTTGGTAACACCGGTATTTTGTACAAAATATATCTTATTAGGCCAGCCCTTGAAATTTAAAAAGGTGTCTTTAAATGCCTGCTGACCTAAAATTGCCATGTTCTATGCTTTAAAGGGATTGCTTTTCTAAAGAAGGACAATATGATGCCAGATTCTGTTCAATGGAGATCAGAATACTATTTGGTGAACCTATTCTGCATCTGTGGAAGTAAAAGAGTAAGACTGGCTCACACACCCCAAGGGAGGATGGTATTTATATGGGCTCTCCCTCTGACCTCTTGGCAGCAAATGTAAGAAAGTCCTTTTCTGAGCCTTAGGGGCGGGCCCAGGACTTTGAACTACCCATTCAAACAGGGTTACAATTCCCCTCCTCCATAATTAAGTTGCTTTCCCATTCTCCATGCATGCATGAATTGCAGTGACATTGACATGGGGGCTTGACATTAGTCTTTGAAGGTCATTTAAATCCTCCTCTTTCCAAACTGCCTTAAAAGCAATGTATCATCCATTCCACAATGCCTGAGTGTAGGGTTTGACTAGATCGTACTCAAAGCAGAATCACCTGAAGAATAAAAAGAGAGTTCCAAATTTGGGCATCATAAAAATAACAAATCAAAGAAATGAAAAGTGATAAAACTCATTTACTCAAAAGACAATAGTAAGAGAAACACTAACACCGAACATTGGACGAATGGAAACACTTCTACTGACAATCCCGTTTATCTAGGAAAGTAGAAAAGGTCATCCACTGGCCAGGAACAATAGCTCACAGCTGTAATCCCAGCACTTTGGGAGGCCGAGGTGAGTAGATCTCGAAGTCAGGAGTTCAAGACCAGCCTGGCCAACATGGTGAAATGCCATCTCTACTATAATTAGTCAGGTGCGGTGGTGCATGCCCATAGTCCCAGCTACTCAGAAGGCTGAGGCAGGAGAATTGCTTGAACCTGAGAGGCAGAGGTAGCAGTGAGCCAAGATCACACCACTGTGTTCCCGCTTAGGTGACAAGAGAGAGACCGCATCTCAAAAAAAAAAAAAAAAAAGCACAGGCATCCACAATACAGCCCTTTATATGGCTCCGGTTTCATCTCCTGTCACATTCTCATACACATATACCTTTCTTTGCAGTCCTACAGACCTTCCCATCGCTCCCCACTGTACCATGTTCTCTCTTACCTCCATACCTTTGCTCAAGTTTGACCACCCACCACAATTCCCACCAGCCTATAAGGTATTCCAAGTCTGAGCTCAAGCAAAACACCTCTTGATGGGCCTTGCCCCAAAGGAAGTTGGTGTCCCCTCTTCCACATGCCATAATGGTTCTCTAAATGTCCATAACACGTTGTCCATGTCTGTACCATCACACGGGATTAAAATGAGTGGTTTTTTTACTTGCTCTCTCACTAGACTGTGAGTTCTCTGAGGATGCTGCTATGAGTCATCTCTTAGTGCCTACCACCACGCTAGGTACTAAGAGAATGGTCAATAAATGTTTATCAAGGCCAGGTGCAGTGGCACACGCCAATAATCCCAGCACTTTGGGAGGCCAAGGAGGGCCGATCACTTGAGGTCAGGAGTTCGAGACCAGCCTGGCCAACATGGTGAAACCCCGTCTCTACTAAAAATACAAAAATTAGCTGGGCATGGGGGCGCGTGCCAGTAGTTCCAATTATTTGGGTGGTTGAAGCAGGAGAATCGCTTGAACCCAGGAGACAGAGGTTGCAGTGAGCTGAGATCGGGCCACTGCACTCCAGCCTGGGCAACAGAGCAAGACTCCATCTCAAAAAAAAAAAAAAAAAAAGTTTATCAAATGAATGAAGCCATAGTTGGTTCTCGTGCTTTGGCTCTCACAAAGATAAGGATAAAGAGGGTGTCTGGACCTCCAGTCTCATAGCACTGCTTCCTGAGAGAAGATAACCCAAGTTCAACCTTTGTTTTAGAAATAGATTCCTGGTATCCCACCAGGTCGCGAGACAGGATCTACATTTACCCCTCAAACTCAAGGGTCCAATCTGGGACAGAGCAGAGAAAGAAGTGAAAAACTATTGGCTGGGTATGGTGGCTCACGCCTGTAATCCCAGCACTTTGGGAGGCTGAGGCGGGCAGATCGCCTGAGGTCGGGAGTTCGAGACCAGCCTGGCCAGCATGGTGAAACCCCATCTCTACTAAAAATACAAAAATTAGCCAGGCATGGTGGCAGGTGCCTGTAATCCCAGCTACTCGGGAAGCTGAGGCAGGAGAATCGCTTGAACCCGGGAGGTAGACGTTGCAGTGAGTGGAGATCACACCACTGCACTCCAGCCTAGGCAACAGAGCAAGACTCCGTCTCAAAAAAAAAAAAAAAATTAGAAACCAAGACTACCCTGACCAACATGAGCTGTCTGCCATAATCATCTCATTCTTGTACCTCAAAGCTCTTACTCCCTAATGTAAAGAAAGAAAAATGATAGGCCGGGCGCGGTGCCTCAAGCCTGTAATCCCAGCACTTTGGGAGGCCGAGACGGGCGGATCACAAGGTCAGGAGATCGAGACCATCCTGGCTAACACGGTGAAACCCCGTCTCTACTAAAAAATACAAAAAACTAGCTGGGCGAGGTGGCGGGCGTCTGTAGTCCCAACTACTCGGGAGGCTGAGGCAGGAGAATGACGTAAACCCAGGAGGCGGAGCTTGCAGTGAGCTGAGGTCTGGCCACAGCACTCCAGCCTGGGTGACAGAGCGAGACTGCGTCTCAAAAAAAAAAAAAAAAGAAAAAGAAAAATGATAGTTATCAGCCAAAGGAGAGAAATCTCCAAAAAGGCTAAGGAATGTCAGAATAAGTCATGAAAATTAACACACGTCCAAAGAAATACAGGGTGTTTTAAACTTCCCAGGTACTTGGCCTAAAATGTTAATAAGACCCTGAATCTCCCAAACCAGCTTCTTGTTTTCCTCTCCTCAATACTTTTCTCCCACCCATCTACCCACCAAGCTGTCTGCCTTTCTTTTATCCCCCTCCCCACCTTTTTTTTTTTTTTTTTTGAGACGGAGTTCGCTCTGCTGCCCAGGCTGGAGTGCAGTGGCCAGATCTCAGCTCACTGCAAGCTCCGCCTCCCGGGTTTATGCCATTCTCCTGCCTCAGCCTCCCAAGTAACTGGGACTACAGGCGCCCGCCACCTCGCCCGGCTAGCTTTTTGTATTTTTTTTTTTTTTTAGTAGAGACGAGGTTTCACTGTGTTAGCCAGGATGGTCTCAGTCTCCTGACCTCGTGATCCGCCCGTCTCGGCCTCCCAAAGTGCTGGGATTACAGGCTTGAGCCACCGCGCCGGCCCCCCATCCTTTTTTTTGAGACAGAGTTTCACTCTTGTTGCCCAGGCAAAGGCGCGATCTCAGCTCACTGCAACCTCCGCCTCCCGGGTTCAAGCGATTCTTCTGCCTCAGCCTCCTGAGTAGCTGAGATTACAAGCATGCGCCACCATGCCCAGCTAATTTTGTATTTTTAGTAGAGATGGGGTTTCTCCATGTTGTCCAGGCTGGTCTCGAACTCCTGACCTCAGGTGATCTGCCCGCCTTGGCCTCCCAAAGTGCTGGGATTATAGGTGTGAGCCATCACACCCAGCCTCCCCCTCCCTTCTTTTCTGTTTCCTTCCCTTCTCCTCCCTTCCCTTCCTTCTTCATTTCTTTCCTCAATAAATATGAGTAGACCTGATGAAAATCTGGCACACAAATGACAACTATAAAATATATATGGAGCCAAGCATGGTGTCTCACACCTGTAATCTCAACACTTTGGGAGGCCAAGGCAGGAGGATCACTTGAGCTCAGGAATTTGAGGCCAGCCTAAGCAACATAGTGAGATCCCATCTCTTAAAAAGAAAAAAAGAAAAAAAAAGCATGCATATATATTGTCTTTGTATAAAGTAATACACAATTATTTGTTCATTCAATGAAACTTATATACCAGGCACTGTGACATACACTTAGGATATTAATTTAATACTTCCTCTGCTCTCAGAGAGTGTGCAAGCTCCTGGAGATATAAATAAAGGCGACAATAATACTCTGGTAAGTGTGACTACAAATATTAAGTTCAAAGTATAATGGAAATATCCAGCTCAAGCTGGGGCAAAGAGGGGGGGGTCAGTTAAGAAAAGGTAAAGGACAAATAAGCCTAGTTAAGAACTTCCAGGTGGAGGGAGTAGCATATGCAGAGGCAAAAACCGTGTTCCAGGAACAGCAAATGGCTTATGTGGCTGAAGTGCAGGAAGTCATGAGTGATGAGGCTAATAAGGCAGACAGAAGCGGAGGCACAGAGAGCCTTGTATGCCGGGTTACAGCACTTATAGAGTGTGCTGAAAGCTATAGGGAGCTATTTAAGATTGAGGCCAGAGAGTGACATGATCAGATTTGCATTTAGAAAGCACTCTCTGGCAGCAGTATGGAAAATGTACTACATGAGGGAGTGAAAGACTGAGGTAGAAGTCCAAGTAGAAGTGAAACCCCGTCTCTACTAAAAATACAAAAAAAAAAATTAGCCGGGCGCGGTGGCGGGTGCCTGTAGTCCCAGCTACTCAGGAGGCTGAGGCAAGAGAATGGCCTGAACCCGGAAGGCAGAGCTTGCAGTGAGCTGAGGTCGAGATCGCGCCACTGCACTCCAGCCTGGGCTATAGAGCGAGACTCTGTCTCAAAAAAAAAAAAAAGAGCAGTCCAAGTAGAAGCACTTCTAATTGGCAGAATCTACAGAATGGGAGAGTTGCAAAACAGGATGATAGAAAGTGTGCTATACTGGGTTTGAAAGACCAGGCACACTTTCTTTCTTGAACAATTAAATTACAGTAGTCACCCCTTATCGTCAGATCATAGTTCCAATACCCTCAGATGATGCCTAAAACCACAGATAGTACTGAACTCTGTATTTTTTTCCTATACATACATACTTATGATAAAGCTTAATTTATAAATCAGGCACAATAAGAGATTAAGAACAGTAACAGAACAATTATAGTAACATATTGTAGTAAAAGTTAAGTGAATGTGGTCTCTCAAAACATCTTACTGCACTGTATTCACCTGCTTTTGAACCAGAGTGGAACACAGGTAATTGAAACTGGATAAGGGGGGACCACTGTATTTAATCTCTCTGAGCCTCAGTTTTTACTTTCTGAAAAATGTGTTTATTTGCAAAAGAAGAACTAGGGAGAACACTAGGCTAGATCAAGTGTCACCAATCTTTTCTTTTTCTTTTTTTTTGAGACGGAGTCTCGCTCTGTCGCCCAGGCTGGAGCGCGGTGGCGTGATCTCGGCTCACTGCAAGCTCCGCCTCCCGGGTTCACGCCATTCTCCTGCCTCAGCCTCCCAGTAGCTGGAACTACAGACGCCCACCACCACGCCCGGCTAATTTTTTGTATTTTTAGTAGAGACGGGGTTTCACCGTGTTAGCCAGGATGGTCTCGATCTCCTGACCTCGTGATCCGCCCGTCTCAGCCTCCCAAAGTGCTGGGATTACAGGCGTGAGCCACCACACCCGGCCCACCAATCTTTTCTTAATGCTTTAACATTATTTAGAGATATAGTTTTTTTAAAAAATAGGCCGGATGCAGGCCAGGCACAGTGGAGGCCAAGGCGGGTGGATCACGAGGTCAAGAGATGGACACCATCCTGGCCAACATGGTGAAACCCTGTCTCTACTAAAAATACAAAAATTAGCTGGGCTTGGTGGCACGTGCCTGTAGTCCCAGCTACTAGGGAAGCTGAGGCAAGAGAATCGCTTGAACCAGGGAGGTGAAGGTTGCAGTGAGCCAAGATCATGCCACTGCACTCCAACCTGGTGACAGAGACTCTGTCAATAAATAAATAAATAAATAGGCTGGACGCGGTGGCTCATGCCTGTAATCCCAGCACTTTGGGAGGCTGAGGTGGGTGGATCACCTGAGGTCAGGAGTTTGAGACCAGCCTGGCCAACATGGTGAAACCCCATCTCTACTAAAAATACAAAAAATTACTCAGGCATGGTGTCACACAACTGTAGTCTCAGCTACTTGGCAGGCTGAGACAGAATTGCTTGAACTCAGGAGGCAGTTTGCAGTGAGCTGAGATCGCACCACTGCACTCCGGCCTGAGTGACAGAGTGGGATTCCATCTCAAAAAATAAAAATAAAAATAAAAATTAAAAAAATTAAAAATATATGAAAGAGGCCGGGCGCGGTAGCTCAAGCCTGTAATTCCAGCACTTTGGGAGGCCGAGACGGGTGGATCACGAGGTCAGGAGATCGAGACCATCCTGGCTAACACGGTGAAACCCTGTCTCTACTAAAACAATACAAAAAAATTAGCCGGGCGAGGTGGCTGGCGCCTGTAGTCCCAGCTACTCGGGAGGCTGAGGCAGGAGAATGGTGGGAACCCGGGAGGCGGAGCTTGCAGTGAGCCGAGATCTCGCCACTGCACTCCAGCCCGGGCGACAGAGCAAGACTCCATCTCAAAAAAAAAAAAAAAAAAAAAAAAAAATATATATATATATATATATATATATGAAAGAATCATGATATAACAAATGCCAGTTTATCTATTACCCAGTTTAAGAAGAATATTGCTGGGAGCAGTGGCTCACGCCTGTAATCCCAGCACTTTGGGAGGCTGAGGTAGATGGATCACCTGAGGTCAGGAGTTTGAGACCAGCCTGGCCAAAATGGCGAAACCCCATCTTCGCTAAAATTATAAAAATTAGCCAGGTGTGGTGGTGGGTGCCTGTAATCCCAGCTACTCGGGAGGCTGAGGCAAGAGAATTGCTTGAACCCAGGAGGCGGAGGTTGCAGTGAGTGGAGATCACGCCACTGCACTCCAGCCTGGGTGACAGAGTGAGACTCTGTCTCAAAAAAAAAAAAAAAGGGCCAGGCACGGTGGCTCACGCCTGTAATCCCAGCACTTTGGGAGGCCAAGGTAGGAGGATCACCTGAAGTCAGGATATCGAGACCAGCCTGGCCAACATGGCGAAACCCCGTCTCTACTAAAAATACAAAAACTAGCCGGGCATGGTGGTGCATACCTGTAATCCCAGCTACTGGGGGGCTGAGGCAGGAGGATGCCTGAACCTGAGAGGTGGAGGATGCAGTGAGCCAGGATTATGCCACTGCACTCCAGCCTGGGCAACAGAGCAAGGCTCCATCTCAAAAAAAAAAAAAAGAGAGAGAGAATATTACTATCAGCCTTAAAGCCCCCTGCATACTCTCCCAAAGCCATCACCTTTCTTTATCCTGAAATATCTTAAATGTGTTTACCATTTCCTTTTCTTTATAGTTTTATCACATTTCTATCTCTAAATGTTATATTGTTTAGTCTCACATTCTAGAACTTCATATGACTCTAAAATTTTCTCTTCTTTCATTTTAAAGATACAGGCGCTCACTCTGTTGCCCAGACTGGAGTGCAGTGCATGATCACAGCTCTTTGTAACTTGTAACTCCTGGGCTCAGGCAATCCTCCTGCTTCGGCCTCCTAAGTAGCTGGGACCATAAGCATGTGCCACCACACCCAACTAATTTTCTTTTTTCTTTTTTTTGAGACTGTTGTCCTGTTGTTCAGGGTAGAGTGCAGTGGTACAATTACAGATCACTGCAGCCTCAAACTCCTGGGCTCAAGTGATCCTCCCAAGTAGCTGCAGTCATAGGCAATGCACCACCAATGCCAAGATAATTTTAAAATTTTTTGTAGAGACAGGGTGTTCTTATATTGTCCAGGGTGGTCTCAAACTTCCGGGCTCAAGGAATCCTCCTGCTTTGGCCTCCCAAAATGCTGGGATTACAGGCATAAGCTACTGTGCCCAGCCACTTTTAAAATTTTTTTGTAGAGACGGTGTCTATGTTGCCTAGGCTGGTCTTGACCTGATTTTTTTATTTCTAATATTAACATATATACCCTTCTGCAACATTTTCTACTCTAAAATTTGTTCTTGAGATTAATTTATGTTGCTATAGCTGCAGTTTACTCACTTTCACTGTTATATAGTATTCTATTATAGGAACATATCATGATTTACTTATCCAATCTCAAGTTGATCGACACTGGGATTTTTTCTCCCACTTGAATTTTTGTTAGTTTGTTTTGCTATTGTCAATGGTGTTTATATGGATGTTTTTGTGCATGTCTCCTAGTCCACATATGTAAGAGTTCTTTAGGGTAGATACCCCGGAGTGGGATTTCTGGGTCACAGGACATATACATCTTTAATTATGAGACAATACCAAATTGTTCTTCCAAAATGGTTGTGCTCATTTACACTTCTGCTTGCAGAGTTCTAGTTAGTTCACATCCTTCCCAATATTTTTTGTCAGACTTTAATTTTTACCAATCTGATGAACATAAAACCAATAAATCACCGCAGTTTTAATTTACATTCCTCCAATTACTGATGAGGCTGAGCATCCCCAACCCTTTTCATAGGAAGGAGCTACTTTTTGTTTTTCCAAAACACTGAGATCAAGCTCTCTCTATGCAAGCCTGGAATGGCTAGAGTATGTGCCAGCAGCTACCTCCTAATAATTAACCAGATGAAGTCTGGTCTCTTTCAGCACTAAGGTAAAACTATATGACCAAACCTCTGGCATGTATCAACACATGACATAGCAGGAAAGCTGAAAATTTTTATCTGAGAACATGATAAAACTCTGCCTCTACAAAAACTTACAAAAATTAGTCAGGCATAGTGGCTGACGCCTGTAGTCCCAGCTACTCAGGAGACTGAGGTGGGATGTGAGAAAGGCCGAGACTGAGAAAAATCAGACTAAGAATGATCAGAGAGAATATGTGTTATTTAAGGCCCTTCACTATCTGACACGAACGTACTTGTTTAGCCTCATTTCTGGCCACACCTTTCCAATGCTCTAGCCTTGTCACTCACTGCTCACCACAGAAGCCCTACACTCCGATGTCTCTGTGATTTCACTCAAGACATTTCCCACTTCCTGGGTTACTTACCTTTTTGTTTTTTTCCTGCTTCTTAAAATGTGATTAATGCTTCCTGGCCCAGTTCAAGTGTAATTGCTTCCATGAAACTATCCTGACCCCATTCCCCAGAAAAAATTAATCAAGCTTTCATCTACTCTAAGAGCACTCTATTATTACTTTATTATAGAATCCATCCCATATTACAGTTGGAACGGGAAGACTGTGAGTTCTTTGAGGGAAGGTACTATCTTTCAAATCTTGTCGTGCTAAGCAGCACTTCTGTCACACATCAAATCTTCATAAAATTCCTGATAAGTGGATAGAAAGATGAACAGAAATCTACTGGGAAACAAATCTCTAAACAATGGAAAAGTTAGGCCGGGCGCAGTGGCTCACGCCTGTAATCCCAGCACTTTGGGAGGCCGAGGCAGGCGGATAACGAGGTCAGTAGATTGAGACCATCCTGGCTAACTCGGTGAAACCCTGTCTATACTAAAAATACAAAAAATTAGCCAGGCGTGGTGGCGGGCACCTGTAGTCCCAGCTACTCGGGAGGCTGAGGCAGGAGAATGGCGTGAACCCGGGAGGCGGAGCTTGCAGTGAGCTGAGATTGCACCGCTGCACTCCAGCCTGGGCTACAGAGCAAGACTCTGTCTCAAAAAAAAAAAAAAAGGAAAGGTTCTTTCTGACTCTTGCAGACTATGAAGAAAAAAAATCAGAGAAAAAGCAAGGAAAGAGATAAGGAGCAGGAGCTAATGAAAAAGAAAATAGGACAATTGGGTCCCCTTAGTAGAGATCCATATCAAATAGGCCAGGAAGTAAAAATGTAAACCATAGTTCACCATTTTAATGTGGCAGACAACAACATGGAAAGTGAAATTTGTAACTGATTTTAAAACTACAGCTGTATCTTGAAAGTGATCAAATCTAACTGGATAGTTACTTGGATATTCCCTAGTGGTTAGGAATAAATAAATAAATACATAATTTGGTCATGGTGCTTTCTTCTGGAAGAAGTTGTTTAAGTAAAACTTCCATTCATTTAACAGTTAAAGGTTTTCTCTTTTCTCTTTTTTGTTTTTTTTTTGGGAGACAGAGTCTCATTCTGTCAGCCAGGCTGGAGTGCAGTGGCACGATCTCAGCTCCACTGCAACCTCCGCCTCCCAGGTTCAAGCGATTCTCCTGCCTCAGCCTCCGGAGTAGCTGAGAATATAGGCATCCACCGCCACGCCCGGCTAATTATTTGTGTTTTTAGTAGAGATGCTGTTTCGCCATGTTGGCCAGGATGGTCTCAAACCCCTGACCTCAGGTGATCCACCCATCTCGGCCTCCGAAAGCGCTGGGATTTACAGGTGTGAGCCACCACGCCTGGCCTGTATTTTTTTCTAGTAGAGATGGGGTGTTTCACCATGTTGGCTAGGCTGATCTTGAACTCCTGAACTCAAGTGATCCACCTGCCTCAGCCTCCCAAAGTGCTGGGATTATAGGCATGAGCCACCACGCCGACCAGGTTTTCTATTTTTTTCTCACATCATCTTGATAAGTTATCTTTTCCTAGGAGTTTGTCCATTTTTATGTAAGTCTTCAAATTAACTGGCACAGTATTTCTTAAATTGATTAGTAGGGTCGGGCGCAGTGGCTCATGCCTATAATCCTAGTACTTTGGGAGGCTGAGGTAGGTGGATCCCTTAAGCTCAGGAGTTCAAGACCAGCCTGGACAACTCTGACTCTACAAAACCTTACAAAAATTAGTCGGGCATAGTGGCTGACGCCTGTAGTCCCAGCTACTCAGGAGACTGAGGTGGGAGGATCACTTGAGCCCACGAGGCGGATTAGTAAAAATTATTGTTATTAAGATAAAATGGATAGAAGAATGGAAGAATGGAATAATGGCAGAGTATAATCCAGACATAAAGATCTGGGATTCAACAATATTGTCACTTTTTTTTTGTTTTGTTGGTTTTTTTTTTTTTTTTTTTTTTTTTTTGAGACGGAGTCTCGCTCTGTCACCCAGGCTGGAGTACAGTGGCCGGATCTCAGCTCACTGCAAGCTCCGCCTCCTGGGTTCACGCCATTCTCCTGCCTCAGCCTCCCGAGTAGCTGGGACTACAGGCGCCCGCCACCTCGCCCGGCTAGTTTTTTGTACTTTTTTTAGTAGAGACGGGGTTTCACCGTGTTAGCCAGGATGGTCTCGATCTCCTGACCTCGTGATCCGCCCGTCTCGGCCTCCCAAAGTGCTGGGATTACAGGCTTGAGCCACCGCGCCTGGCCTTTTTTTTTTTTTTTTTTTAAAGACACAGGGTCTTACTCTGTTGCCCGAGCTAGAGTGCTGTGGCTTAATCATAGCTCACTGCAGCCTCAAACTCCTGGGCTTAAGTGACCCTCTTGCCTCAGGCTCCTGAGTAGTTAGGACTATAGATGTGAGCTACCTCTCCTGGCTAATTTTTAAAATTTTTTGTAGAAATTAGGTCTCACTATGTTGCCCAGGCTGGTCTTGAATTCCTGGGCCTCAAGTGATCCTCCCACCTCTACCTCCCAAAGTGCTAGGATTACAGGCATAAGCCACCACACCCAGCCTAATATTTCAATATTTTAATGTATCTCTGTGTTCTCAGAATGTAGGTTTCTTTTGGACAGGAGATTGTGTCTTTTGCACACACTATGTTGTCAAAAGTATTTGTTGGCCAGGCGCGGTGGCTCATTCCTATAATTCCAGCACTTTGGGAGGCCAAGGCAGGCGGATTGCCTGAGCTCAGGAGTTCACAACCAGCTTGGGCAACACGGTGAAACTCTGTCTCTACTAAAATACAAAAAAAATTAGCAGGTATGGTGGCCTGCGCCTGTAGTCCCAGCTACTCGGGAGGCTGAGGCAGGAGAATTGCTTAAACTCGGGAGGCGGAGGTTGCAGTGAGCCAAGATCACGCCACTGCACTCCAGCCTGCGTGACAGAGCGGAGACTCAAAAAAAAAAAAAAAAAGGCCTTGTTGATTTCCTATATCAAATAAAAAACACAAAATTGGTAATTCAAGGCAAATAGGTATTTATTTTGTTACTGTAATAGCTCATTGTGATTATGCAAGGTTGATCCTAGTTAAAGATAACTAATACTTGTAGTTATCCTCAAAAATAAAGATTTTTAAAAATTAAGCAAAAATTAGGCCAGGCACGGTGGCTCACTGTATTCCCAGCGCTTTGGGAGGTCAAAGAGGGTGGATCACTTGAGGCCAGGAGTTCAAGACTAGCCTGATCAACATGGTGAAAAACCGTCTCTACTAAAAATACAAAAATTAGCTGGGCGTGGTGGTGCACGCCTGTAATCCCAGCTGCATGGGGTGCTGAGGCAGGAGAATTGCTTGAAACTAACTGGGAGGTGGAGGTTGCAGTGAGCCGAGATCACTCCTCTGCACTCCAGCCTGGGTAACAGAGCGAGATTTTGCCTCAAAAAAAAAAAAAAAAAAGGCTGGGCGTGGGAGCTTACACCTACGCCTATAATCCCAGCACTTTGGAAGGCCGAGGCGGGTGGATCAGGAGCTCAGGAGATCGAGACCATCCTGGCTAACACGGTGAAACCCCGTCTCTACTAAAAATACAAAAAATTAGTCGGGCATGGTGGCGGGTACCTGTAGTCCCTGTAGTCCCAGCTACTTGGAGGCTGAGGCAGGAGAATGGCGTGAACCCGGGAGGCAGAGCTTGCAGTGAGCTGAGATCACGCCACTATGAGCGAGACTCCGTTTCAAAAAAAAATAAAAATTGTAAAAATTGGCGGCCTAGCGCAGAGGCTCATGCCTGTAATCCCAGCACTTTGGGAGGCTGAGGCGGGTGGATCACCTGAAGTCAGGAGTTTGAGACCAGCCTGGCCAACATGGTAAAACCCTGTCTCTACTAAAAATACAAAAATTAGGCCGGGCGCAGTGGCTCACGCCTGTAATCCCAGCACTTTGGGAGGCCGAGGCGCGCGGATCACGAAATCAGGAGATCGAGACCATCCTGGCTAACATGGTGAAACCCCTTCTCTACTAAAAATATAAAAAATTAGCCGGGCGTGGTGGCGGGTGCCTGTAGTCCCAGCTACTTGGGAGGCTGAGGCAGGAGAATGGTATGAGCCAGGGAGGTGGAGCTTGCAGTGAGCCGAGATCGCGCCACCGCACTCCAGCCTGGGCGACAGTGAGACTCCGTCTCAAAAAACAAACAAACAAACAAAAATACAAAAATTAGCTGGGTGAGGTGGCGTGCGCCTGTAATCCCAGCTACTCAGGAGGCTGAGGCAGGGGAATCACTTCAACCCATGAAGCAGAGGTTGCAGTGAGCCGAGATCGCACCGTTGTACTCCACTGGGCAACACCAGTGAGACTCTGTCTCAAAAAAAAAAAAAAAGTTTCAGAGGCCATTCTCATTTGTGAATTTTTTTGTTGTTGTTGAGACCTGGCCGTGTCTGTCATCCAGTCTGGAGTGCAGTGGCGTGATCATAGCTCACTGCAGCTTCAATCTCTCGTACTCAAGTGATCCTCCTGCCTCAGCCTCCCAAGTAACTAGGAATACAGGTATGTGCCACCATACCTGGCTAATTTTTAAAATTTTTAGTAGAGATAAGGTCTGGCTGTTACCCAGGATGGTCTCCAGCTCCTGAGTTCAAGTGATCCAGCCTCCTAAAGTGCTAGGATTTACAGGCATTGAGCCACCCTGCTGGGCCACATTCATAAAATTTGACATAAATAAAACATCTATCCTTTTAAATATAGGAATTCACTGAATTTAAAGAAAACAGCCACCAAGAATAGGAAATTTAAACAGCTTTGAACTATAAAATATACATTATTTTTAAAAAATAAAAATGTAATTAAGACTATTGTTACTATAAAAGTACATCTCATAATTTAAGGGGAAAGTAATTTTAGTGGTTTAAAAAAAAACTTAGGTTCACATTTGTTTTATCCATTCTTCCCCCAAACTTTATACCATAGTAGTTAACTGGTAAGAAAGCTATCTGATATAAATTTCAGTGTCCTTGCCTGTCCCACCCCCTATCACCCTAGTGGATACATACTGGGTTAAATACATACTGTATAAGGAAGCAAAGAGGTAGTTTGATCTTTAAAAATCCAGAATAGATTCTATTAGAATAATTTTGAAAGTTTAGCGATTTGACTACAAATACTAACCCTCTATCAATGAAGGACAACCTCTAATTGGATGCAGCTCCAGAACAGTGTTACTGCAAATAAGTATGATACAACAGATCAATGAGACAACATATATGCTTTGAGTCTAGACTGGTATAATCCTTTTTAACAAACATTAACACAGCCTCTAGTACCATACAATAAGGTTATTTCCAAATATCTATAGGAAGTTGATGACAGTAATATTTCTCTGCCAGTCTAGTAATGCAGATGCATTTACCAGCTCCTCTCCTTGTAGAAATCATGTTAATAAAGATATTTTGGGATTTATGGCTTTAAATGCCATTTTTTTTTTTAATGGGACAAGTGTTATAGAAATTCCTGCTGGTATTTTTCAGACTTGGAGGAAATGAAGTTTGACAAAGAGTATTTCCTGAGTGGTCTGGAGGGAAGTAAAAGAATTAGCAAAATCGAGAGAATATGAAAATGAACCAGGTAAAGGCCTGAGTTCTGATGGCAGAAGAAAAAATGCACCTGTATTACGTAAATAACAATCCATGGTAAACAAGATTCAATTAAAATGAAGCAATTATCATGCCCTGTCACATTTGTGAAAACTAAACTCTGCCAAGAGGTATCATTTCAGGGTGTCCATTCACCTTGCTATATCAATAATCCCAGAGTGATTATTAAAAGTATTTCCTCTCACTCTTAAAAGTGAACCAGTTTACATTATATGATCATCCTATCCTTGAAGAACCAGGAGGCAGAGCTGTTAACATAGCCCCATGTTCAGGGTTCAATCATAGTCCCATAGTCAAAATGCAGTACAGATACACCTCATTTATCTAACGCTGTGAATACAGCAAAATAGTCCTATAATTCAGAACATGAATTCTGAAATCAAATGACCTGGGTTCAAATCTTAGTCCTGCTACATATACTCTTCAGCTGTATAACTTAGAAAAGTTTTTTACTTTTTATTTTGAAATAATTTCAAACTTGGAGAAAAGTTGCAAGAATATTACAAAGAATTCCCATATACCCTTCACTTAGGTTCACTAACTGCTAACATTTTGCCACATTTACTTTACACATCTCTCTACACACATTCACATACACACACACACACAATTAATTAATTAACTAATTAATTAAGACCAGGTCTCACTCTGTTGCCCAGGCTGGAGTGCAGTGGCGCTATCATGGCTCACTATAGCCTTGACCTCCCAGGTTCAGGTGATCCACCCACCTCAGCCTTTCAAGTAGCTGGGACTACAGGTACACACCAATAGGCCTGGTTATTTTTTTGTATTTTTGGTAGAGACAGGGTTTCACCATGTTGCCCAGGCAGCCTCAAACTCCTGGGATCAAGTTATCCTCCCACCTTGGCCTCCCAAAGTGTGGGGATTACAGGTCTGAGCTACCACACCCAGCCACTCACTATTTTATGACTAATTTTTTTTTTTGAGACAGTCTTGCCTGTCACCCAGGCTGGAGTGCAGTGGTGCAGTCTCGACTCACTGCAACCTCCGCCTGCCACGTTAAAGCAATTCTCCTGCCTCAGCCTCCCAAGTAGCTGGGACTAAAGGCACATGCCACCGTTCCTGGCCAATTTTTTGTATTTTTTATTTATTTTTTTATTTTTTTTTTTTTGGAGACGGAGTCTCGCTCTGTCGCCCAGGCTGGAGTGCAGTGGCCGGATCTCAGCTCACTGCAAGCTCCACCTCCTGGGTCTACGCCATTCTCCTGCCTCAGCCTCCCGAGTAGCTGGGACTACAGGCGCCCGCCACCTCGCCCGGCTAGTTTTTTGTATTTTTTAGTAGAGACGGGGTTTCACTGTGTTAGCCAGGATGGTCTCGATCTCCTGACCTCGTGATCCGCCCGTCTCGGCCTCCCAAAGTGCTGGGATTACAGGCTTGAGCCACCGCGCCCGGCCAACTTTTTGTATTTTTAATAGAGAAGGGGTTTCTCCATGCTGGCCAGGCTGGTCTCAAACTCCTGACCTCATGATCTGCCCACCTCAGCCTCCCAAAGTGCTGGGATTACAGGTGTGAGCCACCGTGCCCGGCCTTATTACTAATTTTTTAACCATTTGATAATAGGTTGTAGACATCATGTCCTTTCTCCAAATACTTCAATGGGTTATTTTCTAAAAAGAAATTACAGTACAATTATCACACTAGGAAAATTAACACTTTTTTTTTTTTTTGAGATGGAGTCTCGCTCTGCTGCCCAGGCTGAAGGTGCAGTGGCGCGATCTTGGCTCAGTGCAAGCTCCACCTCCCAGGTTCACGCCACTGTCCTGCCTCAGCCTCCTGAGTAGCTGGGAATACAGGCGCCCACCGCGACACCCAGCGAATTTTTTGTATTTTTTTTTTTAGCAGAGACGGGATTTCATCATGTTAGCCAGGATAGTCTCGATCTCCTGAGCTCGTGATCCACCCACCTCGGCCTCCCAAAGTGCTGGGATTACAGGCGTGAGACACCGCGCCTGGCCAACACACTATTATTATCTAACTTCGTGAAGTCATTATCTAAATTCTACCAGTTGTCTCACTAATACTCTTGAAGAAAAAAAAAAAAAAGAGAGAGAGAATGAGAGATGGGGTCTCTCCATGTTGCCCAGGCTGGTCTCAAATTCCTGGGCTCAAGTGATCCTACCATCTTGGCCTTCCAAAGAGCTGGTATGACAGGCATGAGCCACCATAGCCTCCCATACTAATCCTCTTTATGGAAAATTTTTTCCTCAACCCAGAATCCCAATAAAGAATCTTGGGTAGATTTCTTAACCTCTCTGTATATCAGTTTCCCCATCTGTAAAATGGAGATTAATAATAGCACCTACTTCATAAGATTATTGAGAAAAATGAAAGAGTAAATATAATAAAAGAATTTAGAACATTTGCTGATATTTAGTGCAGGTGTTAGCTGCTTTTATTTTTATTATTTTATTATTATTATTTTTTAGATGGAGTCTCACTCTGTCGCAGGGGTGCGATCTAGACTCACTGCAACCTCCGCCTCCTGGGTTCAAGCATTTCTTGTGCCTCAGCCTCCGGAGTAGCTGGGATTACAGGTGCGTGCCACCATGCCCAGCTCATTTCAGTAGTTTCAGTAGCGACAGGGTTTCACCATGTTGGCCAGGCTGGTCTCGAACTCCTGACCTCAAGTGCTCTGCCTGATTTGGCCTCCCAAAGTGCTGGAATTACAGGCATAAGCCACCATGCCTGGCCGTTAGCTGCTTTTAGAGAATGGCAGATTTCATATAAAGTAAAACTGTCAGATAATGGAAATATATATATATATATATTTTTTTTTTTTTTTGAGACGGAGTCTGGCTCTGTCGCCCGGGCTGGAGTGCAGTGGCCGGATCTCAGCTCACTGCAAGCTCCGCCCCCCGGGTTTACGCCATTCTCCTGCCTCAGCCTCCCGAGTAGCTGGGACTACAGGCGCCCGCCGCCTCGCCCGGCTAGTTTTTTTGTATTTTTTTAGTAGAGACAGGGTTTCACCGTGTTCGCCAGGATGGTCTCGATCTCCTGACCTCGTGATCCGCCCGCCTCGGCCTCCCAAAGTGCTGGGATTACAGGCTTGAGCCACCGCGCCCGGCCAGATAATGGAAATAATTATTTAGACACTGTGCTTTTTGAAGTTATTTTTAAGGAAAATATGTAAAATATATTGTACATATCAATTATTTTCTAAACAGAATGTATTATAGATATTTTAACCTTTTCTTTTTTTTTTTTTTTTTGAGACGGAGTGTCACTCTGTCGCCCGGGCTGGAGTGCAGTGGCCGGATCTCAGCTCACTGCAAGCTCCGCCTCCCGGGTTTACGCCATTCTCCTGCCTCAGCCTCCCAAGTAACTGGGACTACAGGCGCCCGCCACCTCGCCTGGCTAGTGTTTTGTATTTTTTAGTAGAGACGGGGTTTCACTGTGTTAGCCAGGATGGTCTCGATCTCCTGACCTCGTGATCCGCACGTCTCGGCCTCCCAAAGTGCTGGGATTACAGGCTTCAGCCACCGCGCCTGGCCTTTTTTTTTTTTTTTGAGACGGAGTCTCGCTCTGTGGCCCAGGCTGGAGTGCAGTGGCCGGATCTCAGCTCACTGCAAGCTCCGCCTCCCAGGTTTATGCCATTCTCCTGCCTCAGCCTCCCGAGTAGCTGGGACTACAGGCACCCGCCACCTCGCCCGGCTAGTTTTTTGTATTTTTTTAGTAGAGATGGGGTTTCACCGTGTTAGCCAGGATGGTCTCGATCTCCTGACCTCGTGATCCGCCCGTCTCAGCCTCCCAAAGTGCTGGGATTACAGACTTGAGCCACCGCGCCCAGCCTTAACTTTTTCTTAGAAACTCGGGGTCTTCACATCTGCAATGGTACTGCTATAAAACTGTGATACTGAGCCGGGCGCGGTGGCTCACGCCTGTAATCCCCGCACTTTGGGAGGCCGAGGCGGGCGGATCACAAGGTCAGGAGATCGAGACCACGGTGAAACCCCGTCTCTACTAAAAATACAAAAAATTAACCGGGCGCGGTTGTGGGCGCCTGTAGTCCCAGCTACTCGGGAGGCTGAGGCAGGAGAATGGCGTGAACCCGGGAGGCCGAGCTTGCAGTGAGCCGAGATTGCGCCACTGCACTCCAGCCTGGGCGACAGAGCCAGACTCCGTCTCAAAAAAAAAAAAAAAAAAATGTGATACTGGCCCGGTGCAGTGGCTCACACCTGTAATCCCAGCACTTTGGGAGGCCGAGGCAGGCGGATCATGAGGTCAGGAGATCAAGACCATCCTGGCTAACACGGTGAAACTCCGTCTCTACTAAAAATACAAAAAGTTAGCCAGGAGTGGTGGCGGGCACCTGTAGTCCCAGCTACTCGGGAGACTGAGGCAGGAGAATGGTGTGAACCCGGGAGGCGGAGCTTGCAGTGAGCTGAGATTGCGCCACTGCACTCCAGCCTGGGTGAGAGAGCGAGACTCCACCTCAAAAAAAAAAAAAAAACTGTGATACTGTCAGAGGCACCTGAGGTGTGAGGTTTATATATGCCTATATAGTAAAATGGCTACAAAGTTCTGGACAGACAACTTGAATCTCCATCTGCTGTCCTGCTTCTGATCACGAGTATGTATTAACATGCCTCCTTTATATTATTCTTTTTTTTTTTTTTTTTTTGAGACGGAGTTTCGCTCTTGTTGCCCAGGCTGGAGTGCAATGGCATGATCTTGGCTCACCGCAACCTCAGCCTCCCGTGTTAGCTGGGATTAAAGGCATGCGCCACCACGCCTGGCTAATTATGTATTCTTTGTAGAGATTAGGGTTTCTCCATGTTGGTCAGGCTGGTCTGGAACTCCTTACCTCAGGTGATTCGCCCACCCCGGCCTCCTAGCCTCAACTATATTATTCTAATAATACTTTTGGTCATACAAAGCTTCTAGTTAAACAGTACTTTCAGCTGGGCATGGTGGCTCACGCCTGTAATCTAAGCACTTTGGGAGGCCAAGGCGGGTGGATCGCCTAAGGTCAGGAGTTAGAGATCAACCTGACCAACATGGTGAAACCCCATCTCTACTAAAAATTAAAAAAATTAGCCGAGCATGGTGGTGGGTGCCTGTAATCCCAGTCATTCGGGAGGCTAAGGCAGGAGAATCACTTGAACCCAGGAGGTAGAGGTTAGGTTACAGTGAGCCAAGATCACACCATTGCACTCTAGCCTGGGCGAGAGACGAAAACTGTCTAAAAAAAAAAAAAAAAACAGAAAGTCCCTTCATATCTCTCATTAATTCAATAAATATATCACTTGATTAATTAGCTGATATGAATCTTGCAAGCAGTCTGTGAAGTAAAAAACATATATTACTACTCCCAATTTTAACTACCTAATTATAGACAAATAAATTAAGGCTCAAAGAGGTCAAATGACACTTTGGGCCACAGAGTCAATAGGCAACACAGTCAGCCCTCATACACCTGGGTCCTCTGTGTCTCAATATACACAATTTTCACTGGGTGCAGTGGCTCATACCTGTAATCCCAGCACTTTGGGAGGCCGAGGCGGGCGGATAACCTGAGGTCAGGAGTTCGAGATCAGCCTGGGCAACACAGTGAAACCCATTTCCTACTAAAAATACAAAATTAGCCAGGCGTGGTGACATATGTCTGTAATCCCAGCTACTCGGGAGGCTGAGGCAGGAGAATTGCTTGAACCTGGGAGGCGGAGGATGCAGTGAGCCATTGCACTCCAGCCTGGGCAACAAGAGTAAATCTCTGTCTCACCAAAAAAAAAAAATATACACACACACACACACACACACACACAATTATCTGAGTGAGGCCCTGAGGTGATGCTACTTTTGAGGTAAAATGAACAATCTTTACCACTTAGAAGCACTTTCAGCTTACTTTTATATTTATTTATTTGTTTATTCATTTTGAGACAGAGTCTCACTCTGCCCCCTGGGTTCAAGCAATTCTCCTGCCTCAGCTTCCTGAGTAGCTGGGATTACAGACGCGTGCCACCACGCCCAACTAATTATTGTATTTTCAGTACAGACAGGGTTTCACCATGTTGGCCAGGCTGATCTTGAACTTCATAATCCACCCGTCTTGGCCTCCCAAAGTGCTAGGATTACAGCCTTTACTTTTATTTTTTATTTCCAAAAGCAGCAGGAGAAAAACAGCTTACTTTTAGATGCAAGGAAATACATTCTGATTGGTTGAGACTGCCAGATGTCTGACTTTCAGATGCTGTTCCTCTTTACTTCTCAAATATCTCTCTAAAATTCTCTGAACGTTACAGCAACACTTTATTAATACAGACTCCACACATGAAAGTTGAGATAAATTCAGAATTGAGCTGAAGTTTACCTCTGCACTCTAATAAAGACTAAGAAAACAGTGTAAATAAGATCGCAGGGAGAAATGTTTAATGAGCTGTTTTTAAGCATTTCAAGTCTAATTTACATACAATTAAAGTTAATTTGCACATCATTCTCAGCTATTCATTAAACCAGGTACAAGGATCTCTATCTAACAAAATAACCTGGTAACACTATTAGCCTAGTTTCAATTACTGTATGAACTCAAAGTAACAGCTGCACCTAAAGAAAAACAACCTATAACACTCTCACTAGGTTTTCCCCCAATTAGCCCAAATTAATGAGGTTTAATACTACCTCCATGGTGACCCACAAAACCTATCTTCCCCTGATGACCCCTAGAGTATAAGTTAAAATGTAGTTAAACCACCTGTCCTAGAGACTAGGCAGAGGAAGCAAGACAAAATGGCAATGGCTAAGGAAGCCTAGGGTTCTAGGGCAGATTATGGCACTAAATCTGTGCTACCTGAGTTAAATCACTCGAATTCTCTTGCCTTCAGTTGCCTCTTTTACAAAATTAGGGAGCTAATAATGTGGTCTCTAAACACAATATTCCACTAAAAGGATCCAGAGCTCTTAAGCGAAAGGGCAGAAAATGTACAAGATGAGTTGGGAACACCTTATCGTACTAGAAAGGAAGGAACACTATCGAAGACTGCTGAAGTTATGTCAAAAGGACTCAGGAGCGAGCTTGAAGAACTTCTACTGGTCCAATATGAAACAAATTGAACATCAATAAGAATAACTACAATGGATTAAAACACATCAAATATGTTAACACCTAAAAGTTCCTGATCATTCCCTAAAAAACCCTAAAAAGTCACTGGTCCTCTCTGGAGTATATCTGAAAACCAACTAATTATTTTGAAAACTAGTAAATAAAAGAATAAAGGGAATGAATTAAGTATTTATCTTGCCTTCCTTGTACATATCAAACCCCAGGGTAACCAAAGAGTTGATATGGTAAACTTTTTCTTTTTTGAAGTATTTCAGTATTTGTTGTTTTTTGATAAATAACAAAAAAAAGGCCGGGCGCGGTGGCTCACGCCTGTAATCCCAGCACTTTGGGAGGCCGAGGCGGGCGGATCACAAGGTCAGGAGATCAAGACCACGGTGAAACCCCGTCTCTACTAAAAATACAAAAAATTAGCCGGGCGCGGTGGCCGGCGCCTGTAGTCCCAGCTACTCGGGAGGCTGAGGCAGGAGAATGGCGTAAACCCGGGAGGCGGAGCTTGCAGTGAGCCGAGATCGCGCCACTGCACTCCAGCCTGGGCGACAGAGCGAGACTCCGTCTCAAAAAAAAAAAAAAAAAAAAAAAAAAGAATGACAGAATTAAAATCTAGTCCGGGCGCCGTGACTCAAGCCTGTAATCCCAGCACTTTGGGAGGCCGAGACGGGCGGATCACGAGGTCAGGAGATCGAGGCTATCCTGGCTAACACGGGGAAACCCCGTCTCTACTAAAAAATACAAAAAACTAGCCGGGCGAGGTGGCGGGTGCCTGTAGTCCCAGCTACTCGGGAGGCTGAGGCAGGAGAATGGCGTAAACCCGGGAGGCGGAGCTTGCAGAGAGCTGAGATTCGGCCACTGCACTCCAGCCTGGACACCGTCTCAAAAACAAACAAACAAACTTTATTTTACCAATAGCTGCAAACTATTATTTTTTTCATTAGTTGTTTGTGTGTGTGTGTGTGTGTGTGTGTGTGTGTGTGTGTTTGAGACAGGGTCTCACTCTGACGCCCAGGCTGTAGTGCAGTGGCATTATCTTGGCTCACTGCAACCTCCACTTCTCAGGCTCAAGTGATCCTCCCACCTCAGCTTCCCAAGTAGCTGGGACTACAGGCGTGCACTACTAACCCAGATAATTTTTATATTTTTTATAGAGATGGGGTTTCTCCACATTGTCCAGGCTGATCTCAAACTCCGGGGCTCAAATGATCTGCCTGCCCCAGTCTCCCAAAGTGCTGCGATTACCAGTGTGAGCCACCACACCCTAGCCTGAAAACTCTTATTATTTTAACAGTGATATAATGACATATAATCAATAAAAAATTATTGTGATTTTTTTTTTCTTGAGATGAGCTCTCTGTTTTTCAGGCTGGAGTGCAGTAGTCTGATTTCAGCTCACTGCAGCCTCAACCACCTGGGCTCCCAACTTAGCCTCCCAAGTAGCTAGGACTACAGGCACACACCACCACACCCAGCTACTTTTTAAATCGTGCCTGGCCAAAATAAAGTATATTATTAAAATGAATTTCCATGGGGCACAGTGGCTCACACCTGTAATCCCAGCACTTTGGGAGGCCAAGGTGGGCAGATCACGAGGTCAGGAGATGGAGACCAGCCTGGCTGATACGGTGAAACCCTGTCTCGCCAGGCGTGGTGGCACACGCCTGTAGTCCCAGCTACTGCGGAGGCTGAGGCAGGAGAATCGCTTGAACCTGGGAGGCGGAGGTTGCAGTAAACCGAGATGGCGCCACTGCACTCCAGCCTGGGTGACAAAGCATTTTCCTGTTTCTTCTTATCTTTTTAACGTGCCAAATAATTTTTTTTTTTTTTTTTTTTTTTTGAGACAGGGTCTCACTCTGTCGCCCAGTCTGGAGTATAGTGGCACAATCTCAGTTCACTGCAACCTCCACCTCCTGGGTTAAAGCAATTCTCGAGTCTCAGCCACCCAAGTAGATGGAGTTACAGGCACATGCCACCACAAGCGGCTAATTTTTCTGTTTTAGTATAGATGGGGTTTTACCATGTTGACCAGGCTAAAATTTTAAATTTAATTTGAAGCTTGAATATTTCTATTAGACAACACTCTCTAGACCTAACAACCAGTTTATAGGGAATAAAAAGAATAGAGGAACATAAGTGAATTACAGAAATTCAATTAGCAAAGTCCAGACGGGAAAATTACACAACTTTGTTTCTTTAACAACAGCAGCAATAACAACAACAACAAAAAAAACCACAAGAGAAAAAAAGAACTGACCAGGCGTGGTGGCTCACGTCTACAATCTCAGCACTTTGGAAGGCCAAGGCAGGTGGATCACCTGAGGTCAGGAGTTAGAGACCAGCCTGACCAACATGGTCAAACCCCGTCTCTACTAAAAATACAAAAATGAGCCGGTCGTGGTGGCTAACGCCTGTAATCCCAGCTACTCAGGAGGATGAGGCAGGAGAATCACTTGAACCCAGGAGGCAGAGGTTACAATGAGTCAAGATTGCACCACAGAACTCCAGCCTGGGCGACAAGAGCAAAACTCCGTCTCCGGAAACAAACAAACAAACAAACAACAACAACAAAAAAAAACGGAGAGAACCTGTAGATTAAAAAAGACGTAAAAGAGGCCAGGCACCGTGGCTCACGCCTGTAATCCCAGCACTTTGGGAGACCAAGGAGGGTAGATCACCTGAGGTCAGGAGTTGAAGACCAGCCTGGCCCACAAGGCGAAACCCCGTCTCTACCAAAAATACAAAAATTAGCTGGGTGTCATGGTGGAGGCAGAGGTTGCAATGAGCTGAGATCACGCCACTGCACTCCAGCCTGGCAAAAGAGGGGGCACTCTGTCTCAAAAAAAAAAAAAAAGAAAAAAGGAGACATAGAAGCTATGTAAACCAAATCAATGTATCGACCTTGTCTGAAACCTGATTCAAATAAACCAAATGTTCAGAGAGAAAGGATGGCAGGGATGAAGGGAGAGTGGAAAGATAAATTAATTGTGGAAATCTAAACATCAACAGGATACAGTGTGGTTATGTTTTTTAAAGAGTGTCTTTTTTTTTTTTTTTTTGAGACGGAGTCTCACGCTGTTGCCCAGGCTGGAGTGCAGTGGCGCGATCTCGGCTCACTGCAAGCTCCGCCTCCCGGGTTCCCGCCATTCTCCTGCCTCAGCCTCCTGAGTAGCTGGGACTACAGGCGCCCGCCACCGCGCCCGGCTAATTTTTTTGTATTTTTAGTAGAGACGGGGTTTCACTGTGGTCTCGATCTCCTGACCTTGTGATCCGCCCGCCTCGGCCTCCCAAAGTGCTGGGATTACAGGCTTGAGCCACCGCGCCCGGCCTAGAGTGTCTTTTATTTTTTACAGCTATACACAGAAATTAGCATTGAAATGATATGTCTGGGACTTGTTTCAGAATGATCCAAGGGGGATGAGGGAACGAATAGGGGTATGGATGAAACAAGACTGACCATCAGCTGATAATTGTTGAAGCTGAGTGTTGGGCATATAAGGGCTCACTATATCATCCTCTCCACATTTGTATATGTTTGAAATTTTCTATAATTTTCCAAAAAATGAGATGAGCAGACAAGTTTATCTATAAAAACTTCTTGTAGCTTTTGAATCTACAAAAATATATGAAAATAAGTCACAGAGTTGGCTAATACTTCAAGAGATCATTCGATCCCAGTGTACTGCCTCCAGGACACACTACAACATTATCACATTCAGCAAATATTTATTAACTATTAAGCACAAAGGCGCTAACATAGAAGATGCACAGAAATATAAGAAACAGTTTCTGTTTCAGGACTTTAGTCATATAAGAGAAATGAGAAAAGTACCTAAACATAAAACAAGGTAAAAAGTGATGAAGTTGACCAGGCGCAGTGGCTCATGTCTGTAATCCCAGCACTTTGGGAGGCCAAGGCTGGCAGACCACCTGAGGTCAGGAGTTAGAGACCAGCCTGGCCAACATGGTGAAACCCCATCTCTACTACATATACAAAAATTAGCCAGGTGTGGTGGTGTGCACCTGTAGTCCCAGCTACTCGGGAGACTGAGGCAGGAGAATCGCTTGATCCCGGGAGGTGGAAAGGTTGCAGTGAGCCGAGATTGTACCACTGCACTCCAGCCTGGGCAACAGAATGAGATTCTGTGTCAAAAAAAGAAAAAAAGGTGAAGTTATGGTTTAAGTATCATAAACAAGGTACTTTTTAAGTATATCAGAAGTCATCAGAGAAGAGTGTCATATAACGGCATGAAAAATAGGATTTGGACATGTAGTGGAAGGGAGTATTATATGTGAAGTGTACAGACAGTGTCAGCAGAAGCACAGAGGCAGAATATAATGAAACATTTTTGGGAAATGAAGATGAGCGCATTATTGCACCCATAGTGGGAAGCAGGGCTGGAAAGACAAGTAGGGGCTAGACCATAGAATCTTAAATATCAGGCTGAGTTTGTAATTTAGTCAATAAGCATTGGGAGTCACACATTTGGAGTTCTAGATGATAGAATATTTAGGAAGAAACTATACACCTCACCTAAGTATAGCAGAAAAGAATAGAGCTGGGGAGGGGGATGAAAATAAGGATAAATAATCAAGGCAAAAGATAACACAGGACCTAAAATGGAGTAGTGGGAGGAAAAGACAGGGAGGGATCTGAGAGTATCTGGGCAAGAAAACAGGCAGGAGTTGAGAAGTCAACAGTAACTAAGATTTTAAAATCGGATGAACTGGGAGAATGGTGGGGCCCACGTTTCGCATGCTGGCAGACCTATACCAGCCCTGAATAGTGTTCAATAAATGACTGGCTGAGTGAATAAATAAATAGAAATACATGAGTCAGGATGAAGAACAGTAAGTCAGGGGATTTGGGGGGCTGGGGAGTGGGATGGGCAGGAGATAAGCTGACCCTTCTCATTGAACCTGTGTTCCTCACAAGGTTCTGAAGAACAAAATGCTGCCCAGGAGTGCTATGCATCTTTCTTGGGAATGCACTTCTCTAAAGCAAAGAACTCATCATTGGCCGGGCGCGGTGGCTCACGCCTGTAATCCCAGCACTTTGGGAGGCCGAGACGGGCGGATCACGAGGTCAGGAGATCGAGACCATCCTGGCTAGCACGGTGAAACCCCATCTCTACTAAAAAATACAAAAAACTAGCCGGGCGAGGTGGCGGGCGCCTGTAGTCCCAGCTACTCGGGAGGCTGAGGCAGGAGAATGGCATAAACCTGGGAGGCGGAGCTTGCAGTGAGCTGAGATCCGGCCACTGCACTCCAGCCTGGGCGACAGAGCGAGACTCCGTCTCAAAAAAAAAAAAAAAAAAGAACTCATCATTAAAACCTACATAAAAGGTATAAAACTCATCCTTAAAGCCAGTAAACATGCCTCCCAAGCAAGGAGGAGACAACCTGTACAATCTGACCACAGGTTCTCAAAAGCAGACAGCTCATGAAAAGCTGGAGGTGCAAGCAGGACATCAATGAAGTGGTCCAATAGGAATTCTGGTACTGGAGCTCAGAGGCAAAAATATAGATGTGGGAGTTACTGCATGAAGGTTGTAATAGAAGACACAAGAGTAGGCTGCACACAGAGGCTCAGCACTTTGAGAAGCCGTCGCAGAAGAATCACTTGACTCCGTAAGTTCGAGACCAGCCTTGGCAACACAGTGAGACCTTGGCTCTACAAAAATAAAATTAGCTGGGCATAGTGGCACACATCTGTGGTCCCAGCTACTTGAGAGGCTGAGGTGGGAGGCTCACTTCAGCCCAGAAAGCTGAGGCTGCAGAGAGCCAGGATGGCGCCACTGTACTGCAGCCTGGCCAACAGAGCAAGAACCTGTCTCAAAAAACAAAACAAAACAAAACAAAACAAAAAAAACCACACACACAAGAGTAGATGACCTCCCCATGCAAAAGCAAAAAAAGAGAAGCAAGGCCTGAGACAACTTAGAGACTGACAAAGGAGGATCAGAAAGGCAGAAAGAGAACCAGAACAATACTGTGTCATAAAAGCTAAGAGAAGAATGTCCAGAAGGAAGGCCTGTTCAATCTTTATCTTCTTCCTTGACCCACAAATCCAACCCATCAATAAGTCTTATCAGCTCTACCTCCAAAATATATACTAAACACATCTATTTCTCTCCATCTCTTTAGCCACCTACCTAGTAGTTCAAACTTTTATCACTGCCTAGATTTCTGCAGTAGCCATCTGTTCAACCCACCTCAATCAAGTCCTGCCCCCAAATAATCCACTCTCTTTGTAGCAATTGGGTTAGTCTTTTAAAAATGGACATCAGGGCCGGGTGCGGTGGCTCACGCCTGTAATCCCAACACTTTCAGAGGTAGAGGCGGGCGGATCACGAGGTCAGGAGATGGAGATCAGCCTGCCCAACATGGTGAAACCCCGTCTCTACTAAAAATACAAAAATTAGCCAGCTGTGGTGGCGGGTGCCTGTAATCCCATCTACTCCGGAGGCTGAGGCAGGAGAATTGCTTCAACTCGGAAGACTGATGTTGTGGTGAGCTGAGACCATGCCACTGCACTCCAGCCTGGGTGCCAGAGCAAGACTCCATCTCAAAAAAAAAAGGGAAATCAGGGCTGGGTACAGTGACACAAGTCTGTAATCCTAGCACTTTGGAAGGCCACTGCAGGTGGATCACTTGAGCTCAGGAGTTCAGGACCAGCCTGAGCAACATGGTGAAATCCAGTCTCTACAAAAAATACAAAAATTAGCCAGGCATGGTGGCTAGCACCTATAGTTCCAGCCACTTGGAAGGATGAGGTGGGAGGATTGCTTGAGCCCAGGAGGCAGAGGTTGCAGTGAGCTGAGATTCTACGACTGCACTCCAGCCTTGGTGACACAGTGAAACCCTGTCTCAAAAAAAAAAAAAAAAAAAAAAAAAAGCGAGGGGGAAATCAGGCCAGGCAGGGTGGCTCATGCCTGTAACCCCAGCACCTTGGGAGGCCAAGGGGAGGATCCACTTGAGGTCAGGAGTTCCAAGACCAATCTGGGCAACAAAGCAAGACCCATCTTTACAAAAAAAAAAAAAAAAAAAAAAGGGGAAGAAAATTGGCATGGCATGAGGATGTGAGTCTGTAGCCCTAGCTACTTAGGAGGCTGAGGTGGGAGGATCCCTTGAGCCCAGAAATTCAAGGCTGCAGTGAGCCATGATGGCACCACTGCATTCCAGCCTGGGAGATACAGCAAGACCTTGTCTCCAAAAAAATAAAAATAAAAAAAAAAGGGAAACAAACAACAACAAAAAAATTGTGCTTTACAGGGCATGATCATGAAAAGTGAAAAGACAACCCACAGAATGGGAGAAAATCTTTGTAAATCATGTATCTGATAAAGAACCTGTATCCAGAATAAAGAACTATTAAAATACAATAAAAGGACAAATAACCCAATTTTAAAAGAAGCAACAGATTTAAAGAGACATACAAATAGCCAATAAATGGGCAAGAGCGGTGGCTCATGCCTGTAATCCCAGCACTTTGGGAGGCCAAGGCGGGTGGATCACAAGGTCAGGAGATGAAAACCATCCTGGCTAACATAGTGAAACCCCGTCTCTACTAAAAATACAAAAAATTAGCCGGGCGTGGTGGTGGGCACCTGTAGTCCCAGCTACTCGGGAGGCTGAGGCAGCAGAATCGCTTGAACCCAGGAGGCGGTGGTTGCAGTGAGCCGAAACTGCGCCACTGCACTCCAGCCTGGGCAACAGAGCCAGACCCCATGGCCCAAAAAAAAAAAAAAGGTACATTGCTAATCATTGAAAAGATTGTAATAGGGGAGGAAAGAGGGGTATTGGAAAAAACAACACAGTAAGTCCTCACTTAACTCATCAACAGATTCTTGGATATCACCATTTTAAGCAACACAATGTATAACAAAACCAATTTAACCATAGTCTAATGTAAAGTAAGTTCCTATAGCATATTTCTGGTCACAAAAAACATCACCAAACTTCTAAAGACCAAAACACTTCTAATATTAAACACTGAAACAAATGTGAGCTATACAAACATTTAAGAAAGATTAATAAAAACAAGAAAGATAAGTATTTACCTAATTATTCCAGTTCAGGGTCATGGGTGGCCAGAGCCTGTCCCAGCAGCCCAGGGAGCAAGGTAGGAACCAACTCTGGACAGGATGCCATCCCATCAATTACACACACACCCACACTCACTCAGACTGGGACCATGTAGAGACACCAATTCATCAAACACGCACAATTTTGTGATGCAGGAGGAAACCAGAGTACCTGGAGGAAACCAAAAAACTGGAGAAAGTCCACACAGATGTGGGGAGAATGTGCAAACTACACAGACAGTAGCCCTAGCCAGAAACACATTTTTTTTTCTCATCAACATTATAACGCAATGAAGTTGAACAAAATAATGTTATTCAAAGACCTGTTGTAATGGCCATGAGTTGATACTTGTTGAGGCTAGGAGATAGATACACAGGAGTTCATTACAGCATTCTCTTTACTTTTATATATGCTTGATATTTTTCATTAAAAAGTTGTTTTTTTTTTTTAATCTTCAAGCACTTCAATTTAAAAACAAAACACTTCTTCCAGACTTCCCATTCTACTTAAAAATAAAACACACCCAGGCAAAGTGGCTCACACGCCTGTAATCTCAGCACTCTGGGAGGCTGAAGCTGAGGATCACTTGAGCCCAGGAGTTCAAGAATAGCCTAGGCAACATAGTGAGACTCCATCTCCATAAAAAATAAAACAATTAGCCTGGCATGGTGGCCTGCATCTGTAGTCCCAAGTACCCACAGGGATGAGGTGGGAGGATCATTTGAGCCACAGATTACTGCACTCCAGCCTAGGTGACAGAGTGGGAGCTTGTCTCAAAAACAAAACAAAACAAAACTCCTGGCCAGATGTGGTGGCTCACATCTGAAAGCCTACCACTTTAGGAGGCTGAGGCAGGAGGACTGCTTGAGGCCAGGGGTTTGAGACCACCCTGGGCAACATAGTGACAGCCAATCTCTAAACACAAAATTGAAAAATTAGGCAGGTGTGGTGTAGTCCCAGCTACTCAGGAGGCTGAGGCAGGAGGATCACTTCAGTCCCAGGAGTTCAAAGCTGCAGCGAGCCATGACTGTGCCACTAGCCTTGGCAACAGAGCAAGACCTTGTCTCAAAAAATAAATAAACAGAACCCCTTAATAGTCCTAAAAAGCTTTGAAATATCTGGCTCCTACCCTTCTCCAATCACATATTTTGTTACCATCATTCACTAATATATAGCCATGGTAGGCTTCCATCACTCTCAGAATACACTAAGGATTTTCCTGATTCAGGGCCTCTGCCGTTACCAGTTCCTTCTCCCTGGAACTCTCTTCCCTCATTTCTTTATTTGGATGGTTCATTTTCATTCTTTACTTTCAGTATATCACTTTCTCAGAGAAGTCTTTCCTGACCATCCTTATCTAAGTTCCTCTGTTACTCTCTATTATAGCACTCTATTTTATTTTCTAACATACATCACAATCTTTAACATTTTATGCCTTTTTTTTTTTTTTTTTTTGAGACAGTGTCTGGCTCTGTTGCCCAAGCTGGAGTGCAGTGGCGTAATCTTGGCTCACTGCAACCTCTGCCTCCTGGGTTCAAGTGATCCTCCCACCTCAGCCTCCCGAGTAGCTGGTACTACAGGTGCACACCACCACATCCAGCTAATTTTTATATTTTTTGTAGAGATGGGGTTTCACCATGTTACCCAGGCTGGTCTCAAACTCCTGGGCTCAAGTGATCTGCCTACATTGGCCTCCCAAAATACTTGGCCTCATGCCTCCCCAAGTGGGCATGAGCCACTACAGCCAGTCTTATTTATGTCTTTACTGTCTATCCAAGGCTTCCCAAACTGCATGAGGGCATGGACCTGGTTTCTTTCAAGATCACTGAGTTGCATCCTTAGTAGTATATGACACACAGTGGCACTTAATAAATATGTTGAATGTTAAACTAATAACCCAATACTAGGCATTAGCCTATTGCTGAATGTTTAATATAGCAAAGGCTTACAGAAAACCTACTGTTTACGAGGCCTCAGGTAACACATACACACATTTGATGAGAAGATACATGGTATATTAGGCCATTCTTGCATTGCTATAAAGAAATATCTGAGACTGGGTAATTTATAGGAAAAGAGGTTTCACTGGCTCACAGTTCTGCAGGCTGTACAGGAAACAGTGCCAGCATGTGCTTCTGGGGAGGCTTCAGGAAGCTTTTACTCATGGTGGAAGGAAAAGTGCATGTAGGCACTTCACATATGAACTCAGAGTGAGAGCTCACTTATCACCAAGGGGATGACCCAAGCCATTCATGAGGGACCTGCTCTCATGACCCAAACACCTCCTACCAGGCCCCATCTCCAACACCGGGAATTACATTTCAACATGGGATTTAGAGAGGATACATAGTCAAACTACATCACATGGTGTAATGAGAATTAAGTGGACAAAACTAAAAAACAAAAAACAAAAAAAGCAAATAAGTAGACTATTTTTCCCCCAGAGAATTCATCTAAAAACAGAAATAAGAGAGTTGTGACACAGTCCCTTCTCTAAAGATGTATAAATAAAGGGTCCCCTAGGGATCAAGGCTGAAATCTACCACAATTAACATTTTTAGAAATTATCTAGAAAAAACAATAGTGAAATCTTCCCAGTTTGCAGATGACTCTACAGCAACACATAGAAGTACAATGGTGCAAGGCTCTATGTGTTCAGGAATGTGAAAAACAGCTTCCATGTAGACAAAAATAAGGTAATTTAGTGACAGAAAAATAGCTCAAACTGTATCAGATGATGAGCTCTAAAGCTACCTGTTTTAACATAGGAAAGGGGTTTCAAAGTCCCTAGACTGTACCCTGAATACAGCTACAAAAAGGCAACAAAATAGTGGCTGTCATTATGAAAGCTTTGGAAACACAGAACATATTATCCTATCCTTGTACAAACCAAAGTGTACCTGTACCTTGAGTAGAATGTGTAGTTGTAGTCATCATAGCACAAAAAAGGTAAAATAGAGAAGGCCTAGAAAGATATCGCAAAAGACCAAAGGAACCAGAGGGGCTTCCATATGAGCACAGATTTTTTTAAATGTCTTTTTAAGGCCAGGCACAGTGGCTCACGCCTGTAATCCCAGCACTTTGGGAGGCTGAGGCGGGCGGATCACCTGAGGTCAGCAGTTCGAGACCAGCCTGACCAATATGATGAAAACTCGTCTCTATTAAAAATACAAAAACTAGCCAGACGTGGTAGCATGCACCTGTAATCTCAGCCAGTCAGGAGGCTGAGACCGGAGAATTGCTTGAACCCAGGAGGCAGAGGATACAGTGAGCTGAGATCGCGCCATTGCACTCCAGCCTGGGCAACAAGAGCGAAACTCTGTCTTGGGGGAAAAAAATGTCTTTTTAAAAATATGGTAAATTAGATACTTTAACAAGAAACAAAGTGGTAGATAGAGATTTCTGTATCACATCTTAGAAATTATGAAGCAGTTGGGTGCGGTGGCTCACACCTGTAATCCCAGCACTTCGGGAGGCCAAGGCGGGCGGATCACAAGCTCAGGAGATCGAGACCATCCTGGTTAACACGGTGAAATCCTGTCTCTACTAAAAAATACAAAAAACTAGCCGGGCGAGGTGGCTGGCGCCTGTAGTCCCAGCTACTCAGGAGGCTGAGGCAGGAGAATGGTGTGAACCCGGGAAGCGGAGCTTGCAGTGAGCTGAGATCCAGCCACTGTACTCCAGCCTGGGCGACAGAGCGAGACTCCGTCTCAAAAAAAAAAAAAAAAAGAAATTATGAAGCAGTTAGAAATCTAAAGAAACAGCCATGTGCAACGAAAGGCACATGCTACCTGGGAAGCTGAGGAAGGAGGTTTACTTGAGCCTAGGAGTTTGTGTCCAGCCTGGGCAACACAATGAAGCCCTGTTTCTTTAAAAAAAAAAAAAAAAAAAGAGAGAGAGAGAGAAAGGAGGAAGAAGGAGGAAGAAGGAAGAATGAGGAGGAGGAGGAGGAGGAAGGAAAGAAAGAAAAAGAAGGAAGTATATTTATTTATTTTTTTAATTACAGACAGGGCCTTGCTATGTTGCCCAGGATGGTCTCAAACTCCTGAGGTAAAGTAATCCTCCTGCCTTGGCCTCCCAAAGTGCTGGGATTACAGGCGTGAGCTACCACGCCTGGCCAAGAAATACATTTAAAAAGAATTTCTTAAGCCCAGGTTTTAAAATCAGAGAAATGGGGATTCTGAATTCTAGTCCCAGTAGGCTTAGCTATGTGACCACAGGCAGTTACTTAATTTTGTTGTGCCTCTTTTACCAGTAAGTAACAACTAATTTGAAGGATTGCTGTGAAGATGAAGATGTGCACATTGCCTGGCACAGAGTATATATTCACTATATAGTAGCTATTGCTTGTATCAGAACCCATAAAAAATAATGGTTTACTACCCAATCTAGTATATATAAGAAATAGTATAGGCCGGACACGGTGGCTTATGCCTATAATCCTAGCACTTTGGGAGGCCAAGGCAAGCAGATCACCTGAGGTCAGGAGTTCGAGACCAGCCTGAAACATGGTGAAACCCTGTCTCTACTAAAAATACAAAAAATAGCCAGGTGTGGTGGTGCATGCCTGTAATTCCAGCTACTTGGGAGGCTGAGGCAGAAGAATTGCTTGAACCAGGGAGGCAGAGGTTGCAGTGAGCCCAGATTGTGCCACTGTACTCCAGCCTGGGCAGCAAAGTGAGACTCCGTCTCAAAAAAAAAAAGAAAAAAGAAAAAAAACAAGAAGTACAGTACAGCATAGCACTCATTACTCAGGTGGGGAGTACAGAATGTAAGAAAAAAAAATTCAAAAATAGCATAAATTCATAGGTGACATTCCCATAAGAGAAATTGTCAATTTGGGGCAACACAGGCCTGAATTTTGAAGCTGAACATTTTCATGCCTTCCCTTCAAACAACCCTTTGGAAGGTTTTAAGAAGTAGAATTCTGCCTTTTAACCAAGATGGCACCAAAGGGGAAGAAGGAAGCTCCTGCCCCTTCCAAAGCCAAAGCCAAAGCAGTCTTTGAAGGCCAAGAAGGCGATGCTAAAAGGCATCCACAGCCACACACAAGAAAACAAGATCCACACGTTACCTACCTTTTGGTGGCCCAAGACACTGCAGCTCCAGAGACAGCCCAAATATCCTCAGAAGAGCACCCCCAGGGGAAACAAACTTGAACCCTATGCCATCATCTCACCACTGAGTCTGCCATGAAGAAGACAGACAACACACTTACTTTCATTGTAGATGTCAAGACCAACAAGCACCAGATCAAACAGGCTGTGAAGAAGCTCTACAACACTGAAGTGGTCAAAGTCAACACCCTGATCAGAATGGAAGACAACATATGTTTGACCAGCTCCTGACTATGCTTTCGATGTTGCCAGCAAAATTGGAATCATCCAACTTGAGTTCAGCTGGTTAACCATGAATACACAAAGGCTGGGTGTGGTGGCTCATGTCTATATTCCCAGCACTTTGGGAGGCCAAGGTGGGAGGATTGCTTGAGCCCAGGAGTTCAAGACAAGCCTGGGCAACACAGGGAGATGCTGTTTCTACAAATAATACAAAAATTAGCCAGATGTGGCCAGGCGCAGTGGCCCATACCTGTAATCTCAGCACTTTGGGAGGCCAGATCACTTGAGATCAGGAGTTCAAGACCAGCCTGGCCAACATGGTGAAGCCTCGTCTCTGCTAAAAATACAAAAAATTACCTGGGCTTGATGGCGCACACCTGTAGTCCCAGCTACTCAGGAGGCTGAGGCAGGAGAATCGCTTGAACCTGAGAGGCGGAGGTTGTAAAGAGTCAAGATTGCACCATTGCACTGCAGTCTGGGCAACAAGAGCAAAACTCTATCTCAAAAAAAAAAAAAATTAGCCAGGTGCAATAGCAGGCACCTGTGGTCTCAGCTATTCAGGAGGCCAAGGCAGGAGGATCACCTCAGTCCAGGAATTCGAGGCTGCAGTGAGCTATGATCATGCCACTGTACTAGAGCCTGGGTGACAGAGCAAGACTCTGTTTCAAAAAAAAAAAAAAGGTAGAATTCTGGATTAGGTAGATGATGTTCTAACCAAATATGCCATTTCTTAATTATAACAACTGTTAACACTTATTGAGCACTGGACTAAGTAATATCACATAATAGTTCCAACACGCCTCTGATATATGCTCTGTATTTTACAATATGAGATAGGTCTCCATTTTACAGATGAGATCTCTGAAGCTACGAGAGGCTGTATGTATCATTTACCTAAGGCTACAGAGCTAGTGTAAGTGGAGAAGCCCACAACTGAACCCAGATGGTCTGACTCCAGAATCTATACTCTTAACCATGGAACAATACTGTCTCCTATTCTACAAGAAATGTTGAGTGGTGGGTATGCAAGAATGAGGTACGTGATAAAAGAGTGTACACTAAATGGTTTTGGTTTTTGTGTTTTTTTTGAGACAGAGTCTCACTCTGTCACCCAGGCTGGAGTGCAGTAGCATGATCTCAGCGCACTGCAACCTCTGCCTCCCAGGTTCAAACTCAAGCGATTCTCGTGCCTCAGCCTTCTGAGTAGCCACACCACCATACACGGCTAATTTTTGTATTTTTTCATAACAGATGGGGTTTCACCATGTTGGTCAGGCTGGTCTCAAATTCTTGGCCTCAAGCAATCTGCCCTCCTTGGCCTCCCAAAGTGCTGGGATTACAGGCATGAGCCACCACACCCAGCCAAAGGAGTGTACAGTAAATGTTAAAAAAAAGTGCCCAATTGCCGGGCACAGTGGCTCACACCTCCAATCCCAGCACTTTGGGAGGCCGAGGCGGGTGAATCACCTGAGGTCAGGAGTTCGAGACCAGCCTGGCCAACATGGCGAAACCCCGTCTCTACTAAAAATACAAAAATTACCCGGGCATGATGGCGGGTGCCTTTAATCCCAGCTACTTAGGAGGCTGAAGCAGGAGAATCGCTTGAACCCAGGAGGCGGAGGTTGCAGTGAGCAGAGGATCACGCCACTGCACTCCAGCCTGGGTGATAGACAAGACTCTGTCTCAAAAAAAAAAAAAAGAAGTGCCCCATTAGGCCAAGCCAGCCATGGTACCAGCAGCTAGTCAGATTTAGGGTGGCCCAAAGTATGAACACTGAAATAAAATGAACTGATTAATGAGGAGGTGACAAACCTAACAAAAAGAGAAACCTAAAAATCCCTGAACTATGTTCTCAGCTGTAGTAAACAAAGTTCTGGGAGAGAGGAAAATGTATCAAAATGCTAACTGGTAGGATAATGACTGATACCTATTTTCTGCTTCATATTATCTTTTTTTTTAAATTTATTTATTTTTTTTTACAAAGAACACTCATTATTTTCATAATTGGGAAAAGGCAGAAACAAAAATAAATCTCAGGAAACTTTCACTCTTTATTCACTTCTGATTATATAATCTGTGGCAATGACTGGGCATGGTGGCTCATGCCTGTAATCTCAGCACTTTGGGAGGCTGAGGCTGGCAGATCACATGAGGCCAGAAATCTGACACCAGCCTGGCCAACATGGCGAAATCCCATCTCTACTAAAAATATAAAAATTAGCTGGGCGTGGTGACACATGCCTTTAGTCCCAGCTACTCGAGGGGCTGAGGCAGGAGAATCACTTGAACCAGGGAGGTAGAAGTTGCAGTGAGCAGAGATCATGCCACTGCACTCCAGCCTGGGTGACAGAGCGAGACTTCGTCTCAAAAAACAAAAAATAATCTGTTGCAATGAGCAAGTATTACTTTTGTAACTTTAAAGAGATTTTTTAAATAAATAAATCCAGGATATCAGAAATGGGAGGCAGGCCGGGCATGGTGGCTCACGCCTGTAATCCCAGCACTTTGGGAGGCTGAGGCAGGTAGATCACTTGAAACCAAGAGTTCAAGACCAACCTGGCCAACATGGTGAAACCCCATCTCTACTAAAAAGAGACTTGGAAGGCTGAGGCAGAAGAACTGCTTGAATCCGGGAGGTGGATGTTGCAGCGAGCAGAGATCCTGAAACTGCACTCCAGCCTGGGGGACAGAGGGAAGACTCTGCCTCCAAAAAAAAATTCAAAAAGAAAGAAAGAAGTGGAAAATAAATTTCATGCAAATAGCAAAGCAAAAAAAAAAAAAAAAAAAGGGATATGATGTAAGAATAAGCAAATTAGTAGCTGCGGTTTGTTGGAAAGAACTCTAGACACGCATCAAAGGAGTTGGGTTCATATACCCATCAACATGGACAAATGTGAAAAACTTTATGTTGAACAGAAAAAGTCAGACACAAAAGTGTGCATACTGTATGATTCAAGAACAGGTAAATTTAATATGTGGGGACAGAAATCAGAACATTGGTTGCCTATAAAATGGTGAAGATTGACTGGAAGGGGAACTGGAAGGAGGGAACTTTGGAGGGTTTGTATTTCTTTTTTTGAGATGGAGTTTCGCTCTTGTTGCCCAGGCTGGAGTGCAATGGCCTGATCTCGGCTCACTGCAAACTCTGCCTCCCTGGTTCAAGCGAGTCTCCTGCCTCAGCCTCCCAAATAGCTGGGATTACAGGCATCCGCCACCACACCCAGATAATTTTTTGTATTTTTAGTAGAGACGGGGTTTCTCCACGTTGGTCAGGCTGGTCTCCAATTCCCAGCCTCGGGTGATCCACCCGCCTCAGCCTCCCGAAGTGCTGGGATTACAGGTGTGAGCCACCGCGCCCAGCCAAAATGTTCTGTTTCTTGATGTGGGTGTTGGCTGCATAGGTGTTTATATTTGTAAAAACTTATCTAATTATATACTTCTATCTCAGTGTATGTAAGTTTTACCTCTAAAAATCTTGGCTAGGGCCGGGCATGGTGGCTCACGCCTGTAATCCCAGCACTTTGGGAGGCCAAGGCAGGTGGCTCACGAGGTCAGGAGTTCGAGACCACCCTAGCCAACACGGTGAAACCCCGTCTCTACTAAAAACACAAAAAATTAGCCAGGCGTGGTGGCAGGCACCTGTAATCCCAGCTATTCGGGAGGCTGAGGCAAGAGAATTGCTTGAACCCAGGAGGCAGAGGTTGCAGTGAGCCGAGACTGCGCCACTGCACCCCAGGGTAGGCGACAGAGTGAGATTCCATCTCAAAAAAAAAAAAAAAAAAAATCTTGGGAGGCTGAGGCAGGTGGATCACCTGAGGTCAGGAGTTCAAGACCAGTCTGGCCAATATGGTGAAACCCCATTTCTACTAAAAATACAAAAATTAGCTGGATGTGGTGGCACATGCTTATAATCCTAGCATATGATGTAAGAATAAGCAAATTAGTAGTTGTGGTTTGTCTCAGCCTCAGGAGGCTGAGGCAGGAGAATCACTGGAACGAGGGAGGCAGAGGCTGCAGTGAGCCGAGATGGCGCCACTACATTCCAGCCTGGGTGACAAGAGCAAGACTGTCTCAAAAAAAAAAAAAAATTGTAGCTACTAACATATCTCAAGTGCTAGGGACTAACTGTAATGGAATACAACAAAGTGGAGCACTGTGCTTTGCAAATTTCCATCCAATGAATGCTGAAGGAACTTTAAAAGTAAAGAGAGGGAAGAAGTTAGTCTTCTAATTCTCATAATTCCACAGATGTGTTTGGTATTCAGAAATACTATTCTTTAAAGACTATCAATATTCTACAAAGGGAAATTCACTTATAGTTCCCAATTGTGAATGAAAAGGAGTATCAATAGGCATGACCCAAAACCTTCTTCTACACAGTTAAACAAAATTTCTCAAGACCTGATTTAAGAGCAAACTTTTTGCCAGGCACAGTGGCTCACACCTGTAATCCCAGGAGGCCGAGGCGGGTGGATCACAAGCTCAGGAGATCGAGACCATCCTGGCTAACACGGTGAAACCCCATCTCTACTAAAAATACAAAAACTTAGCCGGGCATGGTAGCGGGCGCCTGTAGTCCCAGCTACTCAGGAGGCTGAGGCAGGAGAATGGCATGAACCCGGTAAGTGCAGCTTGCAGTGAGCCGAGATCGCACCACTGTACTCCAGCCCGGGTGACAGAGACTCTTTCTCAAAAAAAAAAAGAAAAAAAAAAAAAAAAGAGCAAACTTTTAAAACTGAGTACTATGGCCGGGAGTGGAGGCTCATGTCTGTAATCCCAGCACTTTAGGAGGCCGAGGTGGGCAGATCACTTGAGGTCAGGAGTTCAAGATCAGCCTGGCCAACACGGTGAAGTGCCGGCTCTACTAAAATACAAAAATTAGCCAAGTGTGGTGGCAGGCACCTGTAATCCCAGCTACTCAAGAGGGCTAAGGCACGAGAATCGCTTGAACCCGGGAGGCAGAGGTTACAATGAGCTGAGATCATACCACTGCACTCCAGCCTGGAAACAGAATGAGACTCCCTCTCAAAAAAAATAAAATAAAAATAAAATAAGGCTGGGCGCGGTGGCTCACACCTGTGATCCCAGCACTTTGGGATGCCAAGGCGGGTGGATCACGAGGTCAGGAGATCGAGACCATCTGGGATAACATGGTGAAACCCCATCTCTACTAAAAATACAAAAATTTAGCCAGGTGTTGTGGCGGGCGCCTATAGTCACAGCTACTTGGAAGGCTGAGGCAGAGAACGGCGTGAACCCGGGAGGCAGAGCTTGCGGTGGGCCGAGATCGCGCCACTACACTCCAGCCTAGGCGACAGAGTGAGATTCCGTCTCAAAAAAAAAAAAAAAAAACAAAAATGCATGTATGGAGGTCAGGAGATTGAGACCATCCCAGCTAACACGGTGAAACCTGGTCTCTACTAAAAAAAAAATTAGCCAGGCATGGTGGCATGTGCCTGTAGTCCCAGCTGCTTAGGAGGCTGAGGCAGAAGAATCACTTGAACCTGGGAGGCAGAGGTTGCAGTAAGCTGAGATCGTACCACTGCACTCCATCCTGGGCAACAGAGGGAGACTCCGTATGAAAAAAAAAAATGCATGTGTGTATACACATACACATATTCACTCAAATTGGAAATGAGTCAAACCACTGCTTTTTCTCAAAAGGCTTTCTGTATTCTCAAAATAAACAACTTGGGGCCACGCACAGTGGCTCACGCCTGTAATCCCAGCACTTTGGGAAGCAGAGGTGGGCGGATCACTTGAGGCCAGGAGTTCAAGACCAGCCTGGTCAACGTGACAAAACCCCGTCTCTACTAAAAATACAAAAATTAGCCAGGCGTGGGGCACCTGTAATCCCAGCTACTCAGCTCAGGAGGAGGAGGCAGGAGAATTGCTTGAGCCCGCGGTGGGTGGGGAGGGCTTGCGCAGAGGCTGCAGTGAGCTAAGATCATTGGGCCATTGCACTCCAGCCTGGGTGACAGAGCAAGACTCCATCTCAAAAAAAAAAAGAAAAAAAAAGAAACTATTTTGTTCAAATGGAATTAATCTTACAGCTGAGAGTACACCTCAGACTTCTCCGTATTTTACCAGAAAGAAAAACAGAGCTTGAAAAGAAATATCACAGGCAGTTTAATAGCGTCTCCTATCAATCTCAAATTGTTTATTAGTTTGTGGAAATCATGATGAAAAGCAAATTTTTCTGAGATACTTCTATATCTGAACATTATTTCTTCAGCAAGCATTCAACAATTCTTGTTTCTATTCTTCTCTTTTCTAATTCAATTCTGTTTGGTTTCTAAGTTAAGAAGTGTGTTTCATTTGCATAAATGGTAACTATTCTGAGATACTATTCATAACTATACATTTGAATTCTGTAAAGTACCATTCATAACTTCAAACAGAATGGGGAAAAAACACTCATTCAACTTTACCTTAATGGTGACTAAGACATGAATGATTATAATGTTATATTGTATAGAGTTGGCCAAAAGAGAATTAAGTCTTCAAATGTTACCACCACCTTGTCATTAATTTATGAATGCCCAGAGGAACCAAGGACCACTGCCTTGACCAATCCGCCTGTCACAAAAAATACTGAGCTTAGAAAAGCATGCCCATTCTAAACATGCTTTTTGGAGTTATAAAGTGTCTATGCAGGGACATCAAGAGATACATCTTAGCCATGAAGCTCAAAAATTAGCAAAGAATCCTGACAAGTTCTGGCAAGTTCTTTATATAAGCAATGCTGGTTATCCTTTAGGTGTTCAACTTTTCAGCTATGAGCTTTTGTGAGAAACAGTCTTTCATGCAAGGTAGGTAATAATATTCCAGTAGTTCTTTACTCCATCTAATATTAATCAGTGGTAGAAATTAAATTTACATAGATCTGCATAAATAATTCAGCTATCTGCCCTGCTCTAATATATTTAAACCAAATAAAATAAAATTTGAACAGAATAAAAATAATGGGGCTATTTTTAAGTGGTCACCTCCTGATTTTTCTCATTTTCTTATCCAAAGTCAGAGACAGGAATTGCATTACCAGAAAAAAGGAGAAAAAGGAGAACATGCACTTGAGGACATCTATAATCACTTTCCTCTATTGTTCTACCACTTCTACCCCTATTGATACAGTAGCTCTCAACAGGGGGAAATCTATCCCCCCAGGATAAAAGAGACAATATCTGGAGACATTTCTGGTTATCACAACTGGGGCAGGGGGGTGCTACTGGCATCCAGTCATCCAGTGAGTAGAGACCAAGGATGCTGCTTAAGTATTCCTGGTCTGACCATGAAATGGAAGAGGAGCACACAAGAATGAAGCACAATACAGAGGCCATAATTAAAGTATTATTAGCATCTCACACCTGTAATCCCAGTACTTTGGAAGGCCGAAGTGGGCAAATCACTTAAGGTCAAGAGTTCAAGATCAGCCTGGTGAACATGGTGAAACCCCGTCTCTACTAAAAACACAAAATTAGGTCAAGCGTAGTGGCTCACGCCTGTAATCCCAGCAATTTGGGAGTCTGAGGCGGGCAGATAACCTGAGGTCAGGCGTTCAAGAACAGCCTGACCAACACAGTGAAACCCCATCTCTACTAAAAACACAAAAATTAGCCAGGCATGGTGTCACATGCCTGTAATCCCAGCTACTGGGGAGGCTGAGGCAGGAGACTTGCCTTGAACCTGGAAGGCAGAAGTTGCAGTGAGCCGAGATCATGCCATTGTTCCAGCCTGGGCAGCAAGAGCAAAACTCCGTCTCGGAATAAAAAACAAAAAACCAAAATTAGCCAGGCATAGTGGCACGTACCTGTAATCCCAGCTGCTACTAGGGAGGCTGAGGCAGTAGAATCCCTTGAACGCGGGAGGCAGAGGTTACAGTGAGCCAAGATCACGCCACCGCACTCCAGCACGGGTGGCAGAGTGAGATTCCATCTCATGTAACAACAAAAAAAAGGGGGTGAGGGGTCTGGGCATGGTGGCTTATGCTTATGCCTGTAATCCCAGCACTTTAGGGGGCCAAGGCAGCAGGATGGCTTGAGCTCAGTTTAAGACCAGCCTGTGCAACATAGTGAGACCTCATCTCTAAAAAATCTTAAAAATTAGGTGGGCATAGTAGCGCGCACCTATAGTCTCAGCTATTTGAAAGGCTAAGGCAAGAGGAGGACTGCTTGAGCGTAGGAGGTTGAGGCTGCAGTGAATGAGCTGTGATACTGCCACTGCACTCAAGCCAGGGCAACAGAGTGAGACCCTGTCTCAAATAATAACAATAATAATTTTTCCCATTCCCAAGTCCAATCATACTCCTGCAACTCTGGATACAGCTTCTCATCCCTTGTATCTCCAAGACAGTGAAGGTACCATTCTTAGGAACTATGGAGCCACCCCAAGTAGGTAGATGAATTCAGGCCCTCAAACCAGGCAACTACGTGGTTTCTTAAAGGACAGAATTCCATAAATCCATGCTGTCATGGGGCTTTCTTCTAAAGAGAAAAAATAATTCTTCATCCTCCAACAATACCAGTCCATCTCACTCTACAGTAGAGATGTCCGAGAAAACTAAGAGTAGCCTGAGTTATTGAAAATGTGCTAGTAGAGGCCCTTGGCCATTTAAAGAAACCACCCAAATTCATATGGCTGGTAAACAGAAGTTTCTCATATAGCATACACTTAAAATAAAAATACTCAAAATTAAATGTATTTTAGTAAACTCCTTACACCAAGATGTGCAAATTGTGGAAGTTTCATAAATTAAAAGTAAACAAAATTTTGACCCAAATCTCATCCACAGTTTTTACCTCATACTATCTAGGCTGGGTACGGTGGCTCACACCTGTAATCCCAGCACTTTGGGAGGCCGAGGCAGGCGGATCACGAGGTCAGGAGATCAAGACCATCCTGGCTAACAAGGTGAAACCCTGTCTCTACTAAAAATACAAAAAAAAAAAATTAGCTGGGCATGGTGGCGGCACCTGTAGTCCCAGCTGCTCAGGAGGCTGAGGCAGGAGAATGGCGTGAACCCGGGAGGTGGAGGTTGCAGTGAGCCAAGATCGTGCCGCTACACTCCAGTCTGGACGACAGAGCGAGACTCCATCTCAGAAAAAAAGAATACTCTAAAGGAAAAAAATCAGCTTTAAAATTTGGCAAACATGGCCACGCGTGGTGGCTAATGCCTGTAATCCCAGCACTTTGGGAAGCCGAGGTGGGTGGATCATCTGAGGTCAAGAATTTGGGACCAGTCTGGCCAACTTGGAGAATACAAAAATTAGCCGGGCGTGGTGGCAGATGCCTGTAATCCCAGCTACTCAGGAGGCTGAGGCAGGAGAATCGTTTGAACCCAAGAGGCAGAGGTTGCAGTAAGCCGAGACTGCACCACTGTACTCCAGCCTAGGCAACAAGAGCGAAACTCCGTCTCAAAAAAAAAAAAAAAAAAAAAAATTGGCAAACATGAATCTACAGATCTGCATTTGATTTGTTTTTCTCTGAATTATATGCAAAAAGTACAATTCTCTTAAATGCTACACAAAAAAATGATGAGCAAAGACCCTACAAATTACTATTTAAATAAGAGGTGGGGGCAGGGCGTGAAGTCTCACACTTATAATCTCAACACTTTGGGAGGTCAAGGTGGGAAGAACACTTGAGGCCAGAAGTTTGAGACCAGCCTGGGCAACATTTCGAAAGCCCATCTCTACTGTTTAAAAAAATAAAAAAAGAAAATAAAAGAAATAAAAATTTAAAAATTAAAAATAAAAGAGGTGGAGGGTGTCATTCTAACATTTCAGAGACCAGTGAAGATATTAAAAGATAAATTGTGGTACTTAAGGAAAAATGCTTATCAGGCACATTTTAATCACAGTAAGATAAGGAAAAATGCTTATCAGGCACATTTTAATCACAGTAAGATTTCTGTATGACAGAAACAAAAAAAGGTGTCTTCTATGTAATATTATTTTTAGGACCCATGACTTTGAAATTAGCTGGGCTATACAATATTTTTCCTTGTAACTGCTCTTGTTATCATGTAATTTTGTTTGTTTTTTTGAGACAGAGTCTCGCTCTGTCTCCCAGGCTAGAGTGCAGTAGTGTGATCTCAGCTCACTGCAACCTCCACCTCCTGGGTTCAAGTGATTCTCCTGCTTCAGCCTCCTGAATAGCTGGGATTACAGGCGAGCGCCACCACACCCGGCTAATTTTTGTATTTTTAGTAGAGACGGGGTTTCACCATGTTGGTCAGGCTGGTCTTGAACTCCTGACCTCGTGATCCGCCCGCCTTGGCCTCCCAAAGTGCTGGGATTACAGGCTTGAGCCACCATGCCCGGCCTGTCATGTAAGTTTTTCCTATAGAGATCTAAAATCCCTTCACTTTATCTCCAAAATTCAAAGGCTGTGAAAAATAGGTTTTTCATTATTCATTTGGAGGCAAAACCTGACAAGAAATGACTTAAGGTTAATAATAGTGCAGTATTTATTTATCCCAGTTAGTATGAACATCCAGACATTTTACTACAGAAATAATAATGCATCTGATTTAAAAAGTGCTGCCCTGACCTCTCTGGGGTATTACATAACACATAGTATCATATTTATTTTCCAAAACCCAAAAATCCAAAAATTTTTAAATTCGGATATACATTTGGTCCCAATAACTTTTTTTTTGGCGCCAAGGATTTTGAATAAGGTACTGTGAACTGGTATACCAAGTAAGACTAATTATTTTACAGAAAATACAACACATTGAGAATTAATGTATTAATAGAGCTTCACGTGCAATAAATTCAGGGTCTTCACAACTATCATGTACACACAATCCTGGAAAATAAAGCATAAAAAGACTTAACATGTCAGGCCAGGCGCGGTGGCTCACGTCTGTAATCCCAGCACTTTGGGAGGCCGAAGCGGGCAGATCACGAGGTCAGGAGATGGAGACCATCCAGGCTAACACTGTGAAACCCCATCTCTACTAAAAATACAAAAAATTAGCTGGGCGTGGTGGCGGGCGCCTGTAGTCCCAGCTACTCAGGAGGCTGAGGCAGAAGAATAGCATGAACCCAGGAGGCGGAGCTTGCAGTGAGCTGAGATCACTCTGCACTCCAGCCTGGGCAACAGAGCAAGATTCTGTCTCAAAAGAAAAAAAAAGAAAAAAAAAGACTTAATGTGTCAAAAGCCAAACACATTATTATGTGTTTTTCAAGTGATGGTGATATTTGCATCCTGTAATATCTAAATCAATTCCTTAGGTTGAAATCACAGTTAAAATACAGCCAAAGACTCAGTCGGGCGCAGCAGCTCACGCCTGTAATCCCAGCACTTCGGGAGGCCGCAGCAGGTGGATCAACTGAGGTCAGGAGTTTGAGACCAGCCTGGCCAACATGGCAAAACCCCATCTCTACTAAAAAATACAAAAATTAGCCAGGCGTGGGGTTGCATGCCTGTAGTCCCAGATACTTGGGAGGCTGAGGCAGGAGAATTGCTCAAACCCGGGAGGCAAAGGTTGCAGTGAGCCGAGCTCACGCCACTGCGTTCCAGCCTGGGTGACAGATATATATATATATTTGTTATATATAATACATATATTTTTATATATTATATGTATTATATATTATATACTATAAGTTTTATATAGTATAATTTATATATATTATATATAAATTTTTTATATTATATATTTTATGATATATGACATATTTATGTATTATATATAAATTCATATATGATTTATAATATATATTGTATATGTTACATATTTATATTTATATATATTTATTTTATATTATATATTTTTATTATATATTATATATTTTATATATAAGACCGAATTAGTAATATGCTGAGAAAAAGAATAATCCACTGTAAATAACTTACTCAATAAAATGCTCTGATTTTTAAACAATTATTCTCAGAGGTTTTAAGATTTAAAATTATTTCATTCTAGAAGAAAACTCTGAACAAATTACAATTGACTTTTTCTATGAAAGTAGAGCCTGGGACATGGCTAGAGACAGGAACAGTTCTTAAAGATATTTGAACGGGAAAAAGAGTTTCACAGTTCTTTCCTTCCTTCCTCCTTTAGTTGCTGCTTTTCTGGTTTTAGAATTTCAAACAAAGAAATACATACTGGCTCCACTGCTAAGAAACGCCCTTTTTCTCAGCAACTTCCTCTTCCAGTTTTCTTCTCCACCATTCACATATGAGAACAATACCCATAGCCATTCCTACCATTCTGATTAATCAAAAGCTCTGAGGTTTGGAAAAATTAAGGGCAGCAAGTTATTGTACCCAACTACCACCTACCTCAGATCCACAATCTTCACTCATTAGAAGTCAAATAACAGGTTGCACAAAGAAAGGGGTATTAAGCTTAATCAGAGGCGGGATATTGAACCTTTCACCCCAAGAAATCCAAAGAAATTTGAACTAAAAAATGGGAAATTTCTCCCATCCCAAGAAAATGTGGCCCTCTGATGGAGGAGAAAAGTGAATGGGCTGGCACCACCCTGAACCAAAGTATAGTCTACACACCAACAGCTGCTGAACTTTCTTCTACAGGCAACCCCAACAGGATTCAAATGGAGCTCTCTGAGGATCTGACACACTTCAAAGTGACTTTTACGACTTACAAATAGTTCTTTCCAACTTACAGACTGGATAAAGGGGCTGGACTTATAATTAACCTTCCAGAGATCAAGACTGTCCCCATGCCAGAAGTCAAATCACATACCTGGGGCCAGACCTCTGCCCCCATCTGCAACAAGGCAAACTTCCCTAACACTATCTTTTAAGTGGGCAGTGACTTCCCCCTTGCCTAGAGATTCTGAGAGGAAACAATTTAGTTAAGTAACCTCTGCCCTTTACTGTGTGACCTTGGGCAAGTTACTTAACTCCTCTGAAACTTAGTTTCCTTATGTGTAAATTCTCAAGGGTCACTGTAAAAGTTCATAGGCCTAAGCGAGGGTTGGCACCTAGTAGGGCTGCCATAAAAGTTCTTCCTCCTCCTTCTACCCTCCTGATTTCTGGGCCTAAATTCCAATCAGAGCCCCAAGGGGCTCCAAGGAGTCCTTCCTCTTCTCTGGTTCTATGGACAACCGTATTAAAACTTCCCCTCTCAGAGGCTCTAGCGTTCCTGGAGAACCAAGAGGACCCCAACTCACCCCATCGTGGTCTGGGTAGCACCCACGTCCTCCTTGGAATAGCCCCTTTAGACAACTCTCCTCCTTACTCTGCAGACCATCCTGTACGCGCACACACCCACACGCACTCTTACACACACACACACAGTGCCCTCCTCCCGCTCCTCAATATTTAGCAGGTCGGGGCCTCAACGAGCACCTCAGTTACTTCGTGGTCCAGAGATGGAAACTGAGGCTCAGCCTGGGGAAGAACTTGTCCAAGATCTCAGACAACAGCTGGGACCCAACTCCTGTACATACATCTGCCGACGAAACCCTCGTTTTACACATGGGAAAACTAAGGCCTAGAGAGGAAAGTGACTTGCTCAAGATCACACAGGGAGCTGATGGCAGAACCAGGTCAGATCGGGACACTCGTAGTCCCTCAGACTTGCGGACCCCTCCAAGTTTCGGAAGGGGACTCCGGGTCACTCCCTCCCTCCCTGAGGGGGTGGGGTGGACTAAGACACCACCCCGCGCTGACCACTCGCCCAGCCTCTGCCACTCGGCAGTGAGAGTCGCGGCACCCACTCCCCCGGAACCCTGCGGCTCGGGAGGAGCGGCCCGCCCGGGGACCGCGCCTCCCGGCGGGGTCTACCCAAGGGGACTTGTTGCTCACCTGGCCTCCCGCAGTCGCCGTCAGCGACAGGAAAGGCCGGCCGGCCGCACAGTCTCCGCACAGAGTGTGCTCCCGCGGACCGCCTCGCGGGCTGCCACACGGCCGGACCCCCCTCAGCGCGCTACGCCCCCAGCCGCGCTCGCCCGGCCCGTGTCCGCCATTACGGTATTCCCCGCCCTGGGACGCAGCCACACCCCGCCAATGGCCCTGATTGGTTCACTGCCCAACCCACCCGGGGCTTCGGGGCATTCCATTGGCCTGAGTAAAATGCCAGTTAAATAACTACGCAAAAGACGTACTCACGGGTACCCTCCCCGGAGCTCCACCCGGGCGACTTCCGCAATCCGAGTAAACAGCGGGGTGCAAACCAAGTGAAATGGGGGGCAGAGATTAAGGCAAACGGACTCCTAAGTTCAAAGTAGGGAAAACTCACCGAAGAGAGTGTAAAACCTCGTACAGAGTGTGTTGAAAGATTAATTCTTCTTGTTAGCCTTCAAAGAACCGCTATATTTGGCGAAAGGAAGGGGCCAAGCCCGTAAACTTTCTGTGGACACCCCTCAAGTTGCAGATGGTGTTGTCCCTTCACTCCGGTCTCAGCCGGGGCAGAAAGTAGGGTGGGGAGAGTGAGTCACAAGCTCTAGCCCGCCCTGCACTGTCCATGTGGGGCGAGGCCTGGGTGCTGGGAATGGGGGATAGTACTGAAAAGCCATGGTCAAAGTGAGCGGATCCCTGGTTGAGCCACTTCACTCTGCGACCTCAGACATCTTCCAGAATTTATCTGGGTCTCAGTTTGTCCTTCTGCGAAATAGGAGCAGTCGTCTGTGCCTCACATGCGGGAGTGTTTGTTGAGGATTCATGCATGAGTGGGGAATATGCTCGTCTTGTTGATTATAAAAGGCTGCAGCTGGCCGGGCGCGGTGGCTCTGGCCTGTAATCCCAGCGCTTTGGGAGGTCGAGGCGGGCGGATCACCTGAGGTCGGGAAATCAAGACCAGCCTGACCAACTTGGAGAAACCCCCGTCTCTACTAAAAATACAAAATTAGCCAGCCGTGGTGGCGCATGCCTGTAATCCCAGCTACTCAGGAGGTTGAGGCCGGAGAATCGCTTGAATTCTCCGCCGAGAGGCGGAGGTTGCAGTGAGCGGAGATCACGCCATTGCACTCCAGCCTAGGAAACTAGAGCGAAACCCCGTCTCAAAAAAAAAAAAAGGCCCGGCGCGGTGGCTCATGCCTGTAATCCCAACACTTTGGGAGGCCGAGGCTGGTGGATTACTTGAGGTCATGAGTTCAAGACCAGCCTGGCTAAGTGAAATCCCGCCTCTAGGAGGATCACCTGAGGTCGGGTGGTTGAAACCAGCCTGGCCAACATGGTGAAATCCAGTCTCTACTAAAAATACAAAAAATTAGCCGGGCATGGTGTCCCATGCCTGTAATCCCAGCTACTCGGAAGGCTGAGGCAGGAGAATCTCTTGAACCCGGGAGATGAAGGTTTCGGTGAGCCGAGATCACGCCATTGCACTCCAGCCTGGGCAACAAGGGCAAAACTCTGTCTCAAAAAAAGAAAAAAAAGAAACCCTGCCTCTATTAACGCAAAAATTAGCTGGGCGTGGTGGTGCGCATCTATGATCCCAGCTACTTGGGAGGCAGGAGAATCGCTTGAACCTGGGTGTTGGATGTTGCAGTAAGCCGAGGTCATGCCACTGCACTCCAGCCTGGGAGACAGAACGAGTCTAAAAAAAAAAAGGCCGCAGCTAGATAGAAATGTGACAAATTCACACGTTAGCAAAGATACCTCACTTGGTTCTCTAGGGCAACTCTGTAAGGCAGATTATTACCCTCGTTTTTGCAGAAGAGAAAACTGAGTCTTCCTGAAGTTGCATGACTTACCCAGGGTCCTCCAGGGAATTTGAAACAGCCCCGGAACTCAAACCTGTATCTTTTGGTTTCCACTCCTGTATTTCTCCCTTTTCAGGCCTATTATCATATGAGAATGACTTCCCTCCCCTCGCCCCCCGCACTCTTCCCTCACGCATCCCTTTAGCATTCCAGGAAAGGTCTTAAGGGTGCCAGGCCAGTCCCTCATCTCTCTGATCAACATAGACTTGGGCACAGGCCACCCCCCAGCTATTGTTAACCATCAGGGTTCCTGAAGAAAAGTGACACTAGGGGTGTGCCCAGGCTGTTTCTGGGGTCCGAGGAGTCAGGACGTGAAAAGGGGGTGACAGATGGGTCGAGAACCTACGCAGAATCTCAAATGAGGATGGAGAGTCTCAGAGGGGGGCAGTGATGCCACTGTGAGCCCTCAGCAGGGCTGCCTCCATGCCAGGACTTAAATCCAGGTTTCTCTGCTCTCAGAACAGGCCTCTTTTCACCACAGGATTGTTTTTCCCAGAAGAGCTGCTTGGCTGTAATTCCTAGTCCTTTTCCCTCCCTGGAAAGGAAGGAGGCCAAGAAGGGAGTGGGAGGGGAAGCAGCCTAAGACTTCAGAAGGGCAGAGACAGCCAAGGGGGTGGTGCCAGCAGGGCCCTGGTGCCATCCGAATTGGTGTCCTCCAGGCTCAAACTGGGACATGTGGTCTGACAACCGAGGACTATTTAAATCCTGGCTGTGGCTGTTGGGTGCTGGGAGGCAGCTGTGCCGAAGGCAGTGGCTTTGGGGTTAGGCAGACCTGAGATTGAGTCCTAGCGCCACCACTCTCTAGCTCTCTGAGCCTCACCTACTTCTTCTCTGAAATGATTACAAAAGGGCAGTTGTGAGGATTCAATGAGTTAATTGTGGCATTAATGAGTCATGTATATAAAGTGCCTGGTAGCTATTTATTCATTCATGGATTCATCCATTCAGTGAAAAATTATTAAGCACCCACATCGAGGGCAGCCTGACAGTGGCGTAGCTACAATAGCAAGCAAAACAGACTCAGACCCTCATGGAGTTTAAAGTCTGGGAAGGAAGAAAGTTGTTAACCAAATGATCAGACAAATCAAAAACAGAAACTGAGATAAGGAAGCAGAAGGTAAAGTGCAATGTGTTTATGAGAGTGAATGTCAGGGGATGGGGTGGGGTCAAAGGAGACTTTCCTGAAGAGATGATGTCTGAGGTGAGTTAATGAATGGGGGTTCATTTGCTCTTTTTTTTTTTTTTTTTTTTTTTTGGAGACAGTCTTGCTCTGTTACCCAGGCTACAGGCTACAACCCAGGCTGGAGTGCAGTGACACAATCTCGGCTCACTGCAACCTCCACCTCCCGGGTTCAAGCGATTCTTGTGCCTCAGCCTCCTGAGTCGCTGGGATTACAGGCATGTGCCACCACACCCAGCTAATTTTTGTACGTTTAGTAGAGACAGGGTTTCCCCATGTGGCCCTGGCTGGTCTCAAACTCCTGATCTCAAGTGATCCACCTGCCTTGGCCTCCCATAGTGCTGGGATTACAGGCATGAGCCACCACACCTGGCCTGGGGTTCTTGAATAAACTAGAGGTTGGGAAAAGTGTTGCAGGCCAAGGGAAAGGGTGTGGAAAGGCATGGAAACCAATGGGGATAGTGGCAGTGGGGAGGAAGGGTGGAGCACTCAGGTCCTGTGGGCCACCAAGGAAAGTATCATGGTTGTTAATGAATGAGTGAGGATGTTACAGGGGAGGAAACTCAGCTTTGAAAGTGGGGGCTCGCCTGTAATCCCAGCACTTTGGGAGGCCAAGGTGGGAAGATCACTTGAGGCCAGGGCTTTGAGACCAGCCTGGGCAACAAAGTAAGATCCCCATCTCATTTATTTAAAAACATAATAAATAAACAAATAAAGTGGTGCTGTTCATCAAGGGTCTCTGTACTTTTCTTATAGTCCCTGAAAGAATGCAAGCTTTGGCCGGGCATGGTGGCTCAAGCCTGTAATCCCAGCACTTTGGGAGGCCGAGACAGGCAGATCACGAGGTCAGGAGATCGAGACCATCCTGGCTAACGCAGTGAAACCCCCGTCTCTACTAAAAAATACAAAAAAACTAGCCGGGCGAGGTGGCGGGCACCTGTAGTCCCAGCTACTTGGGAGGCTGAGGCAGGAGAATGGTGTAAACCCGGGAGGCGGAGCTTGCAGTGAGCTGAGATCCGGCCACTGCACTCCAGCCTGGGCAACAGAGAGAGACTCCATCTCAAAAAAAAAAAAAAAAGAATGCAAGCTTTGAGGCAGACCGACCTGGGTTTGAATCTTAGCTCTGCCAACTCACAGAGGATTGTGTGACCTGAACAGTCATCAAACCTCACTGTGTCTCAGCTACTCTTCTAAGGCATGGGGATAACAATAGAGGGTCATAAGGCGGGGGTGAGATTTAATGGGAAATATATGTAAATTGTCTGGCACATAAAAGTTGCTCAGTAAACAATGCTTGGTCTTCCCAGCATGGAAGGAAGTGAGCCTGAGGCAGCAGTTGGAGCAGATGGTTTGGGTTCAAGCTGATACACACATCCATGAACTGGACAAGTTGTCATCTGAACTTAATTTTTTTTTTTTGAGACAGGGTTTTAATCTGTCACCCAGGCTGGCTTGCAGTGGTGCAATCATGGCTCATTGCAGCCTTGAACTCCCGGGCTCAAGCAATTCTTCCACCTCAGCCCCCAAGTTGCTGGGACTACAGGCACATGCCACCGTGCCTGGCTGAATTTTTTTTTTTTTTTTTTTTTGAGACAAAGTCTTGCTCTGTTGCCCAGGCTAGAGTACAATGGCATGATCTCGGCTCACTGCAACCTCTGCCTCCCAGGTTCAAGCGATTCTCCTGCCTCAGCCTCCCAATTACCTGGGATTATAGGTGCCCACCACTATACCCGGCTAATTTTTTTTGTATTTTTAGTAGAGACGGGGTTTCATCATGTTAGTCTGGCAGGTCTCGAACTCCTCACCTCAGGTGATCCACCTGCCTCGGCCTCCCAAAGTGCTGGGATTACTATTATACCACTTCCTAGCTGTGTGACTTTGGGCAGGTGACTTCACCTCTCTGAGCCTCTATTTCCTTATTGATAAAATGAAAATCATAATTGTTGGCCGGGCGCGGTGGCTCAAGCCTGTAATCCCAGCACTCTGGGAGGCCGAGGCGGGCGGATCACGAGGTCAGGAGATCGAGACCATCCTGGCTAACACGGTGAAACCCCGTCTCTACTAAAAAATACAAAAAAAAACTAGCCGGGCGAGGTGGCGGGCGCCTGTAGTCCCAGCTATTCGGGAGGCTGAGGCAGGAGAATGGCGTAAACCCGGGAGGCGGAGCTTGCAGTGAGCTGAGATCCGGCCACTGCACTCCAGCCCGGGCGACAGAGCGAGACTCCGTCTCAAAAAAAAAAAAAAAAAAATAGAGATGGAGTTGGCTGGGTTCAGTGACTCACGCCTGTAATCCCAGCACTTTGGGAGGCTGAGGCGGGCGGATCACGAGGTCAGGAGATTGAGACCATCCTGGCTAACACAGTGAAACCCCGTCTCTACTAAAACTACAAAAAAAATTAGCCGGGTATAGTGGCAGGCACCTGTAGTCCCAGCTACTCGGGAGGCTGAGGCAGGAGAATGGCATGGACCTGGGAGGCAGAGGTTGCAGTGAGCCGAGATTGCACCACTGCACTCCAGCCCGGGCGACAGAGCAAGACTCTGTCTCAAAAAAAAAAAAAAAAAAAAATAGAGATGGGGTCTTGTTGTGTTGCCCAGGCTGGTCTAGGACTCCTGGACTCAGCACCTCAGCTCCCAAAGTGGTGGGATTACAGGCGTGAGCCTCCAGGCATGGCCATAATTATTTTTATTTCCCAGATATGTTCAAATTAAACATGATCATAAATGTGAAAAACTTAGCACACTGATTGCTTGAAGGTTGTCCAAAAATAGGAGCCTTAATTTTTCCTTTTAGGCAATGCAGATAAAGAAGTTGCTTTCAGGGTGGGAGGTGGTATTGTGCATTTAGTGGTAATATTAATAAGGATCAACATTTAGTGAGCATTTGCTATGTGCCAGGAATGTGCGAATTGCTTTACATGCATTAACTCATCAATCCTCATATCAGTCCCATAAATTATTTATTTATTTGTTTGTTTGTTTGTTTATTGAGACACAGTTTCGCTCTGTCGTCCAGGCTGCAGTGCAGTGGCACAATCTTGGCTCACTGTAACTTCTGCCTCCCCAGTTCAAGCGATTCTCCTGCCTCAGCCTCCCAAGTAGCTGGGATTACAGAGTGCAGTGGCCGGATCTCAGCTCACTGCAAGCTCCGCCTCCCGGGTTTACGCCATTCTCCTGCCTCAGCCTCCCGAGTAGCTGGGACTACAGGCGCCCGCCACCTCGCCCGGCTAGTTTTTTTGTATTTTTTAGTAGAGACGGGGTTTCACCGTGTTAACCGGGATCGTCTCTCCATCTCCTGGCCTCGTGATCCGCCCGTCTCGGCCTCCCAAAGTGCTGGGATTACAGGCTTGAGCCACCGCGCCCGGCCGGCTAATTTTTCTATTTTTGGTAGAGTCGGGGTTTCACCATGTTGACCAGGCAGGTCGTGAACTCCAGACCTCCAGTGATCTGCCCGCCTCGGCCTCCCAAAGTGCTGGGATTACAGGCGTGAGCCACCATGCCCAGCCTCAGTCCTATAAATTAGGTCCTGTTATTATCATCCTCATTTTACAAATGAGGGGAAGGGGCCAGGCATGGTAGCTCCTGTCTGTATTCCCAACACTGTGGGAGGCCAAGGCGGGGGATTGCTTGAGCCTGGGGTTCAAGACCAGCTGGGTGACATGACAAAATCCCATCTCTACCAAAAATACAAAATTTAGCCAGTTTCATAATCTAGGCTCAAAATAAATAAATAAATAGATAAAAAATGTAAAAAAACAGGGTCAGGTGCGGTGGCTCATGCCTGTAATCCCAGCACTTTGGGAGGCCGAGGCAGGCGGATTGCCTGAGGTCAGGAGTTCAAGACCAGCCTGACAAACATGGTGAAACCTTGTCTCTACTAAAAATGCAAAAATTAGCTGGGCATGGTGGCAGGCACCTGTAATCTCACCTGCTCAGGTGGCTGAGGCAGGAAAACCACTTGAATACAGGAGGCGGAGGTTGCAGTGAGCTGAGATCGTGCCATTGCACTCCAGCCTGGGTGACAAGAGCAAAACTCTGTCTCCAAAACATCAATAACAAATGAGGTAAAGGAAGCACAGATAGGTTAAGTGACTTGCCCAAGGACGCTACCCAGTTAGGAAGCAACACAGGTAGAATTCAAACACAGCCATGGAACTTGAGAGGGGTTGCTACCACTCTCAAGCTTTTTTCCTCTGCTTCCCAAGGAGTTAAAGCTGTTTCCCAGAGCACTGAAATTACTCACTGCTGGTAGCAAGTTCTCCAGTTCCAAAGGCCAACCCCTATTCCTTTCCTACGAATTCTCAAAAGGAACCCCTGCCTGTTCCCTGATAAGACCCGGTGACAGACAGTCTTCCTCCACAAGGAGAAGCAAGAAGACATTTAAAGTCGCCAGAACTTTGCTGCTGAATGGCTGGATAATCTTGGCCACGTCACACACTCTCTCTGAGCCTCAGTTTCCTTATCTGTGAAATAGGAGTAGCAGCTCTGTGTACAAGGCGGTTGTGAGGAGAAGAAATAGGCCCTGCAGTGCAGTCCACACAAGAGTTCTTCTCATTGTTGCTATGGGGACAGTGAGCACTTTGGGAAAGCTGCCTAAGTCGGTACAGCAGGCCAAATTGCCATCTCTGGAAACGGATCTGGGTTCAAGTCTCAGATCTGCCTTTTATGCCTTGTCTTACCTTGAACAAGTTACAAAACCTGACTGAGGCCAGGCATGGTGGCTCACACCTGTAATCCCAGCACTTTGGGAGGCCGAGGCAGGTGGATCACCAGGTCAAGAGATCGAGACCATCCTGGCCAACGTGGTGAGACCCCGTCTCTACCAAAAACACAAAAAAATCAGCTGGGCATGGTGGTACACACCTGTAGTCCCAGCTACTTGGGAGGCTGAGGCAGGAGAATCGCTTGAACCCGGGAGGTGGAGGTTGCAGTGAGCCAAGATCGTGCCACTGCACTCCAGCCTGGGCGATGGAGTGAGACTCCGTCTCGAAAAACATTTTTTAAAAATACAAATACAAAAACTAGCCAGGTATGGTGGTGGGTACCTGTAATCCCAGCTACTCAGGAGGCTGAGGCAGGAGAATTGCTTGAACCCGGGAGGCAGAGGTTACAGTGAGCTGAGATCAAGCCACTGTACTCCAGCCAAACAGAGTGAAACTCCGTTCCCAGCCCCCCAGCCAAAAAAAAAAAAAAAAAAAAAAAACCTGGCTGAGCCTCAGTTTTCTAACCTATAAAACGGAGTGAATAAAACTAGTCTTATGGAGCTGGAGAGAAAATACAAATACAGTGAGAGAATGTGTTAAAAAGCTATGAGCCAGCACTAGGTACAGAACTGACAGAGTGCAGTCAGCTGACGAATTCCAGGGGGAGCAACAAAGCGCAGGGACCAGGAAGAATCACTCTTCCCCTCTCCCCGACCCCTGTCTGAGGGGAGAAGGGTGGAGAGCACTGTACTCAGAGCCCAGAATGATCTCCAGGTCACCCCCCTCCCTCTAGCATCCTGAGCTCTTGCTGGGTCCACAGTCTCTCTCTCTCTCTCTCTCTCTCTCTTTCTCTCGTCAAACAAGTTATTCTCCACTGAGCAATCCCAGGGGGCCCCGAACCTCGGTTCCAGCCAAGCTTGCAGGCTTTCCCCACCTCCACATCCTTAATCTGCAGCCTTTGCATTTGCCATTCCTTCCACCTGGAATGCTCTCTCCTCCCTGAGTGCCTTTGATGGGGAAGAGGGGGTTGCTGAGGAGAAGGATCTGGAATGATGCTCCCCCACCTCCTCACTCCCCTCCCCTGCATCCCCCATGCTGCATGCCTGACCTCCCCCCTGCCAGCGTGGGGGATGGAGGCAGTGCTGGGTGGGGGAGGAAACAGGGTGGGGGCGGGGGTACTCAGGGAAGGGCCCTCTGTGGGGTTTTTCACCTGCTTAGAAGAAGCAGACGGAAATGAAAGCTCTGGAAAAATGCCTGCTGCTCTGCTTCCGAGGCCCCGGCTCGGTGAAGCCTCCCTGCCTTCCCACTATGCCATCTCCTCCTCCTCCTCCTCCTCCTCCTCCTCCTCCTCCTCCATGCAGGTCCCACGGTCAGGGAAATGGGGTGGGTGGCAGGGCCAGAGAGACCTAGGTTCAAATCCCATTCCTGCCACTTACCCAGCAAGTGACCTTAGCAAGCTGCCTGGCCTGTTTATGCCTCATTTCTTTGTAAAAGGGGACAACAGTCCCTGTCTCTCAGGCTGTTGTGAGGACCAAGTGAGATGGCAGATAAAACTGCCTGGCAGGACCAAAGTTTTCAGCGATTGAGAGAGTAACAGTGATAGGAAATACACAGTGCCCATGTGTACCTGGCACAGCTCTCAGCGCCTTGCATATATTTACCTATTTAACTCCTGATACGGTAGATACTATTACCAACCCCAGTTTGCAGATAAGGAGACTGAGGCACAAGGAGATTTGGTTTTGTTTTTTTTTTTTGAGACGGAGTCTCGCTGTGTTGCCCAGGCTGGAGTGCAGTGGCTGGATCTCAGCTCACTGCAAGCTCCACCTCCCGGGTTCACGCCATTCTCCTGCCTCAGTCTCCGGAGTAGCTGGGACTACAGGCGCCCGCCACCTCGCCCGGCTAGTTTTTTGTATTTTTTTAGTAGAGATGGGGTTTCACCGGGTTAGCCAGGATGGTCTCGATCTCCTGACCTTGTGATCCGCCCGTCTCGGCCTCCCAAAGTGCTGGGATTACAGGCTTGAGCCACCGGGCACAAGGATATTTGTATAACTTGCACATGCTCTCACAGCCAGTAAGGGGTGGAGCTTAATCTGTGCTCTTACTCATCACACTATGGCACACTTAGTGATAGTTCCCGTGATGACATGATGATGCTGCTGCTGATGATGACGATTATGATTTTTCTTTCTTTTTTTTTTTTTTTTTTTGAGTTGAAGTCTCTCTCTGTCACCCAGGCTGGAGTGCAGTGGCATGATCTCAGCTCACTACAACCTCCGCCTCCTGGGTTTAAGTGATTCTCACACCTCAGCCTCCTGAATAGCTGGGATTGCAGACACCCACCACCACGCCCAGCTAATTTTTGGAAGATGGGGTTTCACCATGTTGGCCAGGCTGGTCTCGAACTCCCGACCTCGTGATCCGCCCACCTTGGCCTCCCAAAGTGCTGGGATTACAGGTGTGAGCCACTGTGCCCAGCCTGTTCTTATTGGTATTGTGTCCTCAGTAAGTACTTGTTATTCTCTTTCCTCCTACCTTCAAAATCCTGCCTGAATTTTTTTTTTTTTTTTTTCTGAGACAGAGTTTCACTCTTGTTGCCCAGTGCAGTGGCGCCATCTCAGCTCACCACAGCCTCCGTCCCCTGGTTTCAAGCGATTCTCCTGCCTCAGCCTCCCAAGTAGCTGGGATTACAGGCATGTGCCACCATGCCTGGCTAATTTTATACTTTTAGTAGAGATGGTGTTTCTCCATGTTGGTCAGGCTGGTCTTAAACTCCTGACCTCAGGTGATCCTCCCACCTCAGCCTCCCAAAGTGTTGGGATTACAGGTGTGAGCCACCGCACCTGGCCTGAATTTTTTATTTATTTTTATTTTTTATTTTTTATTTTTTTGAGACAAGGTCTCACTCTGGCACCAGACTGTAATGCAGTGGTGCTGTCTCAACTCACTGCAGCCTCTACCTCCTGGAGTCAAGTGATTTTCCCACCTCAGCCTCCAAGTAGCTGGGACTACAAGTGCATGCCACCATGCTCGGCTAACTTTTATGTATTTATTTATTTATTGTAGAGACAGGGTTTTGCCATGTTGCCCAGGCTGGTCTTCTTCTTCTTCTTCTTTTTTAAAATAGAGATGGGGGGTGGGGCAGGGGGTCTTGCTGTGTTGGCCAGGTTGGTCTTTAACTCTTGGCCTCAAGCAATCCTCCTGCCTTGGCCTCCCAAAGTGCTAGGATCACAAGCATGAGCCATCCGGCCCAGCCTCCCAGGCTTGTATTGAACTTCTGAGCACAAGCAATCTGCCCACCTTGGCCTCCCAAAGTGCTGGGATTACAGGTATGAGCCACAGCACCCAGTCCAAAATCCTGCCTCAATTTTACCTCCTTTGTGACATCTTCCAGTCTATTCATTTAATAAGGATATATTGCTGCCTGCCCTGGCCAGGGTTGTGCAGCGCACTGGGGATGGAGGGATCAGTCCACTCAGACTCTGCCCTTGAGTGGCTCCCAATCTGATGAGGGAGAAGATACACATAAAAATGACAATAAAAGCGGAAGACACTGATTGCAGTAGGAGTTATGAGCTTACAGAAGTAGAGAACTTAACTGGGAGATTGGGACAGGCTTACAGAGGAGGGGCTATTTGGAAGGGGTTTTGAAGGGTGAGTAGGAGTTCCTCAGACAGAATTAGGAAGTAGGAACAGAATATGATCTACCCTGCAAAGCAGACTGAATAAAAAAAGCCTAGAGAACAAAAACCCTAGAAGAAAACCTAGGCAACACCATTCAGGACATAGGCATGGGCAAAGACTTCATGACAAAAACGCCAAAAGCAATTGCAACAAAAGTCAAAATTGACAAATGAGATCTAATTAAACTAAAGAGCTTCTGCACAGCAAAAGAAACTATTATCGGCCGGGCACGGTGGCTCACACCTGTAATCCCAGCACTTTGGGAGGCCGTTCTGGGCAGATCACAAGGTCAGGAGATCAAGACCATCCTGGCTAACACAGTGAAACTCCATCTCTACTAAAAATACAAAAAAATTAGCTGGGCATGGTGGCGGGCGCCTGTAGTCCCAGCTGCTCGGGAGGCTGAGGCAGGAGAATGGCGTGAACCTGGGAGGCGGAGCTTGCAGTGAGCCGAGATTGCACCACTGCACTCCAGCCTGGGCGACACAGCGAGACTCTGTCTCAAAAAAAAAAAAAAAAGAAACTATCCTCAGAGTGAACAGGCAACCTACAGAATGGGAGAAAATTTTTTCAATCTACCGATCTGACAAAGGTCTAATATCCGGAACCTAGAAGGAACTTAAACATATTTATAAGAAAAAACCGGCCGGGCGCGATGGCTCAAGCCTGTAATCCCAGCACTTTGGGAGGCCGAGACGGGCGGATTACGAGGTCAGGAGATCGAGACCATCCTGGCTAACACGGTGAAACCCCATCTCTACTAAAAAACACAAAAAACTAGCCGGGCGAGGTGGAGGGCGCCTGTAGTCCCAGCTACTCGGGAGGCTGAGGCAGGAGAATGGCGTGAACCCGGGAGGCGGAGCTTGCAGTGAGCTGAGATCCGGCAGAGCGAGACTCCGTCTCAAAAAAAAAAAAAAAAAAAAGAAAGAAAATAAAAGAAAAAACCAACCCCATCAAAAAGTGAGTTAAGGATATGAACACTTCTCAAAAGAAGGTATTTATGTAGCCAACAAACATATGAAAAAAAGCTCAACATCACTGGCCTTGAGAGAAATGCAAATCAAAACCACAATGCGATACCATCTCACGCCAGTCAGAATGGCGGTTATTTTTATTTATTTATTTATTTATTTTTTGAGATGGCGTCTCGCTCTGTCACCAGGCTGGAGTGCAGTCTATCTCTGTCACCAGGCTGGAGTGCAGTGACGTGATCTCAGCTCACTGCAACCTCCCTCTCCCAGGTTCAAGTGATTCTCCTGCTTCAGGCTCCCCAGTAGCTGGGACTACAGGTGCGTGCCCCCATACCTAGCGAATTTTTTTTCTTTTTTTTTTTTTTTGAGACAGAGTCTTGCTCTGTCGCCCAGGCTGGAGTGCAGTGGCACAATCTCGGCTCACTGCAAGCTCCACCTCCCAGGTTCAGGCCATTCTCCTGCCTCAGCCTCCTGAGTAGCTGGGAGGGATTACAGGCGCCCGCCACCATGCCTGGCTAATTTTTTTTTTTTTTTTTTTTTTTTTTTTGTATTTTTAGTAGAGACAGGGTTTCACCGTGTTAGCCAGGATGGTCTCGATCTCCTGACCTCGTGATCTGCCCATCTCGGCCTCCCAAATGCTGGTATCATAGGCGTGAGCCACCATGCCTGGCCAGAATGGCAGTTATTAAAAAGTCAGGAAACAGTAGGTCCTGGTGAGGCTGTGGAGAAATAGGAATGCTTTTATACTGTTGGTGAGAATGTTAATTAGTTCAACCATTGTGGAAGGTATTGTGGCAATTCCTCAAGGACCAGAAATACCATTTGACCCAGCAATCCCATTACTGGGTATATACCCAAAGGAATATAAATCATTCTACTATAAAGACACATGCACACGTATGTTTATTGCAGCACTATTTACAATAGCAAAGACGTGGAACCAACCCAAATGCCCATCAATGAGAGACTGGATAAAGAAAATGTGGCACATATACACCATGGAATACTATGCAGCCATAAAAAGGAATGAGATCATGTCCTTTGCAGGGACATAGATGAAGCTGGAAGCCATCATCCTTAGCAAACTAACACAGGAAGAGAAAACCAAACATGGCATGTTTTCGCGCATAAGTGGGAGTTGAACATTGAGAACACATGGACACAGAGAGGGGAACAGCACACACCAGGGCCTGTTTAGGGGGTGGAGGGTAAGGGGAGGGAACTTAGAGGATGGGTCAATAGGTGCAGCAAACCACCATAGCACACGAATACTTATGTAATAAACCTGCACGTTCTGCACATGTATCCCATTTTTTTTAGAAGAAATTAAAAAAAAAAAAAAAGACTGGAGAGTAACATGTCTTGGGTCAGTTTTATGTTAGGTTCTATACTAGGCACTGCAGGTATAGAAGTAGAAAAATATGGCTGGGCGTGGTGGTTCATGCCTGTAATCCCAGCACTTTGCGAAGCCGAGGTGGGTGGATCACCTGAGGTTGTGAGTTCAAGACCAGTCTGACAAACATGGAGAAACCCCGTCTCTACTAAAAGTACAAAATTAGCCGGGCATGGTGGCACATGCATGTAATCCCAGCTACTTGGAAGGCTGAGGCAGGAGAATTGCTTGAACCTGGGTGGCAGAGGTTGCGGTGAGCCGTGATCATGCCATTGCGCTCCAGCCTGGGCAACAACAGCGAAAACTCCGTCTCAAAAAAAAAAAAAAAAAGTAGAAAAATATTAGGCCCTCAGGGAGCTTACAGACTTGGGGTAAGGAAATGGAAAGTAATAAGTAAAACAAAAATATGGATATAAAAAATCCATAGGGGGCTAGGTGTGGCAGCTCATGCCTGCAATCCCAGCACATAGTGAGAATCCCATCTCCACAAAAAAAAAAAAAAAAAAGAGAGAGAGAGAGAGGCTTCAGGAGCACCAAGAAGAGATCTAAACCGGTCTGGAGGAGTAGTTGACATCTAGGCTGAGACTTCAAGACCAGAGCCAGATTGTGTCACCTAGTGCCATACCAGCCTAGGTATAAATTCAACATAAAAACAAAACTCACCATCCAGAAAATAAGACCAAGAAGCTCCAATAGAGTTCTGAATTTTCCCATGAACACTATTTCAGTGTTTTTTTGTTTGTTTGTTTGTTTTATTGAGACGAAGTCTCACTCTGTCGCCCAGGCTGGAATGAGTGCAGTGGCTGGATCTCAGCTCACTGCAACCCCCACCTCCTGGATTCAAGTGATTCTCCTGCCTCAGTTGCTGAAGTAGCTGGGATTACAGGCGCCCACGACCATGCCTGGCTAATTTTTGTATTTTTATTATTTATTTATTTTTTAATAATTTTTTTTTTTTTGAGACGGAATCTCACTCTGTCCCCTAGGCTGGAGTGCAGTGGCATAATCTCAGCTCACTGCAAGCTCCGCCTCCCGGGTTCAAGCGATTCTCCTGCCTCAGCCTGGCAAGTGGTTGGGACTACAGGAGCCCGCCACCACCCCCAGCTAATTTTTTGTATTTTTAGGAGAGACGGACTTTCACCGTGTTAGCCAGGATGGTCTTGATCTCCTGACCTCGTGATCCTCCCAGAACGGCCTCCCAAAGTGCTGGGATTACAGGCTTGAGCCATCGCGCCTGGCTATTTCAGTGGTTTAAAAAAATTATTGAATGTCAAACTATTTGGAAAAAAAAAAAAAAAAAGTCTTGAGTATCCCTGCTTTGCTGGGCTCTGAATTTGACAAGGGAACAGGTCTGAGACAGTCAGCCAGCAGAGGCAGGCAGGTGGTCAGAATTTCATGTGCAAAGGCCCAGAGGCAAGAGAAAAAATGATGACTCATTGGGGGAAAGGACATCCTTTGATGAGGGCTGGTGAGTGGGGAGAGGTGGAGATGGAAGATTGGACTGGATTCTAGGGGTGCTGGGGAGGCATGGAAGAGTTTTAACAGAGATGTGTCACAATCAAATGTCCCTTTTGCAGGATCACTCTGAATATGTATATGTATTTTTTGAAATGGAGTCTGGCTCTATCGCCCAGGCTGGAGTACAGTGGCACGATCTCGGCTCACTGCAATCTCCGTCTCCCAGGTTCAAGCGATTCTCCTGCCTCAGCCTTCTGAGTAACTGGGACTACAGGTGCACGCCACCACGCCTGGCTAATTTTTGTATTTTTAGTAGAGATGGGGTTTTACCATGTTGGCCAGGATGGTCTCGATCTCTTGACCTTGTGATCCGCCTGCCTCGGCCTCCCAAAGTTCTGGGATTACAGGCATGAGTCACCACGCCTGGCTTACTCTGAATATTTTGAGCGACCTATTTATGGTTTGAATTTATTCATTCGAGAAGCACCCCAACATACCTCCTATGTGTCAGGCATGGACCCAGGAACTGTGACTATAACAGATAATTAGGGGTTCTTCAGACAGGACAAAGGGCAGGACACTGAGTGCCACTTCTACAGAGGGGTCTGACTGGATAAAGACAAAGTGTGAAAGTGTATGACTTTCACAAAACAAGAAAGCCACGCCCCGTGTGGGGTGACTGCGTCCAGGGATGGGAGACGGCACTCAGGGAGCTAGCACTGGACAGGCCAGTGATTCCGAAGACAGAGGATAAAAGAATGAAAGCAGGAAGAGAGAGAATGGGTTATGGGTGAAATATTCAGATCCTGTAACCTCCATAGAAGGTGGCCAAGTGGGCAGGGAGGCAAAGTCCCAGCCAAGCCCCTCAGCACCCCCATGTTTTCCCAGCCCTGCTGAGCCCTGCAGTTCGTCTCCTCCTGGCTCCAAAAGCCAGACCAAACCCCGGAGAACAGAGGCGGGTGAGGAGGGGGCGGGTGGGGGACAAGCCCAGGCCTCTCACCTCAGCAAAGCCTGCCTTCCCAGTGCCTGGGGCCAACCCAGCTGAGAAGCCAGAGGTTACAGAGAAAGGATTAAGGAGTTCCTTGCTTTTTTACCCAAACTCTGCTGTATTTCTCTGTCTTTCTCTCAATCTCTCTCTCTTTTTTTTTTTTTTTTTAAAGAAAAATGTTCCTGTACATGCACCCGGAGGCTTTTGCAGGAGGCGGCTGTTGGAGAACTGGGAAAACAAGCCAAGAAACAAGAGAGAGGAAAAAGACCACGCCTCGCCTGGCAGATTCCTAATGGCCCAGGAGACCTGAGGCTTTACAGTGGGAGGCCGGTGGGGGCCGGCTCGGGTGGGAGGGAAGGGCAGGCCGAAGGACAGCCACTTGCTGGCTGGTGACCTTGGGCGGGATACTGCCTGCTTCCCTCTGGTGAGAATGGGGAGGAGGGAGGCAGGGGCAGGCCTGGCCAGCTGAGGTCACAGGAAGGCCTCTTCCAGCCTGAAACGCGATCTCGGGATGTGGGGCCTGCCAACCTGCAGCGACCCTGGGCCAGCAGAGATGAAAGGCTGCCTGTCCCCAGCTTCCGGACCCCCAAGGCCCCACTGCCTCAAACTTGGAGAGCAGCAGAGCTGTGTTGCCACTGGCTAGAGCCAGCTGCTGGGCTCCCCACCCCACCTTATGTCATCCAACCCTCCCTTCCCTGTTTTGCAGAGGACTCTCAGGCCCAGAGAGGGTGGTGACCTGCCTGAGGTCACACAGCAAGTGGGAGGTTGAGCCAAGGCTCACCACAGTCTTTGGACTCCACCTCCAGGCCTCCTGCCTTTCCCAGAAACTTGGCTGCCTGGGGGCTTACCCTGGGGAGTTGGAGAGCTGAGGAGGACACTTAGGAGCTGTGTCTGTTTGAAGTCACAACTTAATGTTGACTAAAGTGCTTTTTTTCTTAAAGACAAAAAGAAAATTCCCAACCCCTGTCATAAGCCTGGACTTGCTCGCTGGCAGGGGAAGGAATGCAGCTCTGGCCACCACAGCTGCTGGTGGCCAGCTGCAGCCTCAGCCTCTGCTGCTCCCGCCCCAGCCGGCAAAGGGACAAAGGCCTCTTCTCAGGCCTGTCCTCTCCAGCCCCTTGGATCAGCTGGCAGAACATTGACGAGCACCTCCTCTGTCACAGACCTGCTAAGTCATTGTTCCTCTCTGGGCCTTAGTGCCCTTTCTGTAAAATGGGGGCACAGTATCTGCCTGATCTACTTCTCAGCACTGTTTTGAGGCTCCAAGTAAAATTCTGGAAATACAAAGCTCTCAGTGCTTCCTTCCACCTGCTGGTCTGCCTTCTCACTGTGCCCTCTGCCTTAGATGCCCCTCCCTCCCTCATGCTTTCCCTGGCCAGCCCCAACTCACTTAGCTCAGCTCAGTGGGACCATCGTCTGCTCTGAAACCTTCCCTTACCTCCAGCTGGAGGCACCTTCAGAAGAAGAAAGACAGCAGTGCTGTATTTATCATGGTTGTACATAATTAAATAATTGGCCAGTGGCCGGGCGCGGTGGCTCAAGCCTGTAATCCCAGCACTTTGGGAGGCCGAGACAGGCAGATCACGAGGTCAGGAGATCGAGACCATCCTGGCTAACACGGTGAAACCCCGTCTCTACCAAAAAAATACAAAAAATTAGCCGGGCGAGGTGGCGGGCACCTGTAGTCCCAGCTGCTCGGGAGGCTGAGGCAGGAGAATGGCCTAAACCTGGGAGGCGGAGCTTGTGATGAGCTGAGATCTGGCCACTGCACTCCAGCCTGGGCGACAGAGCAAGACTCTGTCTCAAAAAAAAAAAAAAAAAATTATTGGCCAGTGTGGTGCCTCAGGCCTGTAATCCCAACACTTTGGGAGGCTGAGGTGGGAAGATTACTTGAAACCAGGTGTTCAAGACCAGCCTGGGCAACATGGCAAAACCCTGTCTCTACAAAAAATAAATTAGCCAGGCATGGTGGCATGTGCCTGTAGTCCCTGCTACTCGGGAGGCTGAGGTGGTAGGATGGATTGAGCCTGGGAGGTCGAGGAGGCTGCAGTGAACTGTAATTGCGCCACTGAACTCCAGCCTGGATAACAGAGCGAGGCCCTGTCTCAAACATAAAAATAAAAATGAATTAAATAGGCCAGAGGTGGTGTGGCTCACACCTGTAATCCCAACACTTTGGGAGTCTGAGGCAGGCAGATCACCTGAGGCCAGGAGTTTGAGACCAGCCTGGCCAAAATGGTGAAACTCCATCTCTACTAAAAGTACAAAAATTAGCCGGGTGTGGTGGCACACACCTGTAGTCTCAGCTACTCAGGGGGCTGAGGCAGGAGAGTTGCTTGAACCCGGGAGGCGGAGGTTGTGGTGAGCCGAGATCGCACCACTGCACTCCAGCCTGGGCGACAGACAGAGCAAGACTCTGTCTCAATAATACTAACAAATTAAATAATTAGTAGTGCAATTGGATCCTCATTAAAATGTAAACTCTAATAATAGCTAATGTCAAATGCTGACCCGGGGCCCAGAACTTTACGTTTAACCCATTTAATCTGCATGGTAGGTACTGTTGGTATCCCCATCTTACAGATGAGGAAACTGAGACAATGAGAGGTTCACTCACTCACCTGAAGTCACAGCAAGTTGGAGGCTGAGCCAGGACTCACCACAAATAAGCTGCACATCAGGATTCAAATGCAGACCCCTGGCTGTAACCATTATATCACTAATGACACGAGGTTAGTTTATGTCCTGAAGTATCCCCGGTTCCTGGCACAGCCTCTGGCATACAGTAGGTGCTCCATATATGTTAGATAAATACATGCACAAATAGGTGATGAATATAAATATTTGGAGAAGAATAAAGCACCTTTCAGGAGTGAGTTTTGCAGGTGCCACATGTAGGGCTGAGTCATGGTAGGGGACTAGGAGGTACCCAGTATGTTGTTAAAAACTAATTACTGGGGCTGGACACAGTGGCTTATGCCTCTTTTTTTTTTTTTTTTTTTTTTTTTTGAGACGGAGTCTCGCTCTGTCGCCCAGGCTGGAGTGCAGTGGCTGGATCTCAGCTCACTGTAAGCTCTGCTTCCCGGGTTTATGCCATTCTCCTGCCTCAGCCTCCCGAGTAGCTGGGACTACAGGCGCCCGCCACCTCGCCCGGCTAGTTTTTTGTATTTTTAGTAGAGACAGGGTTTCACCATGTTAGCCAGGATGGTCTCGATCTCCTGACCTTGTGATCCGCCCATCTCGGCCTCCCAAAGTGGCTTATGCCTCTTATCCCAGCACTTTGGGAGGCCAAGGCAGGAGGATTGCTTGAGCCCAGGAGTTTAATACCAGTCCGGGCAACATAGATCCAATCTCTCATGTTGACCAGGCTGGTCTTGAACTCTTGACTTCAAATGATCTGCCTGCCTTGGCTTCTCAAAGTGCTGAGATTACAGGTGTGAGTCACTGCACCTGGCCTTTTTTTTTTTTTTTTTTTGAGACAGGGTCTCACTCTCTTGCACAGGCTAGAGTACAGTGGCACAATCAGGGTTCACTGTAGCCTCAACCTCCCAGGCTCCCACCTCAGTCTCCTGAGTAGCTGGAACTACAGGTGTGTGCCACCACGCCTGTCCTGCGAGACCCCGTCTCTACAAAACATTTTAAAAATTGGCCAAGCGCAGTGGCTCACACCTGTAATCCCAGCATTTTGGGAGGCAGAAGCAGGAGTTCAAGACCAGCCTGACCTACATGGTGAAACCCTGTCTCCACTAAAAATACAAAAATTAGCTGGGCATGGTGGCGCGTGCCTGTAATCCCAGCTACTCAGGAGTCTGAGGCAGGAGAATCGCTTGAACCTGGGAGGCAGGGGTTGCAGTGAGCCAAGATCGCGCCATTGCACTCCAGCCTGTGTGACAGAGCGAGACTCTATCTCAAAAAAAAAAAAAAATTAAATTAGCCAAGGTCGGGCATGGTGGCTTATGCCTGTAATCTGAGCACTTTGGGAGGCTGAGGTGGGAGAATCGCTTGAACCCAGGAGTTCCAGAACAGCCTGGGCAACATGGCAAGACCCCATCTCCACAAAAAATTCAAAAAATGAGCGAGCATGGTGGAGCACACCTGTAGTCTCAGCTACTCAGGAGGCTGAGGTTGGAGAATCACCTGAGTGTGGAGAGAAGTCGAGCCTGCAGTGAGCTCTGATCGTGCCATAGCACTCCAGCCTGGAAGACAGAGTGAAACCCTGTCTCAAAAAACGAAAAACAAAACGAAACACAAAACCTAATTATCGGGCTTCCTTTTGGAGCATACAGGCCAAAAGCCTGAGACATCAGCTTGGACTCCTCCCTCCACTTGTCTACCGGAACCAATCAATCCCTAGGTTCCGCTTGGTATCTCCTGGATGCATCCCTTCCTCTTCATCCCTCAACCCCCATCTTTCTCTTGGATTTTTGCAGCAACTCCCACACAGGTTTCTCTGCCTCTAATTTCTTCTCTTCAAAGTGGGCCTCTGAAAACAGAAAGCTTATCGTAAGCATCATCTTTCTTTACCCCACACCCCCATTAGTGAACCTCCCATGACCCCCCGTCATTGCTTGCTGGCTAAAGCCCACACTCCTCAACCAAGGCTCCCCGAACCCAACCCCTGCTACTCAGCCCTCCAGCCTCACCTCATGGTCTTCTGCTCATGTTGCCACATGTCCTTTGCTCAGGCTACTCTAGGTGGCAGAAGTTCAACTCATGGAAGCAGATAGCACTGAGCTGAAATCCCAGTTTTGCCTCTTACTAGCTGTATGTCTCAAAGCCTCAGCTGCCACATCTGGAGAATGGCCATAATTATACAATTTCACAAAGTCATCGTGACAATTGAGTGAATACATAAGGTGCTGAGCAAACTACCTCACATTCCTGGTAGTCACTATAATTCTCATACTTTCCTCTGTTAAAAAGAGCACTTCTTTTTTTTTTTTTTTTTTTTTTTAATTTTTGAGACAGAGTCTTGCTCTGTCACCAGGCTGGAGTGCAGTGGCAGGATCTCAGCTCATTGCAACCTCCGCCTCCTAAGTTCAAGTGATTCCCCTGCCTCAGCCTCCCAAGTAACTGGGACTACAGGCACGCACCACCATGCCCAGCTAATTTTTTTGTGTGTGTGTATTTTAGTAGAGATGGAGTTTCACCGTGTTGGCCAGGATGGTCTCAATCTTCTGACCTTGTAATCTGCCTGCCTCGGCCTCCCAAAGTGCTGGGATTACAGGCATGAGCCATCGCACCTGGCTTCTTTTTGTTTTCTTTAGAGACGGTCTCGCTATGTTGTCCAGGTTGCTCTTGAACTCCTGGCCTCAAGCAATCCTCCCACCTCAGCCTCCCAAAGTGCTAGGATTACAGGCATGAGCCACCATGCCTGGCCTCAAAGAGCATTTCTTACTGGCAGTCTTATTGATTCGTTATGGCCCAGCTCAGATGCCACCTCTTAGAGGAAATCTTCTTTGATATCCACTCAGCATTCCCCAAGTGAAATCAGTCTCACTTTCTATACTCAATTGCACTTTGCACCACTATAAAGCACATATAATACTGTGGGCTGTGTGCACTATCTTTCCCCCACTGCCCCAAGAGTTCCCAGAGAGTAGGAACAACACCCTTCTTAACTCTAACACAGGGCCTGGCATGCAGCAAGTACTCAATGTTGGTTGAATTGAATGGAGTCACCACCATCAGTCTTTCCTGAGCGCCTTGCGGGGAAGAGGCCTTAATGCTGAGACAGTTGAACTCTGTGGCTACTTGGTTGCCTGAGGCCACCCCCCACCCCCAGCTCTGGTTTAGGGTATATTGGGATGTATGTGGGAGTGCGAGTGGGTGGAGGAAACTCCTGACCTCTGAGCTCTTTCTTTCCTGTGGGACTTGTCAGCCCTCCAAGAGAGGGGGAGAGGGAAGAGGAGATGAGGAGGTCCAGGTGCTGAGCAGGAGTGGGGTGGGGCTATAGCAGGAGCTGAGGCGTGGGTGGGAACTGGCAAACTCTAGCTCCTCTAAGACCAGGGCTGGGCCTGGCAGGACGGGGCCTAACAGCCCGAGTCCCCACCTGCAATGCCCCACCTCATCCTGGCACCTGGATTAAGTGACTTTTCAAGTTGTAAAAAAAACTACGTCTCGATTGCAAAGAAGCAGAATCCAAGCCTGGCCTTGCCTTGTTGCTGAGCTGGGAGAAGGGGGCATGTTCCCTTTTATTCTCCTTTTTGTGTAGGCAACACCTTGTAGTCCTGAGCACGTCAAAGAGGGTCATACTAGGTTTTTGCAAACTCTGGTTAAAGTCACATTATCGCTGACCTTTGTCTCCAACCTCTTGGCCCTTCTGTCACACTTCACTCTCTCCCTGACTTTGCTTCTTCTGGCCTTTCCTCAGCTCTTCCAACACACCTTTCCCCTTCTCTCCTCTGGGCTTTCACATATACTGTTTTCTCCTTCTTGAATGTTTCCCCCACTGCCTGATAATTTTGTTTCATGGTTAGTGCTTTCAATGCCTCAGAAATCTTTGCTTAGGCCGGGAAGAGTGGCTCACACCTGTAGTCACAGCACTTTGGGAGGCCAAGGCAGGAAGATTGCTTAACCCCAGGAGTCCAAAGCTGCAGTGAGCCATGATTATGCCTCTGCACTCCAGTTTGGGCAACAAAGCAAGACTCTGTCTCTAAAACACGGCAACAACAACAACAACAAAAGAAATCTTTGCCTATCTCAAGGTCATGAAAATATTCCCATATGTTTTCTTTCTTTCCTTTTTTTTTTTTTTTTTTTTTTTGAGACAGAGTCTTGCTCTGTTGCCCAGGCTGGAATGCAGTGGCAAGATCTTGGCTCACTGCAACCTCCGCTTCCCGAGTTCAAGCGATTCTTGTACCTCAGCTTCCCAAGGAGCTGAGACTACAGGTGCACGCCACCATGCCTGGCTCATTTTTGTATTTTTAGTAGAGACAGGCTTTCACCCTATTGGTCAGGCTGTCTCAAACTTGTGACCTCAGGTGATCCACCTGCCTCGGCTTCCCAAAATGCTGGGATTACAAGCATGAACCAACACGCCCAGCCCCATAGGTTTTGAAGCTTCAAAGTGTTTGTGTTCGCATTTAGGTCCATGATTCATGTTGAATTAACTTTTGTGCAGTGTGAAGTAGGGGTTGAGAATCATTCCTACTCTGTTAACTCTTATTCTTTACAGTTCAGCTGATACCCCACCTCCTTTGAGAAGTCTTCCTTGACTACTCCCAGACTAGATCAGGTCATCCTACTCCATATCTCATGACACCTTCCACTTGATTGTAGCACTTGTCACAACGGTAATTAAACAATTATTTGTGTAATTCCTTGTTTAATATCTCATCCCCCCTACTGTACTGCAGCCTTGTGGGCTCAGTGCTTGTGACTGTCTTTTTAAAAAATCCATTTTAGGCTGGGAGCGGTGGCTCACGCCTGTAATCCCAGCACTTTGGGAGGCCAAGGCGGGCAGATCACCTGAGATCAGGAGCCTGACCAACATGGTGAAACCATGTCTCCACTAAAAATACAAAATTAACCAGGTGTGGTGGCACATGTCTGTAATTCCAGCTACTCAGGAGGGTGAGGCAGGAGAATCGCTTGAACCCAGGAGGTGGAGGTTGCGGTGAGCGGAGATCATGCTATTGTACTCCAGCCTGGGCAACAAGAGCAAAACTCCGTCTCAAAAAAAAGAAAAAAAAGGCCGGGCGCGGTGGCTCAAGCCTGTAATCCCAGCACTTTGGGAGGCCGAGGCAGGTGGATCACGAGGTCAGGAGATCGAGACTATCCTGGCTAACATGGTGAAACCCCGTCTCTACTAAAAATACAAAAAACTAGCCGGGCGTGGTGGCGGGCGCCTGTAGTCTCAGCTACTCGGGAGGCTGAGGCCGGAGAATGGCGTGAACCCGGGAGGCGGAGCTTGCAGTGAGCCAAGATCACGCCACTGCACTCCAGCCTGGGAGACACAGCGAGACTCCGTCTCAAAAAAAAAAAAAAAAAAAAAATCCATTTTAGGCTGGGCGCAGTGGCTCACGCCTGTAATCCCAGCATTTTGGGAGGCTGAGGCAGGTGGATCACCTGAGGTCAGGAGTTCAAGACCAGCCAGGTCCACATAGTGAAATTCTGTCTCTACTAAAAATACAAAAATTAGCCAGGCATGGCGGCAAGCACCTGTAGTCCCAGCTAATTGGGAGGCTGAGGCAGGAGAATCACTTGAACCCAGGAGGCAAAAGTTGCAGTAAGCTGAGATGGCACCACTGCACCCCAGCCTGGGCGACAGAGCAAAAAAAAACAACAAAAAAATCAGGCCAGGTGCAGTGGGTCATGCCTGTAATCCAAGCACTTTGGGAGGCCAAGGCAGGCAGATCACGAGGTCAAGAAATCAAGACCATCCTGGCCAACATGGCAAAACCCAGTCTCTGCTAAAAATACAAAAATTATCTGTGTGTGTGCAAGTGCCTGTAGTCCCAGCTACTGGGGAGTCTGAGGCAGGAGAATTGCTTGAACCTGGGAGGTGGAGGCCGCAGTGAGCCGAGATGGCGCCACTGCACTCCAGCCTGGTGACAAAGTGAGACTCCGTCTCAAAAAAAAAAAGAAAAAAAAAAAATATATATATATAATTGAAATATGCATGCAGAAAAATACACATATCAAAACATACACTTTGATATAAAGTTTCACAAACTGAACACACTCATATAACCAGTCCCCAGATCAAGACACAGAACATTTCCTGTACCCAGAAGCCACCTCCTGTTTTTTCCAGCAATGATTCTGTGGCCCAGGCTGGAGTGTAGTCGTGTGATCTTGGCTCACTGCAACCTCTGCGTCCTGGGTTCAAGCGATTCTCCCTGCCTTAGCCTCCTGAGTAGCTGGGATTACAGGCGTGTGCCACCACACCTGGCTAATTTTTGTATTTTTAGTAGAGACAGGGTTTTGCCATGTTAGCCAGGTTGGTCTCAAACTCCTGATCTCAGGTGATCCACCCACCTCGGCCCCTCAGAGTGCTGGGATTACAGGCATGAGCCACTGTACCTGGCCTTATGATTGTCTTTCTTACTCTTATATTCTCAGCACTCAGAACAGAGCCTGGAATTAACAGGTTCTCTCTCTCTCTTTTTTTTTTTTTTTTTTTTTTTTTTTGAGACAGAGTCTTGCTCTGTCCCCCAGGCTGGAGTGCAGTGGCACAATCTCGGCTCACTGCAAGCTCTGCCTCCCAGGTTTATGCCATTCTCCTGCCTCAGCCTCCCAAGTAGCTGGGACGACAGGTGCCCACCACCACACCCAGCTAATTTTCTGCATTTTGTAGTAGAGACAGGATTTCACCATGTTAGCCAGGATGGTCTCGATATCCCGACCTCGTGATCTGCCCACCTCGGCCTCCCAAAGTGCTGGGATTATAAGCGTGAGTCACTGCGCCCAGTATTTTTTTTTTTTTTTTTTTTTTGAGACGGAGTCTCGCTCCAGCCTGTCGCCCAGGCTGGAGTGCAGTGGCGCGATCTCGGCTCACTGCAAGCTCCGCCTCCCGGGTTCACGCCATTCTCCTGCCTCAGCCTCCCGAGTAGCTGGGACTACAGGCGCCCACAACCGCGCCCGGCTAATTTTTTGTATTTTTATTAGAGACGGGGTTTCACCGTGGTCTCGATCTCCTGACCTTGTGATCCGCCCGCCTCGGCCTCCCAAAGCGCTGGGATTACAGGCGTGAGCCACCGCACCCGGCTAATTTTTCTATTTTTTTTTTTTTTTTTTTTTTTGAGACGGAGTCTCGCTCTGCCGCCCAGGCTGGAGTGCAGTGGCCGGATCTCAGCTCACTGCAAGCTCCGCCTCCCGGGTTCACGCCATTCTCCTGCCTCAGCCTCCGGAGTAGCTGGGACTACAGGCGCCCGCCACCGCGCCCGGCTAGTTTTTTTGTATTTTTTAGTAGAGACGGGGTTTCACCATGTTAGCCAGGATGGTCTCGATCTCCTGACCTCGTGATCCGCCCATCTCGGCCTCCCACAGTGCTGGGATTACAGGCTTGAGCCACCGCGCCCGGCCTAATTTTTCTATTTTTAATAGAGACGGGGTTTCACCATGTTGGCCAGGCTGGTCTCGAACTCCTGACCTCGTGATCTGCACACCTTGGCCTCCCAAAGTATTGGGATTACAGGCCACTGCGCCCTGCCCCCTTTTTGTTTTCTTTAGAGATAGTCTGCTTTCTAGGTCTTAGCGTGCTTGTCTGTAAGATGGGAGTGGATGGCCAGGCGCAGTGGCTCACGCCTGTAATCCCAACACTTTGGGAAGCTGAGGGGGGCAGATCTCCTGAGGTCAGGAGTTTGAGACCAGCCTGGCCAACATGGTGAAACCCCATCTCTACTAAAATGCAAAAATTATCCGGGCGTGATGGCAGACGCCTGTAATCCCAGCTACTCAGGAGTCTGAGGCAGGAGAATCGCTTGAACTCGGGAGGCGGAGGTTGCAGTGAGCCAAGATCTTGCCATTGCACTCCAGTCTGGGCTGCAAGAACAAAACTACATCTCAAAAAAAAAAAAAAAAAAAAAAAAGGATGGGAGTGGATGTGGATGGAGAGTGATGTGATTGGACTAATAATCTCTTTGGGGCTTTTCCAGATATGGCCCTTGGGGCAGAATTAACCCCTGAGTTTCTGACAGTACATTCTCAGGTACTATTCTGGTCATCTGTCTGAAAATGAGGAGGATCGGGGAGGGTTGGAAACTTGATCTCACATAGCGTGAAAAGCCTGGGTCTGAGAGTTGGAAGACCTGGATTTGAGTCCTGGCCTGGCCTCTGGGTGACCTTAGGCAAGTCCCTTCCCCTCCCTGGGCCTCTTGAGTTTTCTCATTTAGCAAGTGACAGGGAGGTTGACCTCAAAAGCTTGAATAATAGTCACGCTGACTCCAGGCCTGTGAGTGCTAAGGTTCAGTTCCTGATGCATGGGCAGCTCTCTAGCTCTGGCCTCCTCCCTGCCAGGCACTGTTGGGGGAGAGGGAAGCACAGGAAGTGATACTGCCCAGGGAAAGAGAACTCATAGTTTGGCCAGGCGGACCCAGTGTTCCGCCAGGAACCAAATGGAAAATGGGCTGATGGTCCAAGTGATTCTCTGCATGTGCGGGTGAAAGGACAGGAGCCAGAGTGTTCCGAGTGGAGGTAGGGGACCTTGGGGATAAGACTGGGGTGAAGACAGAGATGGCTTCCTGGGGAGAAGCCTTTGGAAATTGGCAGGGCAACCAAGGGGTGCTTCCCAGAGATGGGAGGAGGCAGGAAGAAGAAAATTGGGTCCAGGTGACCACAGAGCAGCAGCAGCTTGGCCGGGGAGTGGGAGAGGCGGGGCTGGTGGGAGCTTGGGCAGGCGCCTCACAGCTGGGCCTTGGAGGGGAAGTAGGGGGGCAGCCTCTGCCTCGGTCCTGGGAAAGCGCCATCTTCTCAAGCCACAGGCTGGGAAGAAGGACATAGTATCAGGCTCAGGCCAGAGGTCCCTCTCTCTGAACGGCCCCCGGGGCCCTGCCCAGCTGTCCTGGCACTGAAGGACAGAGGGTGAGGAGCAGGGTCAAGACCCAGTCCCGGCCGGGCGCGGTGGCTCAAGCCTGTAATCCCAGCACTTTGGGAGGCCGAGGCGGGTGGATCACGAGGTCAGGAGATCAAGACCATCCCTGGCTAACATGGTGAAACCCCGTCTCTACTAAAAATACAAAAAACTAGCCGGGCGTGGTGGCGGGCGCCTGTAGTCCCAGCTACTGGGAGGCTGAGGCAGGAGAATGGCGTGAACCCAGGAGGCGGAGCTTGCAGTGAGCCGAGATCGCGCCACTGCACCCCAGCCTGGGCGACACAGCGAGACTCCGTCTCAAAAAAAAAAAAAAAAAAAGACCCAGTCCCTAGCTCCTTCCACACGTTCTGCCCAGATGCCTTCGTGTTGGATTCCATTTCTACCTCTTTCTGGCTTTTTGCCCAGGGCGCACCCAGAGCACCTTCACTGTATTCCTGTCCTCAGGCAGGTGTTTGAGGCAGGGGGTTGCTAGCCAAGTTAAGGAACTGAGTGATAACTATGATCATGGTAATAGACAGCAGAGCCCAGGGTTAAGAGCTTGACTATTAGGGTTCAACTCCCAGTTCGGCCACTCATGAGCTATGCAATTGCAGGCAAGTTTCTTAACCTTTCTGTGCCTCAGTCTCATCATCTGAAAAGTGAGATAATAACATTACTTACATTATAGGGTCATTGCGAGGATTAAATGAGATAATATATGTAAAACATTTGGATCTAAAGCCTCCTCAGAGGCAGTAAAATGAATAGGCTTTGGAGTCACTCCTCTAGATGACCCTTAGTTTCCTTATCTTTAAAATGGGGTGCCAGGGCCAAGCACAGTGGCTCATACCTGTAATTCCAGCACTTTGGGAGGCAAAGACGGGTGGATCACTTGGGGTCAGGAGTTAGAAACCAGCATGGTGAAACCCCGTCTCTAATAAAAATATGAAAATTAGCCAGGCTTGGTGGAACACGCCTATAGTCCCAGCTACTCGGGAGGCTGAGGCAGAAGAATCACTTGAATCTGGGAGGCGGAGGTTGCAGTGAGCTGATATCGTGCCACTGCACTCCAGCCTGGGCAACACAAAGAGACTCCATCTCAAAAATAAATAAAAAATAAAATAAAATAAATAAAACAGGACAAGGCAGGCTCAGTGACTCATGCCTGTAATTCCAGCACTTTGGGAGGCCAAGGTAGAAGGATCACTTGAGTGCTGGAGTTTGAGACCATACTGGGCAACATAGTGAGACCCATCAATACAAACAAACAAAACAAACAAAGCCCTCTAGTCAGGAGGCTGAGGTAGGAGGATTGTTTGAGCCCAGGAATTTGACACTGCAGTGGGCTATGGTCACACCACTCCACTCCAGCCTGTCCAGCCTGGGTGAGCAAGACCCTGTCTCTAAAAAATAAATAGATAGATAGATAGATAGATAGATAGATAGATAGATAGATAGATAGAAGATAATAGATAAAATGGGGCTAATAGTTCCTGCTTCAGGGCATTTGTGAAGATTAGTAAGCGCAAACTGGTCCCTAATAAGAGTATAGCAGTGGGCCGGGCACAGTGGCTCACGCCTGTTAACTCAGCACTTTGAGAGGCTGAGGCAAGTGAATCACTTGAGCCCAGGAGTTTGAGACCAACCTGAGCAACATGGTGAAACCCCATTTCTACCAAAAATACAAAAATAAGCCAGGCATGTTACTCAAGCCTGGTTGACAGAGCTAGACCTTGTCTCAAAAACAAAAAGAAAAAAAAAAGAGTACACCAGAGGCCCTTCTCCTCCCACATTCCCTGCCTGCCCCTTTGCCTGCGTGTCAAGCTGTATCCACCCACCCCTGCTGCCCTTGGCCACCCCTCAGGCCTAGGAATCTACCCTGGAAGTGTGGTTTGGATGAGGGAAGGGCCCACCCAGGCCCTGGAAACTAGCTCAGCGAAATTTAGGATCCTGGGTACTCAGAGGTGGTCTAGAAAGGGGTAAGGGTGGGCTCCGGGTGGGTATGTCCTCTTGGCCTCTCTGACTCCTCACTCCATGGGGAGGGACCTAGGGGAGGAGGGCTAGGGTGGCCTTCTAAAACACTGGGGCCCCTGTCTCCACGGCTGCATTTGTCATTTACTCTGTACTAATTAAGAGTAAATGACAAATGCTGGCACAGCACATAGCTGACACTTGGGAAATAGTAAAAATGGCTGCCATTCATTATCTTCACAACAACCCTGAAAGGCAGGTACTATTGAGCTCATTTTGAAGATGAAGAGCTGAGACTCAGAGAGGTGAAGTCATTTGCTATATCTAAGGGGAGAAGTGAGACTCAAAGCTGAATCTGTCTGACTCCAACGGGGCTGCTAGCCAAGGGGTGGGAATCCCAAGGCCACCAGCAGATCCTTTTTGAGGCTGTGCCAGAGGTAGGTGCTGGAGTGGGCACGGTATCTGTCCCAAGATAATGACCAGACCCACACAGGACACGAAGGCTCAATTTGCCCTAAGTAACCTTTAAGCCCATCTCAACGTCTGGCAGCATTCTAGCTAAAGTTATTTATTCATTCTACACACATTTGCACACCGCAACTTGTGTGTGGAGCCATGTGCTGGGCCCTGGGGAACCTGGATGAATCAGTCTTGGCCTCTGCCCTCCAAGTGCTGCTAGTCTGGTAGGGGAGGCAAATACATTGCTAGAAAACCTTACTGTAGAGCAGTGTGGAACAAGGATTAAGCACATAAACTGTGGCAACAAAGTGCCTGGGTTCAAATCCCAGCTCTATCACTGATTATGTTTGTGAACTGAGCTGGTCACTTAACCTTTCTGAGTCTCAGTTTCACACGAGCAAAATGGGAATGATGACATGACACTTTCTTATGATATAACCATGAAGATTAAATATGATCACGAACATGGAATGTTTATGTAAACCCCAGCACATAGAAAGAAGCATTCAGTGAGTATTAGCTATCTGGAATTAAATGTAATGGGGCATAGGCTGGGTGCAGTGGCTCACGCCTATAATTCCAGCACTTTGGGAGGCCAAGGCTGGCAGATTACCTGAGGTCAGGAGTTCGAGACCAGTCTGTGCAACATGATGAAGCCTCATCTCTACTAAAAGTACAAAAATTAGCCAGCCATGATGGAGTGCACCTGTAATCCCAGCTACTCAGGAGGCTGAGGCAAGAGAATCACTTGAACTTGGGAGGCAGTTGTTGCAGTGAGCCGAGATCCCACCACTGCACTCCAGCCTGGACAACTGAGCAAGACTCTGTCTCAAAAAAAAAATAAATGAAAATAGGCCGGGTGCAGTGGCTCAAGCCTGTAATCCCAGCACTTGGGGAGGCCGAGACAGGTGGATCACGAGGTCAGGAGATTGAGACTATCCTGGCTAACATGGTGAAACCCTGTCTCTACCAAAAAACACAAAAAACTAGCCGGGCGAGGTGGCGGGTGCCTGTAGTCCCAGCTACTTGGGAGGCTGAGGCAGGAGAATGGCGTGAACCGGGGAGGCGGAGCTTGCAGTGAGCCGAGATCGCGCCACTGCACTCCAGCCTGGGCAACAGAGCGAGACTTCGTCTCAAAAAAGTAAATAAATAAAAATAAAAGAAAATAAATTGTAATGGGGCATAGAAGAGAAACTTCTTATTGTTGGAGAGGTGGGGTCCAGAGAGGCATCTTAGAGAAAAGGAACATCTGTGTTGGGCTCTGAAGAATGAAGAGTTCACCTGGAAAAGTGGTGGGGGGCATTCCGGGAGGAATGTATTTTGTGGACAAAGGCCTAGGGATATGGAAGGATATGACCTGTTTGGGTGTGGCTGGACACAGAGTTGACTGAGAGGAATGGTAGCAAATGAGGCTCCAAAGGCAGTTTTGAGGGCCTCCAGTGCCTTGCTATTGAGTGCAGACTTTAAAGGACTGGGGAGACAGAGCAGGATTTTAAGAGTTGGGAAGGGACAGGATTGCACCTATTTTATTCTTATTATTTATTTATTTATTTAGAGATGGAGTCTCGCCCTGTTGCCCAGGCTGGAGTTCAATGGCACAATCTGCTCACTGCAACTTCCGCCTCCCGAGTTCAAAGGATTCTCCTGCCTCAGCCTCCCGAGTAGCTGGGATTACAGGCGTGCACCACCACGCCTGACTAATTTTTTTTTTGTATCTTTAGCAGAGACGGGGTTTTGCCATGTTGGGCAGGCTGGGTCTTGAACTCCTGACCTCGTGATCCACCCTCCACGGCCTCTCAAAGTGTTGGGATTACAGGCGTGAGCCACGGTGCCTGGCCTTATTGCGCCTATTTTAGAAAGATGATTCTAACCGCAGTGTAGACTGTGAACTGGACGAGGAGAGCCTGGCTATCAGGGAGCAGATCTGAGCATGCTTCCCACCAGCCCTAGCTCACGCTGAGACCTCTCCAACTTCCTGCCTTCCCATGTGCTCTTGCCTCTGCTTAGAGTATCTTTCCCGTGACTTTGCCTGGCTAACTCCTTGTCCACCTTCAGGTCTCAGTTTAGCCAGCACTTCCACCCGGAAGCTCTACTAGACACCCCTCCCAGTCCAGATTAGATCCTCCTACTTACTTCTCCTCTGCGCTTGTAAACCTGCCCACCTGCCTGCCTCGCCGACTGGACTGTGGCCAATGGCAGGGACCTTGTGGCACTGCTCACTGCTGTATCCACAAGGCCCTAAGGCATAGTGCCTGGAGCCTCAATCCATGATTGAGAGGGAACAAATGAATGGCTAAGCCTGTTGGGGCAGGTGTGATAGTTTGAGTGAAAGTGACGGGGTCTGCGGTGGCAGCGAGGAGAGAAGAGACACGATAGAATTGACAGGACCCAGGAATCACGAGAGGGGAACACGGGGAGAGAAGGAGTTGGTGATGACTTAGAGGTTTTTTTTTCATCTGGGTAAGCCCTGTGCCTCTAATCAAGATAGGAACCATGGAGGAGGGGGTTGGAGGGAGGGAGGGAGGAGTAGGACAGGGCAGAGGAGCAGGGCAGAGCCTTCCCTTGGTAGGAGACTCGGTCCTGGCCCAGGCCGTTCCTTGGAGTATTCTTCCTTTCTGGGATGCTGTGTAGACTAGTGGATCCTCAGCAATGTCTGTGACTGTCCAAATGCTGCCACCTTGAGCACTCTAACTAGGCTGCCTACCCTACAAATTATTCTCTACCAATGCACTCTCTCCACTTCCTCCCAAACCTCATGATTGTAATTGTGTATCCCTTGATTTGTATTTTATTTTCTTTTTTTTTTTTTTTTTTTTTTTTTTTTTTTTTTGAGACGGGGTCTCGCTCTGTCACCCAGGCTGGAGTGCAGTGGCCGGATCTCAGCTCACTGCAAGCTCCGCCTCCCGGGTTCACGCCATTCTCCTGCCTCAGCCTCCCGAGTAGCTGGGACTACAGGCGCCCGCCAACTCGCCCGGCTAGTTTTTTGTATTTTTTAGTAGAGACGGGGTTTCACCGGGTTAGCCAGGATGGTCTCGATCTCCTGACCTTGTGATCCACCCGTCTCGGCCTCCCAAAGTGCTGGGATTACAGGCTTGAGCCACCGCGCCCAGCCTTGTATTTTATTTTCAGTGTGTCTTCCTCACTAGATTGGAAGTTCCATGAAGGCAGGGATCTCGCTGGTTTTATTGACCATGTGTACCTGTCAGGCTCCCTGGCACATAGTATGTGCTCAAAAGATATTTGTTGGATGAATGAGTGATGAATGAATGAATGAATGAATGAATTCCTTGAACGCCATGATAAGGGATTTGACTGTTGGCCTCCAGGAGACGGGGAGCCATGGAAAGTTCTAAAGGAAGGCAGTGTCAGGATGCAGCTCGGGTTTTAGAAAGCTCACCCTGGTGGCTGTGTGGAAGATGGATTGGGGAGGGAAGGCGGGAGACTAGAGGAAGGGGAATTGAGGAGCCACGGGGGGAGACAAAGATGCAGCACCTGGGGCTGGGCCTGGGAGCCCCCCTGCCTGTGAGGGCCCTGAGCCCCCTCCTAGTCCTTCCCCATCCCCCTGCCAGGCCTGTTGTCTCTGAGCCCAGCGGCGGGCGGGCGGTGGGAAGAGCAGGGCTGGCAAAGCTGACACTCACTAATCACGGCCCTCACCCCGGAGCCGCACTAACTGTCTGGTCTCCATGGAGACACGGCAACCTCCGGCCACTTGTTAATGGCAGCTCAACAAGGCTGCAGCAACAGGGATGGGCCTGACCAGTGTGCCCAGCTCCACACTACCTGTCCCAGCCTGGCCCTCTGCAGAAGACCTCAGGGGCGTCAGAGCCAGGGGACAGGACCGGAGGTCTGGTGGCTGGAAGTCTCCCCAACCCCTCTGTAGCCCCGCCTCCCCTGGCACTGCCAAGCAGCGAGAGGGCAGAGGCAGCCTCTGCCCAGGCTGACTCCTCTGCAGGGCTGCTGGGAAGCTGAGCTCATGCAGGTCACCCAGGCAAGGCCAAAGGGCTGGAGGGGGTTGGTGAGGAGTGGAGTGGGGACCTGCCCGCAGCCCACACACTAGCAGAGTGGAGGAGGGCACGCTTTGCCTGCCCTGACAACCCTCTGCTCTGCTAGCCCGAGGCAGGGACCCAGTTGGGAACCATCTGTCCAGAACCTCTTCCCGGTGCACTGTCACTACATCTGAAATGCCACCATTAGCAATGCACTCCTTCAGGAGGCAGCGTGGCATAGCACAAAAAACACTGGCTTTGCAGTCAAGCAGGCTTGGGTGCAAGGCCTGGCTCTGTTTCTCTACCTCTGAGCATTGATTTCCCCATCTGTAAAACGGGGGTAATCATTGCACATACAGGCTAACTCCTCCTCTTCCTGGAAACCTGAGCTCAACACCTGTGATGCCTCCCCGAGAGTCTTCTTCACCCCCACAAACCAGCGGGGCCTCCTCCACAGTCCCCGGGCTCATCCCACAGCACACTGCACCCGCCTGTGACTGTCCCACATTTGTCCTTCCTACAGACTGAGCCCTGTGAGGTTGGGCAGAGTGAGCCTCAGGAGAGGGTGGCGGAAGAAACAAAGGAAGGGCGTGGGGGCCTCCCTCAGTCTTCTGCCTTCACACCCTCCTTTAGTGCAGGTTGAAGACTTTCTTTCCTTCTCTCCTTCAGACCTTTGTTCCTCCATCTGTGTGTCTCTCCATCCGGCCTGCAAACTCTCCAAGCCCCTCCCTTTTGTGGGGCCTCAGAGAGGACGCAGATCCCATCCCAAACTAAAGGTGAGGCAGGGACCCAATTCGGGGCTCCGGACACCTGAGGCACACCCGTGGCTGGCCGAGGACCTTGGCACAGCTGCCTCCTCCCTCGGTCACTCCTTAGGCAACACTCCACGCTGAAAAGGCCCTTGGAGATCATCTCCTCCGATCCACGACAGCCAGCCAGATGAAGAAACTGAGGCCTGGACAGCCCAAGATCCCACAGCAGTTCAGTTTTTGAGCTGACAATGTACCAATTATGCCGGCCTGCTGGGAAGGCAGCTTTTGGCTCTCCCGGCCCTGCTGACAGCTGTGTTCCCAGTAGCAGCTGGAATGCTGGTGGGAGGCCTATCTGGCCTTTGCACCCTGACTCCCCAGGGCAGAGCCAGGTGGCTCTAGTGGGGCCCAGGGCTGGGAGGTGGGGTGGGCAGACAACCCTGAAGGGTGAGCTGGGGCATGGGATGGCTGGAAGAGAAGGGAGGCAGCACTGATTCCGGAGACTAAAGCAGGAGGCCTGAGGTCTTGTTCCAGCTCTGTCACTCTTGCTGGGTAACCTTGGGTGGATTGTTTGACCTCTCTGAACCTTAGTTTTCTTATTTCTAAAATGGTGCTAATTTTGTAGACTGAAAACCTTTTGTCAATAGTGGTAGCTACACCGAGGCGAAGAATTTTTATCGTTGGGCTGAAAGGCTAAGATTCCAGAGGGGGAGGGACTAGCCTGAGGCCACAGAGCACTGAACTGGATGCAAGGATTTGGAGCTGGAGGAAGCGTCCAGTCCATACTATTCACTTACTGAAGGAGCAAATAGAACCTGAGAGGGGGAGCAAGTTCCCCAAGGTCACCCTGTGAGTCTGGGGCCAGTGTGGGCCAAGAGCCAGGCTGTGCACAAGGTCCCCTGCCCAGCTGCCTCGCTTGCTCATCCAGCCCCCTTGGTTTTGTCTCCCCCAGTGAGTGGGCGCAGAATGGGCCCAGCTTCCTTCCTGCCGCCCTGCCCGCCGTCTGCCACGTTGGCATCCACCCTCAGCCTTCTCGCCCCTGCTGCTGCTGCTGCTGATGCGGCATCAGCCGAGACCAACCCGCCGAGAGTTTGCCCAGAGCAGTCAGGGCTGCCGGAGCCGGGGCTGGGCTGGCTGGCTGACTCTGCCAGACAGGAGGGAGCGAGCCAGCCGGTGGAGGGAGGGAACAAGGGCTGAGCCAGCCCCCAGCCTTCCCAGCCCTTCCCCACCCTCACTGGCCAAGGGAAGGAGGCAGGAAGCTGGGGTTGGGGGCTGGGGGCTGCAGTATCTGAGAGTGAGGTTCCGATAGCTGGGTCTGTCCGTGGGAGCATGCACACATACGTGTGTGCATGGAAGAGCATGTTGGGGTGATTTGTGAGTCTGTGTTTGCCTCAATGTGCACAGGTGATAATGCTATGTGTGTGAGTTTGTGCCGACATCGGGGCCACTGTGTGTTTGTGTAAGCACAAGGGAAAGCTGTGTGCCCTGAGTTTGAACTCGGGCCTGTGTACAGAGACACGTGGGATCTAGCAGTGTGTGCACATGGTAGCGGATGGGCACCATGTCAGTGCCAATAAATATTTGTATGCACAAAAGAGTTGGTACGTGTGCCTGAGTTTGTGTATGTCACGTCTGGGTGTGTTGGGAGCCCCTGTGATTTTTATGGTGTACAAGAGGATAATAGCATAACTGTGGGTTTGAGCTTGTCTGTGTATGTGCAAGGGACAGTGTGTGTGCAGAAGGGAACGCTGCAGGTGGCTGGGATTTTGTGCATGTCTCGTGCCCAGGAAGGCACTGTACTGGTGGTGTGGGCCAGTCCAAATGTCCAGAGGGTAGGTATGGGCGCTTCTGTGCCCAACAGACTTTGTCTGTGTGGTTGTTGAGAGTGACTCAGGGGAACACTGTGTGACTGTATATGCTTTGGCTGTGTGTACAGGGAACAGGCAGCACAGGCATTGTGTTTCTGTGGTTGCATTTACACAGGGCGGTGGCGGCAGTGGTGGTGGTGATGGTGACGGTGCTGTGCTACAGGTTTGCACTTGTTTCTCTGTGTGGCAAGGCCCTGCGTGTGACTGCGTTTGTGCGTGTCTGTGAGCGCGGTGTGCTGGAAACTGCGTGCTTGGGTCTGTGGCAGGCTGAATGGAGGAGGGCGGAGGGAGTCCATGGCTGTGTTTGTACTTGTCTGTGAGCCCGGGGTCAGATGCGCTCCATGTGCTACCTCCTGTGTGCACAGGTGGCCGCTGTGTCCAACCGTGTCTTTGTGTGTTTCGGGTCGCCTGAATGTGCACAGGCGGAGGACATGGGGGGGGGGATTTGAGTGCGTGCCTGTGCAGGCCCCTTTAACGTGGCAAGTCTAAGAAATGTCGGCCTTCTTGGCAGCAAATCTGGGCTTGGTTCCACTGGGGGTGTCTGCAGAGAGGGGCTCTTAGAAGGGACGTGCTTGAGCGAGAGAGACAGGAAGGGAAGGGGGGGCCAGCCCCAGCTCGGGGTTTCCAGGAGGGAAAGCCAGACATTGGAACTTGTCAACGCTACCTCCTTCCCTGCCCCCACCTTCCACTGCTGCCTCCCCTCCTGGCGCCTGAAGGCTGCTGGCAGACGGACAGACAGACAGACAGTGCACACATAGACTGGCTCATAGGCACAGAGCCCAAACCTGAGCCCCCTAAATGCACAACCCTGGACACTGAGGTCCAGAGAGGGCAAAGGAAGTGGCTGAGTCTTGGAGGAGCACATGTGTTTATGTATGTTGGGGGCAGGGGGTGCTGTTGGCCTCCGGTGCTTCAATCCAGACTGGAGCCCAGGCCTAGGGTGGGGAAGAGGCTGCGGAGAGCCTCTGGGGAGGGGCTTTTATGGCCCTAACCAGGCCCTCAAGGTCCCCAGCCCCTCTCCCTGTTTATACAACTGCTGCAGTGTCTTTGAGAGTCCTGTTGCCTCAGAAAAACACCTACTGCAACTCCCTGTTTGCAGAGAGGCAGAAGAGGCCCAGAGAGGAGCAGCAGCTGATCCAGGGTCACACAGCAGAACCAGGACTGGAACCCGGGGTTCCTTCTCCTCGCTGTGCATGTTGGCCCGTGGGCCACTTAGTCCGATCTTTCCCTTGGTCCATTTAACTCTTTCTCCCTCCCAGGTCTTCGGGATATGACAATGACCTCTTTTTTGTGTTGCTGTTGTTGCCCAGGTGATATGTCTGTCTGCCTGTTAGTCCATCTGTTTGTCACAGGGCTTCAATACCCTCTGGCAGAATATGGAAGAGAAGAGAGCTTGGTTTTTGGTCAAGGGCTATTGGAGAGGTAGGGGTGGGATGGGGAGACAGAGAAACAGAAAGAAAGAAATTTGAGACGAGAGGAAGGAAGAGAGAAGAGCTAGGGGAGGGCACTGGCGGCAGAGCTGAGAAGCCCAGGCTTCCCTTTACCTCCACCTCCAGCCTGGGCACAGGGGCGAGCTCTGAGCTCTGAGTCCTGCCTCTTGGGGCCTTGGAAAGGGGATATCAGGGCTCCTCCAGGGTCTGAGCCCAACCCCCAAACCCTGGGGGCAGCTGGGTTGGAGTCCTGGGAGCAGTATTCAGGGTGCAGGTGTGGGGTACAGTGACCGAACTGCCCTCATGGGAAAAGGAGGGAGGGGATTGCGGGTACTGAGCGGGCATGAACCTGGGCATGCATTGACTTAGGGTGTGTAGTCTCTTTGGAGCAGGGTTGTTGAGAGTGTGCGTGAGGTTGTGAGTATGCTGGGACTCTGTGTGGACAGCTATGAACAAGCTGGGACTTCAGCCGGGAGGGGAAGGACTGCAGGAATGTGTGTCTGTGACCGGCAGGGAGTGGTTGTGTATGCGTGGAAAGATTTGTGTGAACCTGCCTTACATGTTCTTGCGAGGGCTGTATCCTGTGTACGTAGGCAGGTGAACTGTATAGCTCTGTACAGTTGTGTGTGTTGTGTGTCTGGATGAATGTGTATCATGTGTTTGAATTGCGTATTTATATGTTAAATGTGTAATTGCATATATGTGTAGATGTGTACACGTGTTTGTAATTACCTTGAGGTATATGTGTGGAGTTATCTGTATGAGTCTTGCCTGTAGGTTGTATGTGCAGTCGTGTGTATTTGTGGAGTAGTGAATATTAGGAAGCTGTTCACATGTGCGGTTGTGTATTTTGGGGGATTAGATTATATGTGTGGTTCTTTTTGAGATGGAGTTTCACTCTTGTCACCCAGGCTGGAGTGCAGTGGCAGGATCCTGGCTCACTGCAACCTCTGCCTCCTGAGTTTAAGCAACTCTTGTGCCTCAGCCTCCTGAGTAGCTGGAATTATAGGTGTGTGCCACCACGCCCGGCTAATTTTTGTATTTTTAGTAGAGACGGGGTTTTGCCATGTTGCCCAGGCTGGTCTCGAACTACTGGCCTCAAGTGATCTGTCCGCTGCGACCTCCCAAAGTGCTGGGATTACAGGTGCAAGCCACCGTGCCCAGCCTATATTTGTGATTCTTAAGGCTCTACTTTATTTTTTGTTTATTGTTGAACTTCCCCTGTCAGAATGTAAACTCTATGAGGACTGAAATTTTTATCTATTTTGCTAACTGTATTCCTAGTGTCCAGAATAGGGCTCAATACTTAGTAGGCACTGGATACGTATTTCTCCAATGAATGATGAATAAGAGTGTGCATGCTTGGCAGGGTGTGGGAAGTGTGTTATGCGTATGAATCGTGCGTGTGTGTCTGGATGTGTGAATGGATACATTTTTGTGTCCGGATATGTGAGGTTTCTAGCATAAGTGGCCTATGAACCAAGTGCGTGCACAGGTGCATGTGTGTCTAGGTGTGTGACTGTGTACCTGAAGCTGGGCCACGTCTGTGTGCGTGCACAGTTGTGTGTGCTTGTACATGGGGTTGGGAAGGCGCTGTCGACTTCTCCCAGCCTTCAGCACTCACTCAGCTTCACCCCAGGTCGCCTGCTGCGAAATGTCAGTGGCAGAGAAGCTAAAAATATCTGCTCTCCTCCTTCTGCTCACTGCTCGAGCTGATGGGACTGTGGGGCCCCAGCCGGCCCCTTGGGCCCTAGGGGGAGGAGGAACTGCTGGATGAGGGGGCGGGGTACAGGGGAAGGAAGGGAGGCCCTCCTCAGTACACACCCTTCCCCCTTTCCTCTTGGGCTCCAAAGCCAGGCTACAGGCTCACCTCTTTCAGGAAGCCCTCAAGAACCCCCCAGGAGCTTGTGTGTCTGTGTGTCTGTCTACCTGGCAAGGAGATATGGCCCCCATCAGACTGGAGCTCCACGGGGCAGGTCTTTGCCTCTTCTGCCCATCTAGGGACTCCAGGGGACACAGCTCTGTCTGCTTCAGACCAGGGGCTCCCAGGGAAAAGACTAGTGCTGTCTCCTTCCTAAGCCTGAGGGTTACGGATGCAGCCCAGGCCAGACAGGGCTTCACTGGGCTCTGGTTCTGGGGCCACTAGGGCCCTCTGACCCCAGGGCAGATCTGCTGCGATGAAGAGCTTGTGAGTAGGGAGGAGTCTCAGCTCTGCCCACACCACACCCTAGGCTGGCACGTGTTTGTGCTATGGGTACTTGTGTGGGTGCAGGTGGGACATGTCAGGGCCTGTGGTCCTCTGGGGGCCTATGCCTCTCCACATGTCGGGCTCCTGCCTGCATCAGTGGTGTCAGCGACTGCCCGCCTTGGGCACTGTGGTCAATCAGTACAAGTTGGATGTGTTGTGTGTTTCTCTGGTTTTTTTTTTTTTTTTTTTTTTAATTAAATGGAGTCTTGCTCTGTCGCCCAGGCTGGAGTGCAGTGGCACAATCTCTGCTCACTGCAACCTCCACCTCTCGGGTTCAAGTTATTCTCCTGCCTCAGCCTACCGAGAGTTGGGACTACAGGCGTGTACCACCACACCTGGCTAATTTTTTGTATTTTTGGTAGCGACAGGGTTTCACCACGTTAGCCAGGATGGTCTCGATCTCCTGACCTCAGGTGATCTGCCTGCCTTGGCCTCCCAAAGCACTGGGATTACAGGTATGAGCCACCACACCCGGCCTTCTCTGTGTTCTTGTGTGTGCACATGGATGACTCTGTATGTGGGTTTCTGCCTTTCATTGTGCAGGCCTGCAGACACTAGCCGGGATGGACTCTGCATTCATGCGGGAATTGCCGATGTCACCATGGGGGTTTCTGTTTGTGTGTCAGTGTGCTCGAGCGTGTGTCTCTGTCCGATGGTCAGTGCCTGCCCTGTGTATGGAGGTGTATGTGGGTGCATCTGTGTGTCAGTGTTTCAATTACCATGTTTCTGTGTGTCTGTATGTCTGTCTTCCTGGCTGTCGTTATGTCTATGGCACCTCCGTGCCTGTGTTGTGTGCCTAGGTCAGTTTGATTTTGCAGGTCTGTAGGGCCATGTGTCCCTCTGTATGTTGGTGTTTTCCATGTGGGTTGGAATCTGCCTCTGCTTTTCCTAGTCTCCCACCATTTCTGTGTGGAAGGCCTTAGGCATTGTGTGTGTGCGTGTGTGTGTGTGTGTGTACAGCAACTTTCTCCAGCCCCAAAGCCTGCAGCCCTGAGATCTGCTCTCCCACTCTTTCTCCGTTGGACTTCAGGTGGGAGCTGAAGCAAAGAGGGCAGGCAGGCAGGGAGCCCACGACAGCCGGGGGCCAGGGCCAGGCTGCCAGGAGGGCCCTACCTCAGCTTTCCTCCAAGCAAGCGCTAAGCCAGAGCCTCGGTTACATGTAAACACCAGCTGTGTCAAGACGGCGCAGCTTCTTCTAGGTCAACAGACAGCTGTGGGGTTGCTAGGCAACCGCCTGGCTCCCCCCTCCATTAGGCCCCCTCCCACTGGCTCTACCTGCAAACCCTCTGTTGGCTCCCCCCAAGCCAGGATAGGCCTCGCCCCTCCGCGCCAATTAACACAGCGGGACTGAGGGGGTAGGGGGTCAGCGTAGCTCCGGGACTGGAATTAAGGTATGAGAAGGTGTTAACCCTTCACGTGCCACCACCCCCTCCACCTAGTCCTGGGGCACTTCACACACCCCTAACTTCACCAGTCACTTTAGGGCCGGGAGTGATGAGGAGCAGGTCCTGAGGGATGGGGACCCTCAGAGCAGCCACAACCAGGACTGGAGAGATGCTGGAGGCAGATGGCACAGGGCTTGGTCAAGGCCTCTCCCTTCCCCAGCCAAGCCTGGGGGAAGGAAGGGTTAAATTCCCCCTTTATTTCCCCTGTCCCGCCCCCTCCAGGACAGCCACCCCATTTCCAGGGCAGCACCTGCGCTCCCAGCTGCCGTGCCCGCTTGGTGCCTGAGCCCAGGCCAGGCAGCCCCCGCAGCGCCCCGGCCCTCGCCCTTGCCCGCCCCAGCGTCGCCCTTTGCCCGGCCTGGGACTTCTCTGCCGGGAAAGGGGAGGCGAGGGCCCCCAGGCCTTCGGCAAGGGGATCAGGCCCTCCGAGGGGGTGCGTGGGCCGAGGCCACCAGCCCCCGGGGTGACTCGGCTGGAGCCGGAGGAAGGAGTTGGAGGAGCGAGCCCGGCCGGCAAGGGGGCAGTTGTGGGGGCAGCGCCCGTGGCCGCCCCATTAGTATGCGGCCGCGCTCCGCGCGCCATGGCAACAGCTCCCCCCGCGCCGCGCTAGCCTGGCAGCCCCGGGCGCAGCGCGCACCTCTCCTCCCACAGGTGGCGGCGCGCACGGGCACGCACGCACACTCGGCCCGGGAGCCTAGGGGAGCGCCGGGGGCGCCAGGTGCGCTGGGGCGTCCTGACGCCCGTGCAGCCGCCCATGGGCGTGTCCCCAGGTGCTCCGGAGTGAGGCCCGAGGGAGGAGTGTGTCCTCGAGGACGTTCTACCCGTGCCTGGGTGTGCCCCTCAGTGGGTCTCTCGGCGGGCCTTCCGTGCCTTTATGTCGGTCTCCGCTTGTCCTGGAGGGTCTGTGCCTGTCTGTGCTCATCTGCCTCCTTAGCCCCAAGTGCTTAAGTGTGACTGCCACTGTTAACCGAGCGTACCTGTGCCTCTGTGTGTCTGTACGCGCCCGAGGGGTGTGTGTGTGTCCGTGTCCGCGTCCATGGCTCTGGGTTTTCCCCAGGAGGAACGCCCTGGGTGTGTCTGCGACTCTGGATGTCCGTGTGTGTCTGAATGAGTACCTGTGTGTGTGGCCCGTGGATATCTGTGTCTGGCATCCATGCGTGTTTTGGGTGTGGCTGTGTGTGGACTTTTGTACGTGTATGTCCCTGTAAGTGCCCCCAGGAGCCCCTCTCTCCACGCATGGCACTGTGTTCCTGTGAGTGCCCCACGTCTCCTGGAGTGTGGCTGTGTGTCCAGGGGCTGCTGGCTCTTTGCCCTCCTCGGCTTCACTCCCTGCTGCCTGAGTGAGCCGACACCTGCTCCCTGAGCACTGGGCCCCCCTCCCCCAACCTGGCAAGGACAGGGAAGGACAGGGAGGCAGAGGCAGAGGCAGACATGGAGGCAGAGACAGAGACATGGAGGGAGACACAGCCAAGTAGGCTGGAGAGGTGGAGATCCAGTCACGTGATCAGCCTCAAAGCCCAAGACGGAGAAGAGAGGCACAGAGATGCCAAGATCCGGACATTAGAGAGAGGGAGACTCAGAGGCACACAGAGACCCAGAGCACGGCGTCCGGAACTGCAGAAACAGAAGAGATCAAGGATGCAGCTCCCCAGCCTCCCTTCCTCTCTCCCTCCCTCCCACTCTAGAGTTTCCAGCCCCAGCTGTGCCTCCCCCACATACCCAAAGCAGAGTTCTCCTGGCCCTGGGACTGGAAGCCAGCCTCCTCCTCACAGCTGGCTGTGTGTGTGTGGACACGTGTACATGCATGTGCGCATCTGTGTGACGCACTGGGCTAGTGCTTACCTTGTACACAGCCGTCCCTCATTAAACACCTCCTCTGCCCACCACCACTGTTCACATTTTCACAGGCCCAAATCATGCACACCTTTACACACCTGCCACACAGCCAGCCACACTCATTCAAGTCCAGAAACATGTCCTGGGCCTCCCTCTCTCAATCCCATCCACAAAGGGCCAGAAGACCCAGCACACACAGCCCCACCAGAAAGTCTCTGCCCATCCTAAGCTCTGCGGGTCAGATGTCCACCCCTTCCCCCACTCAGCAACCCTCGAGGGGCTCGAACCCCTGCCATTCACAGGGAAAAACTCGTAACTAAATATGTCAATTCCATCAGACTAGACACTCAAAGGCAGGGCCCCTGACTGTCCTGCTCACTGTTGATTCCCTAAGTGCCTTCGACGGTGCCTGGAAGGTGCTTAAGAAATGTTTGAATGAATGTGTTCACACCAGGTCTCTCAGAGAACCCACAGTAATTGACAGCCACTCGGAGTGAAAAACACGAATGGATACGACAGTGTACATACAAGAAGGCATCATATGCACACCCTAGGACAGTACACTAAATACAGGTGTGTGTGACACTCAGCTCAACAGCTCAATTAGAGGTTATCCAGTTGGCTGTGCATTGGAACCACCCAAGAAGCCTTCACAAATCCCCATGCCCAGGCCCCACCCCAGACCCATAAAATCGGAATATTTTTGGGTAAGACTTGGGCATCGGCATTTTGAAGCTCTCCAGGCAATTCCGTTCTAGGATCTAGAACCCCTTATGTACATGAAGAGACTAACAAGTGTTGACACAGGGGTTATAGCCCGGGATGGGAGTAGAGAGGATTTTCACTTTTTTTTTTTTTTTTTTTTTTTGAGATGGAGTCTGGATCTGTCACACAGGCTGGAGTACAGTGGCGCCATCTCGGCTCACTGCAACCTGTGCCTTCCGGGTCAAGCGATTCTCCTGCCTTAGCCTCCCGAGGAGCTGGAACCACAAGCGTGTGCCACCATGCCCAGGGATTTTCACTTTTAACTGTACAGTGAAGCACAGACTTCTGAGCCAGACTGCTTGGTCTGTACTCTGGTGTCACCACTTAGCAAGTTCTGGTTTGAACGTACTCACTGAGTGGTCTTCATAAATTCTCTCTGCACTTGAGTCTCCTGTCTGTAAAATGGGGATAATAATCATTAAAAAGAAGCCTCATAGGATTCTGGTGGAGACCAAACGCATTAATATATATACAAAGTGTTTGGAACAGCTGGCATATATAAGTGCCATATATCTATTATTAAAAATTTTAAATTATAGAATGGATTTTTGGATTTTATAAGCAGATGCCCCCCCGCCCAAAACTGTGAAAAGCAAGGGAGGCCAGGTGCAGTGGCTCACGCCTGTAATCCTAGCACTTTGGGAGGCCGAGGCGGGCGGATCACGAGGTCAGGAGTTCAAGACTAGCCTGGCCAGCATGGTGAAACCCTGTCTCTACTAAAAACACAAAAATTAGCTGGACGTGGTGGCAGGCACCTGTAATCCCAGCTACTTGGGAGGCTGAGGCAGGAGAATTGCTTCAACCTGTGAAGTGGAGGTTGCAGTGAGCCAAGATTTTGCCACTGCACTATAGCCTGGGCGACAGAGCAAGACTCCGTATCAGAAAAAAAAAAAAAAGAAGAAGAAAAATGGAAAAAAATTTAAAGAAGAAAAGAAAAGGTTGGGCATGGTGGCTCACACCTGTAATCCCAGCACTTTGGGAGGCCAAGCTGGGAGAATTGCTTGAGGTCAGGGGTTTGAGACCAGCCTGGGAAACATGGCAAGACGCCATCTCTAAAAAGCAGAAATAAAAGAAAAATACAAAAAGGGGGGAAAAATAAAGGAAGGGCTTAAAGCCTAGGCCAACCTACTTCTGCCACTTTCCATGTGAGCTTTGGACCAGGCCCTTACTCTGTGTCTGGGAACCTGTCTTCTCATTTGTAAACCCAAGTGAGCATCTTTCTCTACCTCAAGGATTGTTCGAAGAATAAACACCTCAGGGAAGTGTTTAATAAATGATGGCGAAACCCACGTATCTGAGAACCACATTGCCTTGATGCATTCTGGGATCAGGTGTGGCACTGTGGTGGCGGTAGGGCCCCGACCTCTGAAAAGAACAGATCAAAACAGAGCGTGCCCCAAACCTGCACCATACACTGTGCAGGGTGTCTGCTGCCCTTGCGTAAGGGCACAGAGAACGTTCCATCCCAGAGGCCCTGGTCCATCTCCTGAGTCTGGTCTCCAAAGTACACCACGGCCCGCCTCACCCCTTCCTAAGCAGCAGACCCTAGGCTGAAACCTCTCCTTTCCCTGAGCGCCCATTCCCCTCCTGCCCCTCCCTTCCCATCTCCTGGAGCTCCTGTTCTCACCAAGCCTTCCTCCCATCCCTTCCCTCTCGCTATGCGCCTCTTTTCATAGTGAACTCTCATCTTCCCTTGAGTTAAGGGGCTCCTTCACTGTGCCATAATCACCTCGTCAAACTCCCATTTCCTTCCTGGGTCTTGTCTCTCTGCCCCAGTTCCACAGCCCTGGGGCCCACAACCCTTCACTGCCCTTCCTCTCCCTCTCAAGTTCCTCTCCTATCTCATGTTGAGCCCCAGTCCCTTCCACTGAGCAATCCACCATTGTCCCCTCCCCTCCCCGAAACCTCCTTTGGGCCGTCACCTCTCTGAGCCCTCAGCTGGACTCACCAGGCCCCACTCTGGTTCTCCTAACGCCAACTGGGCCCAGCCTGCCCCACCTGGAGAGCCTCGAGTCTCTTCTGCTTCCTCAGCAGCTGCTGCACACAGGCATTTTCTCCCCGCAGGTGACTCTTGGGGCTGAACACAGGCTTCTCTTGGGTTGGCCTGTCTCAGCCTCACCCACTGCTTTCTCTGATGCTCCCTACCCGCTGCAATCAGGCTCCACCCTACCCAGAGTGACCTTGCCAAAGCCCTCTCCCCTCCCTCAACACAGGGTGTGCCCAACAGAGCTAACTGCATGTGGCTCTTGCCTCCTGTTAGCCTTTCGAATCTCTGGGCCTTTGCACATCCTCTTCCTCCTCCAGGAACTCCCTCCCAGCACCTTAGGCCTGGCTCCATAAACACTTTCTCCTGGGAGAAGCCCTCCTCCCTAACTCTCAGGGAGTCTCACTGCTTCTTGCCCCCACTTCCAGCTCCATACTGCATCGTTAGCTTGAGTGTAGTGTTGTCTTCCCCGTCAGCAGTCAGGAAGTGTAGGGTAATGTCTTCATCTCTGAGTCTGGGGGATGCAAGGAGGGGGCTTGGTGGGTGGATGAGCCTTTTACATCCAGCACAGAGGCTACAGTTTCAGGGGACTGTGGCCTGAGTCCTCCTGCCTCTTCTTCCAGACAGGTGTGCCCAGGTGTGTTTCCTCCTCAGACCACGGGCTCCTCTGACTCTCCTGAGGCCAGGGCCTAGCTGGTTGGGTCAGGGAGGGCAGGCACCATGGTACTACCCCTTGACGTCTCCCTGAGCTTCACTGAGGAGGGACATGAAGCCACACTCAGCAGAACTTAAACATAAAATGGGTCTATGGGAAAAACTGCTTCCCAAAGACCAGGGAGGCCAAAGTGGGCACCATTTGGGCAAGGGCACCCAAGAAGTCCCCAAAGTCAGGGATCAGGAAACAGTTCAGCTCTTTCAGCCCACCGGACGCAGGCACACGGTTAGTTTTCTTCTTCCACAGTTTACCAAAGCTGGGAGGAAACATTTGGAGTTCAGGGTAGACAGAAAGGGGAGGGCAGAGCAACACTGGGGTGACTGGCCTGATGATATCCCAGGTTCTGCATAAGCAGATGTGGGTATATTGGGGTAAAATGAAGGGCCTGGAGGCAGAGAAGACTGATGACCCGGGGCAAATGGGAGATACACAGACAGGGGGTACTCCATTCTTAGTGGGAAAGGGAGGCCCCATGAGGGTTCCTGGACTTACAATGGAATGAGTGTCGCCAAGAGAGGTGTCCCTGAACCAAAGTAGAACTGTGAGGCCCAAAAGCCATGAATACACAGGACACACAAAGGGACTCCAAAGTACACCATGGACCTTGGATGGAATAAGGGGATCCACAAGCAGGAGCCCCAAACTCTGGCCCATGATGGAGGTTCCTCAGGGAGAGGAAATCCAGGATTTGGGGAGACCTTGGACTTGGATAGAATATAGGGTCTCAGAGTCAGAGGAGACCCAGGACCTAGGACAAAATGAAGGTCCAAGAGGTAGAATCCCTGGACCTGGGACTGAATGCATGATCAAGGGCCAGGATGTCCTTGGTAGCAGAGTGGGGAGCTCAGAGGCAGGGGAGACCCAGGGCCTGGAGTGAAATGGGGGGGAACCCAGATCCAAGGGTGACCAAGATCTCAGGCAGAAGGGAGAACTCAGTGGCCGGCAACACATGCAGGTATTTCAACTCCTCTGGAGAACCAGTAGCTGGTGACAAAACCCAGCGGTGTCCCTTCCATGGCCCTCCACCCTCACTCCCCCTTTCACAAGACACAAGGTTGGTTTTTTTTTTTTTTTTTTTTTTTTTGCTTTTTTTCATTTCTTTTTAATACAAACTTGGATCTTTGGGTGTGTCCTGCCAACAGAAAACAACAACAACAACAACAGAAGAGAAAACCCAAAAGAGTGAAAAATAAGAAAGAAAAAAAAAGCTCCCGCAAGAGGTTCTTCTCCCTCCCCCCCACCATGCGAATTTGCACACCACGGGACCACAGCAGGTTTACAGAATGCAATATACAATCCACGATTTATAATAAAACAGTATATACAATAAATAGGATATTGTTCATTTTTGTCAAACGACCTGTAGATAAATTTCTCAGTGCATACTTGCAGGGGCTCTGGACACCTCGGGGCCCCGCTCGCAACCTCTTGCACACGCTCGCTCTCTCGCTCTCTCTCTCTTTTTTTTTTTGTCTTTTTCTAAAACTGTGTTTTGTTTTTAAGTTTTGTACATTTTTAAAAAGTATTTACAATTGCTGGTTTTGTGCAGAAAGGGCTCACCTTCGGCTTCTGCGTGGAGGAGATGGGCGGGAGGGGGTGGAGGGAGATGGGTTTGCAAGGGGCGTAGGGGGCAGGGTGGGAGGCAGAGGGGCAGGCGCTCCTGCCAAAGGACGATGTGGACGCTGGGAGGGATCTTGGCGTTGGTTTTCTGAAAGCTGCAAAGAAACACAAGAGAAGAGGCAGGAGTGAGCGGCAGACATCGACTGCTCTGAGATCAGGGAAGTGAAGAGGGAGACCCTCACCCAGCTCCTCCTAGGATTTGTCCGGGAAAGCTACCCATTGTTCTTTCTCCTGAAAACTCAGACCTGCCTTCTCTGAGCCCAGTTTACCCATCTGTAAAACATGCATGTCCAAGCCCCAAACCACAGGGTGAAGCAGGTGCTGGTTGAGGAGCTGGGGTTCCAGGCAGTGGAATTTGTTAAGAGCTTGGGCTCTGGAATCAGACACAGCTGAGTTCAAATACCAGCGCTACCCTTTAATAGCGCTATGACCTTGGGCATGTTGTTGGACTTCTGTGAGCCTCAGTTTGCCCATCTGTAAAAAGAAGATAACTGAACTACCCCACTGGTTTGTTGGGAGGACTCAGTGATATAGGGCAGAGGAAGCCTGGTCCTTAAGTGCATAATAAATTATACTGATTACTATTCATTATCATTTTTCTGGGGCAGTTGGGCTCTCCAAACCTGCCTCCTCATGTCATGATGAGTTTAGTAATTCCTCCAACTTAGGCTGTTCTGAGGAATGACATCATGGGGAGGGCAGGGCCTCAGCACACAGCACAGGTGTGAACCACTGCTTTTATTTCTTCTAAATCCAATCCTCTTCTTACCAATGCCATTTTGTTCCTTAGAGAGGTGAGGTGAGGAGGAAGTCTTTCTCAGTGAAGGAACAGAAACTGCCCAACACAATGCCATCTGTGTTTGGCTTAACCCTGCCTTCCTGAAGCTCAGACACTCCCAAGCTCCCAGTTCCTCCCATCGCCAGACACTCGAGATTGGAAGTACCCCTTTTTCCCAGACAGTTCTCATTATGCTTGCGGGGCCCTGGGGATCTGACTTCCCTACCCAGACCCCCAGCTTGGCTAGACCCCCTGGATTCACAGCTCTGCTAGGGTGAGTGAGAAGGTCCCCTGAAGGACAGGGTTGGGCTCGGGACTTCCTAAGAGCTCCAGTCATTAGCCTGGTCCTTTCAGACTTCTGTCCTCCTCTCAGAGCCCCGAGACACATATCTCCCACCCTCAGTGTGCAACCATCTCCATCCGAATTAAGGGGCGAGGTGAGGATGCTGAAGCGGCCTCCTCAGGTTCCTTAGGAGCCCATCAGTCCTCCCCCACACCAGCAGGAGCCAGGCAGCGACAGAAAGCCTTTCCTCCCTTGTACTTTCTTGGCTTTCCTTTCTACCAGAGCCACATTTAAATTCTGCTCAGCCTCGGCTGCTGTCTGCTGGGCAGTCAGCCCCAGGGACGACTTTTGTCCTGAGGCTGGACTTGCCAGGACTACCCCAAGGTCCAGGGGAACCAGGTGGGCTCCTGCAGAGGCAGGGCAGCACCCCGTTCTGGTGGATCAGACCAGGTGGCAGGCAGAGGCATGGGAGAGGAGAAGAGCTGCATCTTTGTTAAGCTGTCAGGTCGCCTGCAGTTACAGGAGGATGGAATACTAGCCGTAGGGGCGAGCGGTGTGCCTGGGAGGGTGACAGCTGTGCTGCAATGGGGTGATAGGTAGAAAAGCAGCTCTTGGGGCAGGGGCTGCTGTTGGGATGAATGCAAGCTCTCCATAGTCAGGCGGTAAACAGGCTGCAGAGACAAGAGGGGTGTGTATTAGGGAGCAGAAGGATTTTATCTGGGGTAACTGCTTGAACCAGAGGGCTGGGGGCATCTGTCCAGAGGACAGCTCTATTGCGGTTGAAGAACAGTTGCCAAGCTAAAGAACCTCTGTTGGGGTGTTGGGTGACAAGGGAAGGGGACTTTAGGATGGGCTGCTCCAAACCACTGGCAAACTGATATTGTCCAATGCCAGCCTCCTCTGCTCCCTCCAAGGGCCCTGGGGCAGGCTGGGAGCCTCTGCATAAATCCCTGCACCCCCACCCCCACCCCCGGCCCTTAGCCACTGCCAGTGACCCTCTCTAAGCCAGGTCTCCATGGTGATCTCAGCCCAGCAGGCGGCTCCTGCCAGAATCATTCCCGCGGTGCCTGCGGCCAGGCAGCAGGAGGCTTTCTCACCCTCTGCTAAGCCGCCCATCGCGTCTCACCTTCCTCCTCCCACTACCCTCCCCAGCTTTCAGGACTTGGCCAGCCAGAGACTTTGGCAGAATCTTCAGGATGGGAGGGAGTGGGGGAGGGGGGAATCAAAGCCCAAAAGCCCCAGGGTTCTCATGGAGGTGGGAGGAGAATGCTGTGGCTGTGTGGAACTCTGACCTCACCAGGTTCAGCTCTCCACAAAGCAGGACCAGACACTAACACGCAGCCCAGTGCTAGGCACTGGGGACAAAGCAGAGACCAAGACCGATCTGGTTCCTGTCCTTGAGAGGCTCGCAGATAGAGGGGAAAGCAAAGCAGACCCCAAACCAGGTAATTACCATGCAGGGAGATAGTGGCTGTGCCACGGAAGGTCCTGGGGAGGCAGCTAACCTGGTCATGGCAGGAGACTGTGGCTCTTCAACCACTACTGAACACTGCCCAGCACATGCTGGGGCTGAGACATGCGCTGACTGAATGACAGAGCAGGGACTGACCTGAGTCTGGTCAGCATGTCAAGGTCCAGCTCGGGCCTTGCACACCTTCAGAACACCTCCTTATACCACCCTGTTACCATAGCTACGGTACCCTTGTCATCCCGACCTGGCTCCTCCAGGGCAGGAACCTGTATGTGGTACTGCTGCACACCCAGCACTAGCACGCACCAGCCCCCAGCACACCAACCACTGTTACGCAGACTTCACCTTCTAGTGCCTCTGTGACACACAACTGCAGAGTCACATTCCTCTGAGTCCTCACGCTCCGGTGGTTTCACCATCTGAGGTGCCAGGGCATTAAGTGGTCTCTGCCTGTCGGGGGGGGCACTGGCAGCACTGAGGGACAGCTGAGCAGAGATTCAAAGTGCTGCAGAGCACATATAAATCAGGTTGTCCAGAGAGGGCTGCTCTCCTCCAAAAAGGAATCTATATTGGTGCTTTCATTTAAGCAACCAGCAAACATGTATTCATGCCCACTGGCTGCCAGGACATGAGTTAAGGTCTAACCTCTACTATCTGGTCTCTACTCTCTTGAAAGGGTCCAATGTCAAACAAGGCAGTAGAGCAGAAGGCAAAAAGAGTGCATGAGGCCGGGCAATGTGGTTAACGCCTGCAATCCCAGCACTTTGGGAGGCCGAGGTGGGTGGATCTCTTGAGGTCAGGAGTTCGAGACCAGTCTGGCCAACATGGTGAAACCCCATCTCTACAGAAAAAATACAAAAACTGGGCCGGGCGCGGTGGCTCACACCTGTAATCCCAGCACTTTGGGAGGCTGAGGTGGGCAGATCATGAGGTCAGGAGATCAAGACCATCCTGGCTAACACGGTGAAACCCGTTTCTACTATAAATACAAAAAATTAGCCGGGCGTGTTAGTGGGTGCCTGTAGTCCCAGCTATTCAGGAGGCTGAGGCAGGAGAATGGCGTGAACCCGGAAGGCAGAGGTTACAGTGAGCCGAGATCATGCCACTGCACTCCAGCTTAGGTGACAAAGTGAGACTCCCTGTCAAAACAAAAACAAAAAGAAAAACAAAAACAAAAAACCAACACACACACACACACACAAAACTAGCCAGGTGTGGCGGCACACACCCTGTAATCCCAGCTACTTGGGAGGCCAAGGCATGAGAATTGCTTGAACCCGGGAGGTGGAGGTTGCAGTGGGCTGAGATCGCACCACTCCGCTCTAGCCTGGGTGACAGAGCAAGACTGTCTCAAAAAAAGGAAAAAGTCCATGTGAATTTGAGAGACTGATTTCCTGTGTGACCCAGAGTAAGTCCCTTCCCTCTCTGGGCTTCAGTTTTTTTTTTTTTTTTTTTTTTTTGAGACAGGTTTTCACTCTATCACCCAAGGTAGAGTGCAGTGGCACAATCATGGCTCACTGCTACCTCCACCTCCCAGGCCCAAGCGATCCTCCCATCTCAACCTCTTGAGTAGCTGGGACTACAGGCACACATCACCATACATGGCTAATTACTTTATTTTAGTTTTTGTAGAGACAAGGTTTCATTATGTTGTGCAGGCTAGACTCAAACTCCTGAACTCAAGCAATCCACCTGCCTTGGCCTCCCAAAGTGCTGGGATTACAGGTGTGAGCCACCGTGGCAGCCTGAGTTTCTATTCTATAAAATAAGGGAGTTGAACAGGTGATGGGAGAGATCTTCAGGCACTGGGATGGTGCCCCAAAGACAAAGAGTCAGGGGCAAACCACAGAGGCTCAAAGCCTGATCCATCCCTGTAACATTTTAAGGCAGCCAGGCCTCTGAGTCACCTCCATGTGGAGAGGATACTGCTTCCTGGGGGCTCAGCCCACAACTGGTATGCAGAAATACCGTTAGAGAGGTGGACCTGGAATTCACTGAATTATTGATGAGGCTGGGATTACAGGTGCGCACCACCACACCCAGCTAATTTTTGTAGTTTTAGTAGAGACAGGGTTTCACCATGTTGGTCAGGCTGGTCTCGAACTCCTGACCTTGTGATCCACCCACCTGGGCCTCCCAAAGTGCTGGGATTATAGGCGTGAGTCACTGCTCCTGGCCTGAGAATTTTTTCAAATGTGTGTCCACTACTGACCAGAGGTGCTCCTTAAACTCTAGCTCTGCCAGCCATTCCCTCCTTAAGGTTCTTTCCCTGTCTCCGCAGCTGTGGGGCAGTAGGACCAAATGGGGTTCCCCAGCCTTGTGTGACCCTGTGTCTCCACCAGCTCTCAGAGCCTCACATTCCTTACCTGTCCTGGGAGGAGGCTAGCCTCACCTCCTCCATCTCTCTCTTTCTCTCTCTCTCCCCCTCTACCCTGTGGCTGGAGATGCCATATGTAAAGACAGGTGTTCCTGACAGGTTTGTGTCGGACACGCAACTGAAGTGGAGGCTGAGGAAAGAGCAAGAACCATGGAACCAGGCAATCCCCAGGGGCCCTTCCTGGCTCTACCTTCCGTGCTTCAATGAGCAGGTGGCTCTGAGTCCTCAGGCGAGGACCCTTCCCTCTGTGTAAACCGGAGGGATTGTGCTTGGAGACATCCACAGGCCCAGTGAGCCCTGAAAATTTGAACTGGTCCCTGCCCTTCTATTAGGAGCACTTCCTGATGACAGGGTGAAATTGTCCCATCCCGTTCCCCAGGGCTTAACCTTTCCTCTTAGAATTCTCCCTATTCTACATGCTTTTCTTCAACTCAAGTTTAAAAAAAAACAAAAAACCTGAGATGTCCCAGGCATGATGAGACACTGGGTGGGGGAGGGGAGGACGGTGCCCAGAGATGAGTAATCGCCCTAAAGGAGTTGATGGCGTGGCAAGGAGGGCATTCCCAGGAAGGGCTGTCACGGATGCAGAAAGGGTGAGAGATTAATTGGGCCTGAGAAGGACTCTGGAATGCTTCTTGGAGGAAGTGATGTCTGAGTGAAAGATAGGAACTGACAGGTGGGAGATGGGGTAGGAAAGGGCCACCCAGGCCAGGAACAGCAAAAGCACAGGGCACCTTTGGGAGCCAGCCCTCCCAGTGCTCCCTCCTGTTTCCACACATGCTCCTGGCTGTTAAGGGAGGGTGTGTGTGAGGAAGATCGGGGCTGGAAAAAAGGTTGGATGCCAGGACGGAAGCCTGGAATACCTTGAATACCATACTGGGAAGCTGGACCTTTATTTTGTAGGCAAGGAAGGAGGCTGGAGAGGGAAGGATGCAATCAGAAGGTGTAGAGCAATGGAGTCACAGGAGCAGATGTGTTTTAATCAATTCATCCAATAAATATTTTAGGGACTCCAGACACTGTGCATCTAAAAATGCTTAAAAAAAAAATTCCCCAGCACTTTGGTGGCCATATGGGGAGAATGAACTGGGGGGCTGGGGGTGGGGTACATGCCTGGAGCAGGGAGGGAGTTGGGCCAGAAACTCAGGTGGCTGAGCTAGAACTAAAGCCTCTGAAGTCTCAAATTTGTCAAGACCCATTTCCTGCCTCCAGGAATCTCCTGCTGCCTGCCCTGCTCACAATGGTTTTAGAGGGTGGTCCCTGATCCTTCTCGTGGGAGTGTCCCAGGCCCTGCTCTACACAGTGATGCTCATGTGGAGGATTTTTAAAAAAATTTTTTATTTATTTTTTTTGAGACGGAGTCTTGCTCTGTTGCCCAGACTGGAGTACAGTGGTGTGATTGTGGTTCACTGAAACCTCCGGCTCCCAGGTTCAAGCAATTCTCCTGCCTCAGCCTCCCACGTAGCTGGGATTACAGGCACACACCACCACACCTGGCTAACTTTTGTGTTTTTAGTAGAGAGGGGGTTTCACCATGTTGGCCAGGCTGGTCTCGAACTCCTGGCTTCAAGTGATCTGCCCGCCTCGGCCTCCAAAAGTGCTGGAATTACAGGCGTCAGCCACTGTGCCCAGCCCATGTGGAGGTTTTTTTTTTTTTTTTTTTTTTTTTTGAGACGGAGTTTTTGCTCTTGTCATCCAGGCTGGAGTGCAGTGGCGCGATCTTGGCTCACTGCAACCTCTGCCTCCCGGGCTCAAGCAGTTCTCCTGCCTCAGCCTCCCGAGTAGCTGGCACTACAGGCACCTGCCACCATGCCCGGCTAATTTTCGTATTTTTAGTAGAGACGAAGTTTCACCACGTTGGCCAGGCTGGTCTCGAACTCCCCACCTCAGGTGATCCTCCCGCCTCGGCTTCCCAAAGTGCTGAGATTACAGGTGTGAGCCACTGCGCCCGGCAAGGAGGTTTTAAACAAACACCTGTAAAAGGCTGCAAGCCCTGTGGGGGCAGGGCACTGCCTGTCTTGCTCAGTGATACCCTCAGAACTGGATACAATGCCTGGCCCCAAGCAGGTCACTAGCTCATGTGTGTGAACACAGAATTCATCTACTTCCCCCAGCCTTCCAGCACAAACGCAGTGCCCTATGGCAGCAAAGGTTATGCTGACAAAGATGGCACAACTGCCAGGGGAAAAATCATGACATATTACAGTCACGAGAAAATATTTTTCATATTTGCAGTGGGGGAGAGGATTGGTGTGCATAACTGTGATGACAGGGTTTCTAGCTGAGCCAGGTCATTTTGTCCTTGGGTTCCCCAGGGAGGACTCGGCCCAATTGCTAAAGCAAAGAACTAGGTGCTATCACAAAGCCTCCCCCAAGGCCCCAAATCCACACTAGAATACAAGCTCCTTCCTAGGAGGGGCACAGGCGAGGGAGGGCCGGCTCTGTGGTCCTGCGCGAAGGTACAAGAGGCGAGGGTTGGAGGTGTGTGACTCACACAGGCTGGTCAGAGGCCCCAGAGTTCAGCCTCTGCGGGGTATTTACCTACCCATCACCAGCCACTGACTACGTGCTCACTGTGTACCAGGGACCTGGCCAAGGGTTTCACGTGTAATCTCGTTTAATTCTCACAAGAGACGCAGAGAGGTGACGTGACTCATCAGGTGACATGACTCACCAGGTCACCTGGCTGGTAAGGGATGGAACTGGGTTGTGCATAGAGGCCTATCTGTGTCCACAGGCAGGCTCCCAGCCACCACCCTCCAGTTCCGTGGTCCTGCTCTGGGACGTGGGAAGATAAGAAAGAAGGAGGGTGAGTCGGCATGGTTGTGGAGAGATTACGTTTTCAGGAAATGAGGGCTCAGAACAAGGCCTGGCCTAAACATGGCTGCAGGAGTGGCAAGAGATAGGATCAGAGGGAGGATGGCCTCAGAGAGTGTGGGGAAGAACTTGTGCCCAGAAGAGTCAGGGCAGGACTGGCTGGGCCCTGACGTAAGGCCTCTTGCTCAGAGTCACAGGCAAGATCAAGTGACCTCTCGAGGTTTCAAGACACGAAGAGACAAAGCCCAGAGCAGCTGGGGCCTGGCCCAGGCCCGGGCATGCCTGCTGACCCCGGCTGGATGGTGGCCTTGGAAACTGCTTCCTGCTCCGGTCAGGCCCCAGCTGGAGTAACCTTGGAGGACCTGTGACATTTCTCTTGGCCTCAGGTCAGGCCTGAGAGGGAGTAGGGAGGGGAGAGGGACTCCAGATTCCTGAACACCTTGGAGGGCCCTTCGTACCCTCCCACTCCTGTCCCCAGTGTCTGACAGGGTCGATCTTTAGCCCACAGGGCCCAACGTGGAGCCAGTCTGTCTGGCTCTACTTTCCATCTAGAGGCCTGGAGAAGATGTCTGCACAGGCCCAAGGCCCCCTCCTTGCTTGACCCGTTCTGTTCCCTGTCCCATCAGCCACAGCTCTCAGATCAGTCGGGCCCCACATTCCCCATTCTGTCTCCTCGGAGCTTTTATCTTTTTTTTTTTTTTTTTTTTTTTTTTGAGACGGAGTCTCGCTCTGTCACCCAGGCTGGAGTGCAGTGGCCGGATCTCAGCTCACTGCAAGCTCCGCCTCCCGGGTTCACGCCATTCTCCTGCCTCAGCCTCCCAAGTAGCTGGGACTACAGGCGCCCGCCACCTCGCCCGGCTAGTTTTTTGTATTTTTTAGTAGAGACGGAGTTTCACCGTGTTAACCAGGATGGTCTTGATCTCCCGACCTCGTGATCCGCCCGTCTCGGCCTCCCAAAGTGCTGGGATTACAGGCTTGAGCCACCGCGCCCGGCCGGAGCTTTTATCTTCTAATTCACATTGGGATGTGACCTGCCTTTGCCCACAGCTCCCTCTGCCCAGAATGCCCTTCTCACGGTCTCCATGTGTCCAAACCTTGCCTATTCTTCAAGGTTGAGCTCAAGTGCAGCTTCTTCCACAGAACCTCAAAATCCATTTAAGATATCAGAACCAGCAAGAGCTGTGGGGACTGGGCCAGGCGCAGTGGCTCATACCTATAATCCCAGCACTTTGGGAGGCTGAGGCAGGTGGATCACGAGGTCAGGAGTTCGAGACCAGCCTGACCAACATGGTGAAACCCCGTCTCTACTAAAAATACAAACAAATTAGCTGGGCGCGGGGCGCACCCCCATAATCCCAGCTACAGGAGGCTGAGGCAGGAGGATCGCTCGAACCCAGGAGGCAGAGGTTGCAGTGAGCTGAGATCGTGCCACTGCATTCCAGCCTGAGCGATACAGTGAGACTCCATCTCAAATAAATAAATAAATAAATAAATACATAAGTTGTAGGGATTGTTCAATCTAATCTGTCCTTTTGCAGATGGGGAATCAGGCATGGGGAGATGACAGGCAGCCATACGGCAGAGTACCCAGGCTCAGGAGGGACAGTACTGGGTTCTAATCTTGGGTCCACTATTTGCTAATGGATCCCCTGGGCAAGGTTCAGAGCTGCACCCATTTCCTCAACTCTCTCTAATGTGGGATAGGGCGGGAGGCAGGGGGTTGTGGTGGGGACACACACCCCACCTCATAGTCTGCTGTGAAAGGTCAGGGAGGCAGCGTTACATAAACAGCCCAGCACAAGTGTCCCTTTTCTCATCAAGGGAGCAGAGGGCTGACTTCTGACTACAACACCCAGCTGCCCAGTGCAAATCTTTGTTTCTCACTGCCTCTGGGCACCTGCCACTCTCTACCAGGTGTTTTCAGGTTCTTTGTGTACTTGTTTTAGTTTCCTGGGGTGGAGGCTGAACTGGAGGACAGGGGCCATGTCTGCTTTGTCTCCCCAGTACCCAGTACTGGATGGACACACAGGTGCTCAAGTTGGGCAACTAAGCTCAATTACTGCTTCTCCAGGGCCTGGCGTCAAAACCGCTCACTGCTATTGGTGAATGAGTGTGTCCCTGTCCTCTCTGCTTAAGCCCTCTGTTGAAAGTGGCAACTCCCTGTATGAACTCTTTTTCCTTACCACTCTCTTTCTCTGTATCTCCAACTCTTTCTCATTCCCGTGGTGATTTTGATCATCCCCTGGCACTGGGGGGTTGCCCTAGAGCCTGTGTGCCATCTTAGATAGGGAAAGGGGGCAGCCCTCCCACCACCTTGGTCTGGGCCACCATCACTGCGTGTGTGGACTTCTGCAGTTGGTCTCCCTGCTTCAACACTAGCCCCACTCCATGGTGGCCCGGGGAATTCCGGCAGGGAACTCTTCAGTGGATCCCAGTGTGTCTGGGAATGAAGTTCAGACGCCTTCCAATGCCCCACGTGATCTGGACTTGCCTGCCTCGTCCCCTCACTTAGCTTTACTGCGTTCCCACAGGCAGTTTCTCAAAGCTGAGCCCCTTCCTGCCTCCAGGCTTTCCACACTGCTGTTCCCTCTGCCCAGAATGTTCTTCCCATTCCCCGCCAGCTGTCCAGCCCCATCATTCCTCAGGTCTCAGCTTCAAGGTCTGGTCAGCATGCTGTGTGCGCTCACAAGCTTCTAGCTTTTTTCTCTTACACAGTGCTTCCCATAGCTGGAATCATCCATGCTTAATGCCACTGTTTGCTGTCTTTCCCTCTAAATGGGAAGCCCCCTGAGGACCAGTACCTCATTTGTGGTGTTCACTGTGATGCCCCCAATGCCTGGCTTCTAGTGGGTGCTGGACAGATGTCTCTAGAACAATGGAATGCATTGGTTTGAGGACAGCGCAGTTAACTCCCAGCCCTGAGTGGGGAGCAGGGCCAGAATGTGGGGCTGGATGGCATCCCAGTTCCTCCTGCGTTCAGGCCTCACTGGGTGGTTCCATTATGTATTTCACTGAGCTGTGACCTGCCCAAACACCCAGCCCCCACACTCGTCCATTTTCCCACCCAGAGCCTGGGAGGAACGGTTTTTGGATTATTTCACATTTCTGGATTATCCATGAGACATCTCCCCTCCAGTGAGAAGGATCAACAGTTTGACATTTTAAACCCTAAGCAGCTTCTCCCTGGCCTGCTTCAGATCTGAGGTTCTGCTGCTTGCAATGAGATGCATGGGGAATGGAAGGCCGTTTTAATCTTGGCCTGGCTTCATTAGGAAGGAAAAGATACTGCCAAAAAAAAAAAAAAAAAAAGTTTGCTTCACTGTCTCTGCCATACAGAGCTGTGAGAGCCTAAGGGATTATCAAAGTAAATTTCCTTGAAAAGATAGGGAAACTGAGGCACAGAGAAGGACAAAAGCTTGGTCAAGGGCATGTGGCAAGTTGGTGGCCAATCTGGGAATGATCCTCCCGGAGGCCTTCTGACTCCCGCATGCTGCCCTTTGTCACCTTCAGGCACCAGGGGAGCTGGGGTCTGGCAGAGAGCGGGCAACAAGTTTCCACTGACATGACTTCAGGACCCTGAGTCACCCTGGCCTTGAATGGCCTCCCAGAGCACGGATGGGACTTTCCAGGAGCCCAGCTACTCCTCCAGGAAGAGAAACTCCCAGGAAGCTTCAGTGGCAGCAAAGGTGAAGGGTGAGGGGCGCAGGCATGCCCCCAGCCTGCCCTGCCACCCACTACCACATCTGGGACAACTTTGTGACAGATCTATTGTCCAAAAGCGGGGCCAGTGGCGGCTGTATTTCTGGAGCAGGCTGTTCTTCAAGATGGCTCCTTCCACCTTGTTCTCTTTGATCATTTTGGGGGCATTTTTCTGTATTTTATTTTCCTTTTTTAAAACACCCAATCTTGAGAATACTAAAACTGACTCCAACTAATGAGGTCACAGTACCTGATAAAAACAGTATCGAAACATTTAACACTCTTTAACTGTACTCTCAGAAAAGCCTTTGGCTTCAGGAAAGGGACTGGCTTTTCTAGGGTCAAAATACCTTGCCTGAAGATAGTCTCACTGGTTGCAGGTTTGCAGGGACAGTGGGATCCCAGCACCCCTTCTCCACTTCTGGGTTCCTACCCCATATGCTCCTGGCCACACCTAGCCTATCTCAGGCCAAAGATGTTGGAAAATAGCCTTTGGGGGTACCTTGAGAGGTCAAGGGAAGACACTTTGGGCCATCCTGTGAAGCCCTCGCAGAGTGTGTGACCATGCCATACTGGCCACTCTTGGCCTGGCCCTCACCAGGCTGCCTCTTAGAATCGATGAAGTTCCCAGGGAAATGGGGGTGCCAGCAGGGCTGGTGCTCTGGATAGGCCCTGGGTAGACGACCATCCAACCTGCTCCTCCCTTCACCTGTCTCACACAGGGCAATGTAAATGCCCGCTCTTATCAGTGTATTTCCTGGGAAATACTTCCTATCCAAGACATAGCACGAACAAAGAACTGAAAGCTTGATGAACCAAACTACGGGGACCCATCCAGTGTATAGTCCTCTGGCCATTTCAATTAACAAGACCCCCTGAAAGTCCAAGCCCCTTGCCGAGTTCCCAGCCCAAGTACCCCATCTCCTTCTGAGGCTGTCCGCAACAGCGAATCCTCAGTCCCTATGCCCTGCTGTCGGTCCCCAGCCTTGCCCTTAAATCCTGCATCTGCTTCCTGCACTCCATACTTCTGTCCTTGACTAAGCTCTGATGTCCTCTCCCCACCCCCAGGCTTCTGCCCACTGCGCCCACATCCCCAGACTCACCCAGGAACAAAACCTCGCGGTCCAGTCGGCACTTCAGTTGGCACTACAGGGACGTGACGGTGAATGTGTCCTCAGGGTGAGGTTCCGCCATGGGCCCCAGGAAGCCGCTCTTGGGGCCCCCTCCCAGGCCAGGATGCGCCTGGGGCATAAAGCCTGGGTACCTGTAGGCGGTGTCCTGCAGGGGCAGCAGCGAGTCCCTCGGCACGGGGGACAGGGTCAAGTCACTAAGGAGTGGGCAGCCATAGCCAGCAGCGGCTGCAGCAGGGCCACGGGGTGGGCCAGGGGGCCGGGCCATTTCCAGTGGCTCCTTGTCGGCCTTGGGCGTGGCTGGTGGGCTAGCCAGGTGAGGGGCACTGAGGCACGCGGCCTCCGTCCTGCCCAGGAAGTCAGCCAGCAGCCCTGTACCCACCTTGCCTTCATAGGGCGGGCTGCGGGCAGCCGAGCCTGGAGGGTACCAATATGCTGTGCCCTTGCAGCTGGGGGAATCGTAGTGGGCCTGGCCCAGTGGCAGGTCCCGGCAGCTCAGGTGGGCCTGGGCTGCAGCTGCGTGGCCCAGGCTGGCCCCCTGGAGCCCATGCTTGAGGGGCTCGCAGGCAGCCAGCTTGGTGGGCGGTGGCCGCAGCTCTTCCTTGAAGCCCAGTGTAGGCGAGCAGGTGGGCGAGTATGCCTTCTGCAGGCCGGTGTCGAACACCGTGGGCGGGTGGGCCAGCGGTGGGAAATGCTTGCCATCAAGCTCGGGAGCACCCAGGCTGGGCGAGTCGCAGTGGAAGCCTTGGCCGAAGGTGCCATCGGAAGGCGTGGACGGGTTCATGGAGTAGGGTCCTATGAAGTCACAGGGGTCTCGCTCTCCCACGCCGAAGGCCCTCGACTGTGAGGGCAGTGGTGACATGCTGCTGTCCCCGCTATAGTAGTCCAGGCCTAGGTCAGGACTGTCCTGGAACAGTGGGTTGACCGGCTGTGGCTTGGGGATGAACTTGGCTTTGGCCGCTGCACCACCCCGCTCCTTCTTGGCTGAGCAGGCCCCACCGCCCCGTCCACCTCGCGGCTGCCGGGGCCCAGTGCTCCGTTTGGATGGGTAGCCTGAGGCAGCGGCAGAGGCGGATGTTGGGAAGCCCAGATGTGAGGCCTCGAATAGGTCCACCTTCTTCCGCCGTCCACGGCCCGGCTTGGAGCTACTCTGAAAGAGGACACTCTGGTTCCAGTTGTAGCCGGGGGCAGATGATGCCTCGTTCCAGTCCATCATCAGTTTCTCCAGGCTGGACAGGCTCGACTGGCCCTCACTACTTGAGGCTTCGCTGTTGGCACGCCGAAACCCGCCGCCACCGACCGGCTGATTGAACTGGGTGCTGTCGGAGGATGACTCGGAGAAGGTCTCCGACACAGCCGTCTGCTGCTTCACCTTCTGTGGTGTGTAGTTGGAGATGTCCAGGATCACGTTGGGCTCACTGACGTGGCAGTCAAAACTGGGATTGTAGAGCTGACTAAAGGCCTCTGAGGCCCAGTCCAGGCCTCCATAGCCCTGCCGGAAAGGCCACTGAGAAGCCCCCGCAAACTGGCGACAGTTCTCGGGCGAGGGCTGGAAGGAGGAAGAGGAGGAGGAGGCGGCAGAGGCTGCAGAGGTGGCAGAGGCTGTGGTGCCCTTGGGCACCATGTAGCCACCAGGCGAGACTGTGCTGGCCCGGCTGTCACAGCGCAGGGGCGTGGGGGCTGAACCAGAGAAGGGGGCCCCCTCAGAGCTGTTGAAGAAGGAGGCCTTGCTTGGTGGCAGGCAGGGGCCCCCGGTAGGCGGTGGGGCATAGCCGGCGCTGTGGGCGCTGCTGGGTGAGGCAGGGAGGCTGTTGCCACTGCCATAGGCAAAGCTGCAGTCCTTGCTGTTAGCGCAGTCCTGGCCTGTAAAGGGCTTAGCCGGGGCAAATACGCTTTGTCCAGCCCCGTAGCCGCCATACTGGGACAGGTAGGTGTTGGCAGGCGGGTGGGTGGTAGGTGAGCGGGCCACGGCTGAGGGCGGGGGAGCCAGCTTGGGGAAGGTCTCGGCTGCCCGGCAGTCTGAAGTGGCCGGAGTTAGCCCATAGCTCGCTGCCCGTCCTGGTGGGAAGGTCTGGCGCGTGGGCAGGACAGGCTGGAAGGAGGTGTCCGCCCCAGCCCCACCACTACCCACTGCCACTGGGCTGGCCTTGGCTCCCCGGCTAGGGAAGGTGGCAAGGCCCCGCTGGGCAGGTAGGGCGCTGGTGGGTGGCCCTGCATAGGTGCCTGATGCCTTCCGGGACTCTGGGCGAGAGGCTGAGAGGGCAAAGTCCAAGAGATCGGAGGAGTCATCCGAATCGAGCAGCGAGCGAAAGTAGCCGGTGAAGAGGTTTTGGCGCTCCTGGCTGAGCTCGGTCTGGCCTGAGGGTGCGCCCGTGCTGTAGTAGCTGCCACGGCCTGAGGCTCCGCTCTCCAGCCCAGTGGAGGCAAAGGCCCGGGCCTCGGTCCCCTGAAACCCACAGTTTCGGCCAGCTTGCCCGCCTGGGTGCCCATGGTGAGGGGCCCAGCCACCACCCTTATCTCCGGCCCACTCGGCACCCGCCTCCCCAAAGCCTGGGCCACTGGGCACCTGCTCTGGGAACAGAGTCCCATTCTTCCGGGACCGTCTCTTGCGCTTTGGCTTCCCAGTCACAGCGTCTACCTCCCCCCGGCCCCGTTTGCGTGGGTGCCCCAACTCGGTAAGGCCAGGGCCCCCCACCCCAGCGGCTGCCACGGCCACCACCTTCTTTTTCTTGCCAATGCCCTCAAAGAAGTCACTGAAGGAGCATCGGGCTGACTTGGCCGCATGGCCCCCACCCCGGCCACCAAAACCACCTGCTTTGCCCCCACGCCGCCGGAAGCCCTGCACACGATGCAGGAAGTGGGAGATGCTCTGGGTGTCAGGGGCCTGGTGCACTGACTCCGGCTCACTGGGTGTCCAGCAGCGGGGTGGCGAGCACCGTCCAGCGCACTGGCTCTGGCGGTTCAGAAAGGCCAGCTTGGCCAGGACGTCTGAGTACTCAGCCTTGCTGTCGTTGGCATCTGCCGCATAGGACGGTTGGGGAGACGCCAGCTTCTGCTTCCGCCGCCGTCGTTTCTTCACCTCTGGCATGGCCATGGTGGCTGCTGCCACAGTGGCTGCCTCGGCCGCCACCACAGCTGGCTCCTTGGGCTTGCCAGGACCCAGCAGCAGGTTCTTAGGAGGGCGGCCGCGCTTACGCTTAAGAATAATGGGCATCTCACCGGGTGGGAAGACCACTACCACGTTCCGCCCGTTGTTCTTCATCTTCAGCAGCGGGGTGGGCTCAGCTGACACACGCAGGCCTAGCTCCTTGCCCTCCACACTCAGGCTGCTGCTCAAGGAAGACACTTTGTATGTGGTCTTGTTCCGTCGCCCGAGTGATACGGGGATCTTGGCCATCTTCACCACCATGCGCCGCACGCCTCGGCACTTGCCTTTGCGGGTAGAGACCACTGGGGTCTGGGAAGATTCTGGCTTCAATTCTGGGACTGAGACCAGGCCTGGGCCTGGCAGGGCAGGGGGTGGAGGCGGCGGTGGCGGTGGGGGTTCGGCCAGGGCGGCTGCCAGCCCCGTGGGCATAGGCAGGGGCAGTAGGCGGCCCTCGGGTCCGGCGTCCGCCTTGCGCCCCCGTCCGGCTTTCCGCCGGCGACACAGGATCTTTGGCCTATCAGTACGCCGCAAGGCGTACTTGGGGTGACCCTCAGGCCCGGGGGGGCCGTGCGGTGAGCACAAGTCCAGGCGCAAGGGCTCGGCCAGTGGGCAGTGCCCCAGGGGCTGCTGGGGCTCCAGACGGCGACCTGGGACGTCAAGCAGCTTGGGCAGGGGGTCGAGTGCCTGGGGGTCAAGCAGCTGCGACTCCAAGGAGTCAGGCAGGGTGTCCAGGGCCTGGAGAGCCAGGCCCGGCAGCCCCAGAGGATCAGCAAGAGGTTGCAGGGGTGGCAGCTCCAGAGCTTCCCCGAGCGGCTCTAGTGCCTGCGGGTCCAGGAAGCGGGGCTGGGGGTCCAGGAGCTGAGGCTCTGGCTCAGGAGATGGTGGCTCGAGGGCCTGGGCCTCTAGCAGCTGGGCCTCTGGGCAAGTGAGGGAGGCCAGCTCACTAAGGATGTCGGCGTCAGCAAGTTCTGAGTAATCAGTGCTGTCTGGCTCAGGCTCTGGGGGCAGACCCGTGGCCACAGCCGTGGCTCCAGGACTATGGCCTTGGCCAGGCTGGGGACTATCCCTAGGCTCAGGCTCAGGCTCGTAGAGGGGGTGGCTGGGCCGCTCTGACTTGGCGTGTGGGGTGGCTCGCTCCTCAGGGCTACGGATGCTGTTGGCCAAACTGGGTGAGGAGAAGAAGCTGTACTGTAGGTCGCCGGGTGGCGGTGCAGGCGGGCGGCTCAGTCGGAGCCCACCACAGTCCAGGTGTACACCACTGTGCTGCAGGTCCTGGGAGAGGCGTGTCAGGTCCTTCATGATGTCAATCAGCTGCACCACTGGTCGCAGGTTCACCCGCCCGTTGTCCCAGCAGCGTCGGGAGCTGCTGCCGTCTCCGGCCGGTGTGGGGCAGCGGGCCTGTGAGACAGGACGGGCTGCCCGTGGGGGCAGCGGGTCGTCCCCCTTGGCAAGGACTGGTGGGCGCCGGGTGCTGGGGTCCCGGCGTGGGGGTGGGCGTGGGTTCTCGGAGAAGGCGTGGGTGGAGAAGGCCTTGTCGGGTGGGCTGGCAGGGGGCCGGGTGGGAAGCAGGGGCCGGGGGGTGGGGGGGCCGCCGGGGTAGTACTTGGGCTCCCGGAGGTAGTCAGGAGAGCTGCACACGGCACTGGAAGTCACCACCAGGCCCTGGGGCTTCACACGCATCCTGACCTTGTCCTCCGCAGGCCGCCGGGCGGGGCCGGGGCTGACATGAGGGTGCGAGAAGCCGGGACCAGGACCTGCCAGGCAGGAAGAGCAGGAGGTCCCTTACTGAACACCTACATCCTCATCAGCTTCCCATATCCTCGATGAGCTCCTGGACCCCTCCCTCCTGAGGTCTCATCTCCTTACCAAGCTCCCATCCCCACCCCAAGCCCAATCCCCTTGCTGACTCCCAGCCTTTCTCAAACCACCATATGTACAGCAAGCCCCTCATGGGCCCCAGTTTCACTTTTTTTTTTTTTGAAAGAGAGTCTCACTCTGTCACCCAGGCTAGAGTGAAGTAGTGTGATCTCAGCTCACTGCAACCTCTGCCTCCTAGTGCAAGCGATTCTTAGGTGTCAGCCTCCCAAGTACCTGGGATTACAGGCACGCGCCACCACGCCTGGCTAATTTTTGTATTTTAGTAGAGTCGGGGTTTCACCATGTTGGTCTTGAGCTCCTGACCACAGATGATCCACCCGCCTTGGCCTCCCAAAGTACTGGGATTACAGGCGTGAGCCACCATGCCTGGCCCAGCTTCACTTATTGACAGCTCATCCCCTTTGGAAATCTGGCTATGTGCTCAGAAAGAACAGGACCCCTGCCTCTGAGAGGGAAGCACATCAGCAGGGTGATCAAACTTAAGGAGAAGGCCAGGAAGCTCTAACAAGGGCACAGCCTTCCTGCTCCTTACCCCCAAAGGGCTCCAGGAGAACCCCCACCACTTACCCTCGGCTCTGCCGCCTGGGCTGTCACACTGGAGATCTCTGTGGGCAATAAGACAGGAAATAGATTTGAATTCCCCAAATGGTCTAGTGGCCACAGCTCAACCCCTGCCCACTGGCCCGGCCTCCTCCAGGTACCACCCCCGGCTCCCTCAGCGCTCCATCCAGCGCAGACACCCGGCTGACCTGGAAGAGAGAGGGCCCCCGTGCCTGGGGGCTCTGCCAGTCGCTGGCTGTCAGCTGGGGGTGCTGTGGAGCAACTTCGGCCTGAGCCCAGGCCTCGGGGCGTGGACAGCGCCTGGAAAGGACCATCGCAGCTCAGGTTTAGTGAGCACCTACTGCGCGCCAGGTACTGGGCTGGAAGCTGTCCAGGCATCGTTTCATTTAATTCTTCATACCAATCCTGTGAGGTAGGGGCTATTAATAACCCCATTTTGCAGATGAAGAAATGGAGGCTCAGAGATAAAGTAACATCATTCATTCATACACTCATTAGTTATGAAGTACCTACTTTGGACAAGGACTGGACAGACAGACACTGATCAGATCATTATAAATTACTTAATTACTAGTGGGATAAGAGCTGCAAAGAAAAAGTGAAGATGCCTGACGTCAGAGCAATCACACGGGGAGTCAACAACAATAAAAGTCCATAGTTTGGGGACATTTTCTGTTGCCAAACACTGGGCCAAGTGCTTCATATAGATTATCTCATCAAATTCCCCATACAAACATGAGATCAATATGATTATCTTCCCCAGTCTTACAGAAACTATCCCCTGGAAGATGGTAAACACCATAAAAGCAAAGATATCTGTCCTATTCACTGCTATATGTATTTCCCAACACTCAGAACAGCACATGGCCTACAGCAGCATTTTAAAAAATGGCTGTTTGGCCAGGTGCAGGGGCTCACACTTGTAATCCCAGCACTTTAGGAGGCTAAGGCAGGAGGATCGCTTGAGTCCAGGAGTTCGAGACCAGCCTGGGCAACATAGCGTGACCCCATCCCTACGAAAATTTAAAAATTAGCTGGGCATGGTGGTGCACACCTGTAGTCCCAGCTACTCAAGAGGCTGAGGTGGGAGGATCGCTTGAGCCCTGGAGGTTCAGGCTGGCTGCTCTGAGCTATGATCATGCCATTGTTCTCCAGCCTGGGCAGCAGAGTGAGATCCTTTCTCCAAAACATTAAATTTAAAGTTTGTTGGCCGGGCGCGGTGGCTCACGCCTGTAATCCCAGCACTTTGGGAGGCGGAGGCGGGCGGATCACAAGGTCAGGAGATCGAGACCACGGTGAAACCCCATCTCTACTAAAAATACAAAAAATTAGCCGGGCGCGGTTGTGGGCGCCTGTAGTCCCAGCTACTCGGGAGGCTGAGGCAGGAGAATGGCGTGAACCCGGGAGGCGGAGCTTGCAGTGAGCTGAGATCGCGCCACTGCACTCCAGCCTGGGCGACAGAGCGAGACTCCGTCTCAAAAAAAAAAAAAAAAAAAAAAAAAAAAAAGTTTGTTGAATGAATCAACAAACGAATAGGTACACAGAGCAATCAACCCTGCCTTTTCCCTTTAGGCTCTTTCTTCTTCTCCAGACCCAAGAAGGATGCTGAGGGAGGGACCCAAGAGTGTGAAAAGGGACATTCTCTGATCCTTCTTCCACCTTCATCGGAAAAACTCTGCCGCTCCATCCTACCTCTGGTCTTGTCCTAGCCCCTGCTACATCCTCTCAGAGCCCTATCTATTTCACCTTCATAGTATTTATCGCAACTATAATCAATTACTTGTGTGACTGGCTGTTTAGTGTGTCTCCTGCAACAGTGTGGGCTCTTCAGGAGCAGGGATCACATCTGTCTTGTTTATCGCTGTATTGCCTGACCCTAGGGCCTAGGCTATGAATGCTACATAAATATTTACCGACTGACTCCCTGAGCTGGTCAGGGCAGAGCTGGGATTTAGATCCAGGCATGTCTGACTCCCAAAGGAGCCCGAGGACTCAGGGCCATGGCTGATTCCAGGAGTTGGGATCTCAGGGAGCAGGGAGCTGAATGGGCCCCAATACTGTGAGGGTCTTAAAGACTGACCTTGATGCCTGCCTAATGTTTGGCTCTGACCTAGTACTGGGTCACTGAGACCTATGTGCCAGAGACTCATGTAGACTCTCCCCACCTACCAGTGCTGTCACCCCACAGGAAGACTGCAGAGCTGTAGGGACAGGATAGAGTAGAAAGAGACACTTCTCTGCTCCCCTTTGGGGGATGGTGATTTGCAATCTACAAAGCACCTACCTACACATCTATGACCCACTGAATCCTCACAGCAGCCTGGGAGGCATGATTTATTATCCCCATGTTACAGGGGAAACTGGCTCAGAGTGGATGTGTAACTTGCCTGAAGTCACACAGTTGCTAAGTGGCAGGATTTCTAATTCTGCCTTAAGTCCAAAGCCTCCTTCCACTCCCAGCTCCTGTAACAATCCTTCAGCCACTTCTGAAAATGCTCCTTCTAGCGCCGTGGTCTAATTTAAGGCTGGGAGGAACCTTAAAATTATCTAACCCATTGGCTTCCAAAGCCTGGGCCTGGGGGAGCTGTGTAACATTCCAGATACCCAGGCCCTAGTCCAGGGGAATGTGACTCATAGATGTGAAGGGACATCTGGGAATCTGTATTTTTAACCAGCTACCCCAGTGGGTACACTTTCTAGTGCCATCTCATGCCCCTCCCATTTTACAGATGAGGAAACTGAGACCTGAAGAGGGAAAGAGACTTTGTCTGAGGTCACAAAATGGCACAGGAAGGGGCCCTTTTGTTGCCCACCCAGGTGGAACATCCCTCTATTCACTCTTCCTTCTCTCTCTGCAGGTTCCAGGCCTCAGCTGCTCCTCGTTGTCCCACCTACTGGTCCCACCTACTTTGCTCTCTCCCAGGCCTGGCTGTGGACCTGGCCCCTCCTAGGTCAGGATCTCTCTAGTCCAAGAACTTGGAGCACTGTTGCCCTCGCAGGGAGGACAGTGGGTAACACCCTTACAAACGAGAAAAGGGGCTCAGACTCTGGAATCTCCAAGTCCAATTTCCAATAGTGTGGTTGCGCCGTGGCTCCTGGCACCCACTTGGAGATGACCACCAGAAGCCCCCTCCCTCCCTTACTGAGGGTCAGGCTAGCTGAGCCTTCCCCGCTCTGGAGACCTCCCAGCTGGGGCCTGAGGGTGTGATCTTGGCAGAAGAGAAAAACCTCCTCTCTGGTGGTGGCTTCTGTTCCATCCACCCATGAAGACCTCTGGGCACGTCCTCCTGCCAGGCCTCCTGAGGCTGGCCACTGCTCTCTTTTGCAGCCTCCAGGATCTGAGGGAAGCAGCTGGCTCCCCTCCTCACCACACCCCGGCGGCCATTCTCTTGGATCCCTCCCAAGGGTACCACCTAGCCCTGGTCTGGGGACAAAGTCAAAGGGGTCCTTCTGTCTGCCTGTCTGCTGCTGGGTCAGTGTGTCTGAGCTCGCCCATAGGGACACCAGCCGGCTGGGAGGAGGCTGGGGGCCCCAACCTGCTGTGCACAGTGCCGGGAAGCGCCAGCCCACATCCTTGAGTCCCCAGCCCCACCCTCCCCAGCTGTGGCTGTGACCACCCCACCCCTTCCCCAGCCCTCCTTCCCCTCCCCCACCCACTGCCTCCCCAGGGGAGCCAGGCTGCCAGCCCCAGCTCTCACTTCCGGCCTCATGACCCTCTCTCCAGCTTGCACACTCCTCCTCCCCCACCATTTCCCTCCTAGCCTGGTTCGAAGGCCCTGGGATGTCCTCAAATGGGAAACACTGCATCAAAGGGGCCATTACTCCTGCTCTGAGACCTTCCCATCACCTCCTTTTTCCTCCAGCGGCCTTATCTCTTAGGATCTGCCCCTCGGGGGACGAGTCCTCACCTCTCTCCACCTCCTTCCCTTCAGCCACCTACCTGCCCACACAGTAACACCTGAAGATCTTCTTTCAACCTGATCCCAGGAACAATATCATAATACAAATAACAATGATGGCAATAATAATGGCAGCTGTCACTCATTTGGCATCATTTAAATAGAGGCAAAGAGAGGTTAAGTTATGCCCTTAAGGACAAACAGCCATCTCACTCAATTCAGCTGGTGTCTGAATTTAGGTAGGGCTTCTCTAAATCAAACTGCTTCGGTGTCCAGAGATTCAGCCCCCTCCCATGCAGCCTCCTCCAACTGTCCCAGTCCCAACCATCAGTTCTAATTTTTGACTTCTAATCTATTCTCCTCTCAGCTTCTAGTCACCACCTCCCACCAACCACCATTCAACTAGATGCACTACTCTCCCTCGCCACTAGGTGTCCCCTTGGAGCCACTGATGCCCCCAAGGGGAGCTGGCCCTGCCCCACCCCCTGGGGCCATCAGGGGCCCCCCCACAGCACAGCACAGCACTGCACACCCCACCCCACCCTACCCCCAGCCACACAGAGCTCCTTTGTGCAACCCTCGCCCACCCCCTTCCTCCCTGGAGCGGGGCACCTGGCAAGCAGGTCTGCCCTAGAACCGCCCCCTGCCAGCCCCCTGCCCTGGGTGCCAGGTGTGCGGGCGCCACCACCACCGCCAGCTCTGGCTGGACCCGAGGGTCACCCTGCCGGCGGCCCTCCCTTCCTCCCTCCGAGGTCACCCAGGGACTAAGCTTCCCGCCCTGCTCCGCCCCCCTCCCCTCCTGCCCTTGGCCCTTGCAGACTCCCGTCCTTGTCTTTCCTTCTGTCTCCCGGAGGACTCCCCTCCTCCAGCCCCACTAGGCCCTCCCTGCAGCCTCTCACCCCCGCCCACCTCCTTCCCCAGAGAGCTCCTTGTTCCGCCCCCCCTCCCTCCCCGCCCAGGTCTGAAGAACTCCTCCTCCTGGAAAGTTGCTGCTGGAAAGGAAGTGACTTCAGCGATTTGGCCACAAGGCTGGGCACTGCTGAGCCCAGCTCAGCTCAAGGCTTGCCCAACCCACCTCCAAAGCACAAATGGAGCCACATGTGCACATCACTCCCACTGTGCATCCAGAACCCTGGGCACACACACAGCCAGTGTACACACAGATCCCCGTGTGCACACACGGTACCATCGCAGTGTATTCAGATCTTGTCTATACACACATCTCTCCAGTGTACACTAGCACCCTTGCACACACACCATCCAGTGTGGCACACGAAGTATCCCCACACCTGCCCAGTACACACCCAGAATCCTGCATATTCATACTCCCATGTACCACATAACACAGCCCTTGAACACTCCCCAGCCTGGTCCACTTATACAACTCTTGTATATTACCCCATGTGCACGGAAGGACAGAGCCCGCCACACACACCTGCTTGCACACAAGCTTGAGTGCCCTGTACATTTACAGTCGGATACACACAGCCTTGCATCCTCCCACAGCTGTACCTCCCCACCCTTACAATCCCAGGAGACTCCACCCCCAGACCTCAGGCCCCAGGAATGCTCCTTTGGAAGCTGGGTGGGGTCCCCAAGCAGGCTTAGCTCTAGGGAGCTTCCTGGAGCCGGAGGCTTCATGTGTCAGTTCAGGGAGTTGCCTCTGCAGGGCAGGGCAGCTTCACCTGGCTCCGCAGCTCCTGAGCCTGGGTGGGCTAACCTGGGCCAGGAGTAGTGAGGTGGGTCCTGCCACTGCCACTGCCCCCACCCCCCTCCCTGTCCTGCAAGGGCACCTTAGCATACCTGGGCTACCCAGGCCCTCCCAGCACCTCACCTTGGCCTCCCAGTTCTCTGCTTCCACAGACTCCGGTAGAGAGGTGTCCTGGGGGGTCAGCAGCTGCACACATCAGGCACTCTGGTTTCCACCTCTGCCCTGAGTCCTGGTCATTGTCACAACCCCTTTCTCCTCCCAGTTCTCTCAGGTCATCAAGGCGCAGGGAAGAGTCCTCAGGCTAGGAGGTAGGACTCACTGTATATCCATGAGCCTCAGTTCCCCTTTCTGGATAATGGGGAGTTTGAGTAAATGTTGGGTTAATATGTTTTGACTCTGTAAAGAACCTCTTTTTGACCTAAGCTGGGAGGGGATCCCTGTTGGGACTGGGAGGCAAGTTCCCCTGATCCCCACTTCCTGGAGGTGGCCCAGGCCCAAGCCTGGCTTCCCTGCACACTGTTACCTGAGCAGGCTGTGCAGACAGGCCCGGCTCAGCAGGAAAGGCCCGTCTTCATCAGCATCTCCAGGGTGGTCTCTGTAATGGCCTGAGCGTCGCCCCGCACTCGGGGCCCTCTGCACATGCTCAGCTGGGTAGGCTCTGGGGTCCAGGCCGATGGCTTGACAATCAGGCAAGCTCCCATCTGTGGAAGCAAACACAACACCACAGAGATAAGCATGGATACAGGGTAAGCCAGCCAGACAGCAGGGTGCAGAGGGACACCAAGCCGGGAGGCTCTCATACATGAAGTCCCATCCAGCTCCAACCTCACCCCATTATCCCACCAGGGAACTGTGAGACACTCTCTCTCTCTTTTTTTTTTTTTTTTTTTTTTTTAAAGAGAGATAGGGCCTCATCTCGCTTTGTGGCCCAAGTAGGAGTGCAGTGGCATGATCATAGCTCACTGCCACCTTGAATTCCTGGGCTCAAGTGATCCTCCCATCTCAGCCTCCCGAGTAGCTGGGGCTACAGGTGTGCACCACCATGCCTGGCTGGTTTTTTAAAAATTTTTTGTAGGGATAGGGTCTCACCATCTTGCCCAGGCTGGTCTCGAACTCCTGGGCTCAAGCAATCCTCCAGCCTCAGCCTCCCAAAGTGCTGGGATTGCAGGTGTGAGCCACTGCGCCTGCCAAACCTGTTTCTTGAAATCCCAGGCTCCTACTGAGAAGCAGTGTTTTTGCACATCTATGTACACACATGCATATACACGCACATATACTATAGTGGAAGGAACCTGGCCTTTGGGAGTCAGACAGTCCTTGGCTCAACCTTCGTAACTGTGTGACTTTGGGCAAGTCAGTTAACTTTTCTGGCTCTCAGTTTTCTCATCTATAAAATGGGAAAAGTGAGATCTTATGAATGGGGAGGAACATCCGGGGAAACTATAATGCAAAGAGCTTATTGACAATGTAGGTGTGAGAGGTGCTGTTCAGAGTGATGGTGGATGTGAATTTCCACAAGGGTGTATATGCAGCTGGCATTTACCCATCTCCATCAGTAACTGGTTATGTCTCTTGTTTTCTTTAACCACCATGGCCCGCCTCACCACCCCCCTGCTTCCTGCCCATTTGTCTGCCTCCTCGAGGTCTGTACTGGAGCCCAGAGGGGGTCTGGGAACCAGGCCTCACGGACTGCTTACAGGTTCTGGTTGCCTGGGAGTTTGTATGTGTGTGATTGAGATTCTGCCTTTGCAAATGCGTATCTGTCAAGGCTCAGCTGTCTGGGTAAATATACCTGCATGTGGGTTCCTGGGTCTATTTAGCCTGTCTGTGTGCTTCTCTGTATTTCTGTATGTCTGTGTGGGTACATGAGGGCTTAAGCATGTCTGTGTGTAGGATCACGCGTTTGCTCAGTTGTGGCTGGTGTGGTCAGCTGTGTGTAAGTGTGATGCCAGGTTGAGTGTGTGCCTGGATTTGGTGTCTTCAGTCATACATGTGGGTATGTGCACTTTTCATGTTTCTTCTATTCAGTTTTTGTGTGTGTGTGTGTGAGTCTAGCTAAGCCTGTTTGTATGCGTGTGAGGACACAGGGGTGCATGTGTGCCTGTGTGTAGCCAGGTGAGCCCAGCTGTGGCTGGGTGTGAGCATGCCTCGGTGTGCACACGCTCTGCCTGGCTCTCTGCATCTCGCTGTGTCAGGAGCCAAACCGGCTCCTGCCTGTCTCAGAGCTCTCTGGATGTGTGTTTGGCAGGGGGTGGGGGCGTGCGGCTGATCCTCTGCTGTCCCTGCAGGTTTCCAATCTCGAGGCCTGTGACTGCAGGCACTGGTGTCACTGTGGATCAGTGTTCCCTCCCTCCCACCTCTGCCTTTCTCTGTGTTTTCGGGGTCATGGTGTGGTAGTGTGACTGGCCACGGTGTCCCTGTGGGTCTCCTTCACCATGGGTCAGTATGTGCTTGTGTGTGTGTCCATGCATGTGTGGATTTGTGTGACCTTATTGTGTCTGTGCACCACTGCGTGTCTCTGTGTATGTCAGTGGGTCCTTGTGCTATGTCATTGTATGTTTGTGCCAGTATGGCCGTGTGTCAGCGTCAACATGTGTGAGCAGGTCTGTGTGCCATGGTGTGTCAGCACAATGGTGCCCCAGTGTTTGTGTGGTACCTTTGTGAAGGGCTCAGTGTATGAGTGCGTGTGAGCATGCATGTGAGACACCCTTTGTGAGATGGTGTGTGTGTGTCTGTGTCACTGTGTTTGTGTGTGCCTGCTTCCCTCCTTCCTCCCTCTCCCTCCCTTCCTCTCTCTCTCTCTCTGTAGGAGCCAGACAACTCCCCAAGCCTGGATTAGGGACAATTTATCCACAGGCAGAGAAGGAGAATTCCAACCTGCCAGAGCCTCCCTCCTCTGATCTGTCCCCCCTTTCCCTGTGGTTGGGTGGGCACAGAAACACAGCCCGGCAGCTCCCAAGCCCTTGGGGAGCCCCCACCTTTGCAGCTCCCCAGAGGCCCAGGAGGAAGGAAAAGATGGAAATCTGGGTGGCCCCAGAGCCCTCCAGTGGGGGTAGACTGGCTGCCCCCCATCCAGGCCCCCACAGCTCAGCTCATCTTGGCCCTGTTCTCCTACATATGGTAGTGGTGGGTGGGGGGAGTCTGCATGGGGTCTGCCTGGCCCTGGGGGTTGGGGGGACTTCAGGAGCAAAGCTGCCCTCAGCCCCTCCACAACCTGATACTCCCCAGCAGATAAACGTCAGGCCTCCACCCAGTGTAAATGAACTTCCAACAGTGCCCACACAGGCTGGGGGAGCCGCTGGGAGGCAGAGGACAGTGTGGTGCAGAGAACGCAGCAAGGAGGGGTGCAGGGGCTGGGCTGGGACTAAGGCTCCCTTCACGGTGCTCCAGGCGCAAGGCAGAATCACATGTTTCCCATTAGCTGCTCTGGCCTCCTTGTTCAGGGGGTGTTGGCTGGGGGAGATTTGTTCTGGTTGCAGACACCAGCCGAGACCACACAAGAGAGAGAGAGGAAAAGACAGAAGAGAGAGAGCGTGCCAGAGGGAGAAAGGAAAAGACAGAGAGGAAGAGGGAGAAAGATACACAGGGAGACACAGAGACATGGCGAGAGAAACAGAGACAGAGAGACAGAGAAAGACAGAAACTGGGCGATGGGCAAGCACAAACACAAAAGCAGAGACGGACTGGTGATGAGGGGCTCACGGAAGAAGGGAGATGGAGAGGAAGGTAGAGAGAGCCGGGTGAGACCTCGTCGGAGGCTGAGGGGAGGGGGTAGCTCAGGCCCAGAGTGAGTCTGAGGCCAGTAAGGACCAAGGAAGAGCCCCAGAGGGAAGAGAGGCATGGGGGAAGTGAGCCAGGCAGAGATGGGAAAGGCAGGGGAGAGCAGGGACCAGGGATTTCTACAGGAGCCTGAGAAAGAGGCGGCGAGGCACAGGCAGGGTGGGCCGGGCAGAAGGGCCGAGGGGAGGCCTATGTGGGCAGCAGACAGGCCGGAGCTGGGATGTGTGGGCAGGGGGAGTGGACACGCCCGAGCTGGCCGGGCGGGGGCGGCCAGCGTGCCGAGCCTCCCGCCTCCTGACCCTCGAGCCTGGGAGAGATAACAGGCCCGAATAGTGCTGACTTGCGGTTCAGAAATCCAATATCCTCCCCGGTGCACTGATCGACTACCTGAGCTCCCGGCCCGCGCAGAGCTGCCCCGATTAATCCTGCGGCTCCACAGCCTTAATTAGTTTAACAGTTTCAGGGGCAGGAGAGGCAGGAAATAGGGTCCCCAGGCCCTCAGGGACACAGCTCCCCACTCCCCATGCAAACCCTGCCTGGTGCCCCACCTCACACACACCTGTCCTGGCCCCAAAGGCCCTTCTCCACACCATCTGAAGAATGCTGGGTCCCTCCGCCTGGGGAACAGTCCCACGGGCTGGCATATGGGTGAGAGGGTAGATTATGTGGGACTGAGCGCCCCCCAACCCGCACTTGTCCCTCTGCTCAGGGCCCCAAGCGTTTCCTCTGGCCAGCCCTTTGGGGCTCTGTGGTCTGCATGGGAAGGCCCCACCAGCTGCCAGCCCCATATCACCAGGCAACATGTCGTCTCTTTAGAGTGAGACACGAGCTCCCAAGTTACTGACAACTTCCCAACAGCATGAGAGAATCACACATGCCACTCCCCACAACAGCCTGCAACGGGCACATGGTGACATCTCACACACACAACAGCCAGAGACAGGCGCACAAGTCGGTGACAACTCTCCTAACGGGATGAACTAAGCACATAACCTGTCGCTTCCCCCAAAGCATGAGATGGGCGCACCTGACACACCTTCAACAGCATGGGGCAGGCGTCTGTCACCCCGCACAATGGCATAACTGACATGCAACCAGGCACCCCCACACCCACTAATAGGATGTGAATGCACAGAGAACCTGTTACACAGCTGACCAAGACACACACACAGGCACACACACACAGAACCTGTCACACAGCTGACCAAGACACACACACGGGACAAGCCCCACCTTGCAGGTGTAAGGAAGGCATGGAGCTCTCCACCCACCATACAGCATGAGGCAGGGACACAACCTCGCCCCTGCCTGGGAATCCTCCCTGAAGACTGTGGGATGGGTACACAACATGTCACCTCCCCGGCTGCCTCGGACAGGTGACAGCCCACCTCACCCCTCCCCTATCACTGTCACCAGCCTGGGTAGTGCTGTCCCTCTGCCTGCAGAGGCGTCACAGCTCACAGGGCATGAATGTCACCCCAGCACTGCCAGAGCCGGGCACAGCCACACACTGCCCCAGTGACAAACACCACTGGTCCCAGAGAAGGTGAAGGCACACAGGGCTCTGGTGTGACCTTGGTCTCTGGACACCAGGAGGGGAGGTGCTGTGGCTTCCCGCCCAGTGGCGGGTGCTGGGGGAGAGGAGTGCTGGGGAGGAAGCTGCTGGTCACACGGACTACCTGGAAATGCCACCTCCCCCAGCCCCCACTCCACTCCATTCACCTCCCCCGGCCCCCACTCCACTCCACTCCATTTCTCATTCACTGTAGTTGTGTATCTAGGAAGGGGGCCGAATCAGTGGTGGAGGGAGGGCTGTCCTGAGGCCTGAGGAGCTGTTACTATGAGACTGCTTAGAGATCAGTGGGGAGTAGGGCAGTTAGGGGTTGCTATCACCATGTGCTCAGTGGGGAGGGGGTGGGATAATGGCTTGAGACCCCCACAGCTTCCAGGGAAGCACTTCTTCCTTACAAAGGCCCCCTCTCCAAACTTCAGGCCACAGAGCTGGGGACAAGGAGGCCAAAGTCCAGGGACATGACTCACCCAGGGAACAGGCCCAGCCTGCTGGCCATAGTGGTAAGGGAGGCCAAGAGCCAAGAGGCCCGGGTTCCAGTCTGAGCTCCTCCAGGGCCAAGCTGGGTGACCCTGGAGCAGCAGCTCAGTCTCTTTGGCTTTGGGGAGGGGGGAAGGGGCCACAGCGAGAGAAGTGCCAGGGTCGGAGAAAACAAGCTGAAGCTGGAGACCAGCAGACAGGAAACTTCAGGCCACGGAGGGCTCCAGCCCCGTTCCCCTGCTTCTTCACAAGGAACCTCAGCTTCCTCATCCGTAAAATAGGGACAACAGTGCCAGTCTCATGAGACAAGATAGCATAAAGTGGGCCACTGCTTAAGAAATGGGAAGCTTCTGATTGAAGAGAGGGAGAAATAGACTAAGAGACTTGCCCAAGCCACAGAGCAAATTAGGATCAGCTGAGTTCAGCCTCTATCTCCTGGCTACCCACCTGGAGCTGTTTCTTTAAGACTGCTTGGAGGTCAAGTGTGGAGGGGGACAGGGGAGATGCTGGGGTGTTGTTGGATGCAGTGCCTCCCTGCCGCCCAGTGAAGACCAATGAATCTGACAGGAGTCCCTAAACCCCACTTGGTCCAAAGCTTGGACAAGAGGAGTGGCTCTAAGTGGAGGGAGGCACCCCACCTCCCACCCCACCATGACCAGCAGCAGCACCTGGTGCTCGGAAGGACCAGAGGATCTGAGATGTCAGTGTCTAGGGCCCCTCGTTTTACAGGAGCCCAGAGAGGGAAAGGCCTAGCCTGACGTCACACAGCATGACAGCAGAAGAGCCTAGAGTCCTGGCCGGGAACAGCCTCAGAGCAGAGTCCCTCTAGCCCCTGGGGGTGGCTGGAGCTGGGGGGCCCTGGGGGACTGAGCAAAGCGTGGCGACAGATGGCCTGCCGAGGCAGCGGCGATCTGGGCGGCTGGCAGGCATGCTCGCTCCCGCGCAGGGAAGCGGCTAATTTTAGCTGAGGCCTCGATGCCAGCTTTGTTCCCCCCACCCACCCGCCGAGGGGGCCCAGCATGCCTTGCGTGCAACCTGCCTCCCCCAGGCACCCCTACTCCCCCGCCTAGCCCCTTGGTGAGTAGTGCCCAGACCCCAGGATCCTAGAACGGCCTGCCTTACCAGGCCTCACCACACCCAGAGGTGAGGCCTGGCTTCCCCACCCAAGGGCCTGTTTGCCCACGATGCCAAGCTCATGCCACGAAGAGGGGCGAGAGAGGAAGGACAGAGGCCACTGCCCAGACTGGGAGGGCGGGCCAGACAGCAGGGGCTGCCAGTCTTGAGAGGAGGCGAGGCACTGTCCTCCACCCAACCCTTAAGGAGACAGGACCCTGATTCCACCCATGCCCTGGACAAACATTCTGTCTGGTGTCCCCCGGCGCTGGTGAGCAAGGGGCGGGAGTCACTCTAGTCTTTCCTTGTTCCTCATAACTTTGACTTTGTTCCAGGAACTCAAAGCACTTTAAAGAAGTCAGACATGAAGCAAGGATAGTATCCCTATACCATCTGGGGAAACTGAGGCATAGTCTGAAATTGCCATCATTTTAGCAAGGGAAGGAACAAATTCCAGGAATCAGTGAGGCCTGCCCTCTAGAGAGCTTCTTGGGCCAGTTTAGCTCCTGGGACTATCTTCTGTTCCTAACCTGGGCTAGTGGAAGGTACACTAGATGGATGGAGCCCATCCCCTAAAACCCTGGAAAGGCAGACTCACACTCTTGTTTCCTGGTGCCACACTCTCTGCAGGTTCTTTAACCTTGCACCCTCCATTTCAGGTTCAACCACACAAGCCCAGTGGGGCTTCCAGGACATCTGGCCCCTACTAAAAAGAGGAACCCTTTGGGGTGACTCTGGAGCCCCGCCCCCCGCCCCAGCTCCCAAACCTTCACAGGCCTGTGAAGGAAACAACCTGGTAGGAAATAGAGTAAGGAGAACTGAAAGGCCCAGCTCTGAAAGAACGATATGTATTTAGAAGGAGAAAGTCAGAAGAAAGAGAGGGGGCGGGAGAAATCAAGGCAGAGACTCAGATCCAGGAAGAGAGACAGAAAGACGAAGGACACTGAGGCAAAAGAAACAGGGCAGAAAGAGGCTGAAGGAGAAAATGATCTGGAGGGAGGGGGCGAGAGCCAGAGAGGGAGAGAGAGGGCGAGCATGCCAGAAGAAGGAAAACAGCAAGAAAGAGACTCAGGAAGAGAGGGAGACAAGGAGGAAGAAAAAGACAAAGAGAGAGACAGGCAGGATGATGCAGAGACAAAGACACATGCACAGGGGGGAAGAGATGGAGAAGGAACCTGAGGAGTCTGCACAGACGGGCGGAGGCACAGAGCACCAGCGACCCAGGAGCCAGAGACAGACAGAGGGACTGACACACCCAGAGCCCCACAGCGACAGTCGGAGGGTGAGACACACTCAGATGGGGCGGGAAGAGGGGGTGACACTAAGTGTTAGAGTGTGGGGGGAACAGCAGGAGTAGGCAGAGGTGAGGAGGGAGGGGGAGAGGGAGGAGGAGGAGGAGGAGGAGGAGGAGGAGGAGGGATGTCGTTGCCAGAACTGGGGGGGACAGAGGACAGAAATGGAATGTGGGTCTGGGCATGAGGCTCACAGATGCATCAGCTCTGGTTTCAGCTGGGGCAGTTGGCTGCTAGGGTGGGGGGAAGAAGGAGCAGAGCTGTCGAGGGAGGGGGGCCTGTTGCCATGGCGGCGGGCACGGCAGGGGCACAGTCTGCTGGCACTTGGCGCTCTGGGCATGGTAGGGGGCTGACTGAGGGGGAAAGGCAGGGTAAGGAAGAAGCCTCGCCCCTGCCCTCGGGGTTCTACCAGGAAGAAAGTTTCCAGAGAGCCACAGAGATGTTGGGAGTAGAGCACAGCTCTGGGCCCTGCCCAATCCTAGGGAGGCTGTGGAGGGTGCACTGCTCTCCAGGCTGTCTGTGGGCATCCCAGCTTCCTGCATGTGCCTCAGGCTGGCCCTGGGGACCCTCCTCTCTGTCCCCTCCAGTCTAGCTGAAGATCCTGCATGCTGCTGCTTGCTGCCGCTGCTGCTTGCAGGGGAGCAGCAAGATTGTGAATTCAGGATCTGTAATCCTAACGCAGAGCCCAGGCCTACCGGGCTCCAGTTGCCAAGGCGACGGCGGGTCAGAGGGCAGCGCGGGGCGCCCGCTCCTCCAAGTCAGAATCCCAATTGTTAAAGCCCAAGAATAAACAGCTGAAGCGGCCGTCGGGGGGCCGGGAGGGGGGGCTGAGGTCTGCATCGGCTCAGTGTGGTGTTGTCAAGCGAGATGTCACTAATTGTCTGAAGGAACAGGCTGAGGCAGCTCTTAACTGCTTCCGTGCCACCGGAGACACCTTGGCTGCCTGGCCCCATCCCTGGGGCCTCCCAGCATTCCACCGGGCCAGGCTGTTGGTGGGGGCAGTGCTGGCCCAGCATAATCCCTGCCTCCCTTGCACTGCACTGAACCCCACATACTTGTGGCTCCTAACCCTCCTCTTTGCCTAACTTGGAACCTCCCACCTGCAAGCTAAATCATTATGTCCCCAACGCAAGCACCCCCAAATCCACTGGGCCCACAATACTCCTTGTAGCCCAGAACTGCCCCTTTGGCTTGCAAAAGCCCTCCCAGCTCCCACAACATCTCTCCCTCTTCCCAGAAGTTGGGGTTCTGGTCCAGATTTGTGAATTGCAGAGGAAAGCAGGCTTAGGGCTCTTCCAATCTGTGGGGAGGGACAGGGAAGGACAGAGGCCTCCTATGGGGAAAGGTGAGGCCTAAAGCAAGTCTCTGTGCAACTCCCTGCTCTTAGTCACATGCCTGAACCAAAGGCCTGAAGGGAGCTGGGAAACCTGGTGTCCAGCTTTGATGCTCCTACCTCCTTGCTCTGTGTGACTCTGGAGGCAGTAGTGACTATTCTGAGGCGGGCCCGTGTCTGTAACGCTTGACCAGAGGAACACCCAACCCTGTGGGTGAGAAGGGCCCGATAATACAAGGTGGACAGCCAGCAGAAATGCAGCCGGTAAGACGTTCCATGAAAAACATGGAGCAGTGTGGGGTACACAGCAAACTGCTCAGTGGCAGTAGGGCTGGTACTGCCCTTACTACAGAGGGCCCTAGAGGGTGCAGGTAATCAGAAAAGGTAGGAGGGTAGGTTCTGGGAAGGCTTCCTGCACAAAGTGGTACTTGGCAAGATCTGGGGCAGGTGGGCAGGAAGGTGGAGCACTCCAGGACAGAGGTCTTGTGAGGAGCTTCACCGGAGCAGAGCAGCTCGGTCTCCAGGTCGCGTGTTCAGCCTCTCCTAGACTTGGAAGGGCGAGGCCTTCAACGGTCTCCGCCCCTTAGGCCAGCCCTCCCTCTTCCTCCACCTCCCGCCGACTCCACCCACGGCGCGTCCCGAACACTAGGAGCGTGCCGGCGAGGGGGCGGGCCGCGAGGGCCGGGCTCCCGGAGATTGGTAGCACCTGGAGTGATGTCAGAGGGGCGGGGTCGGGGCTTCGGACACGCCCTCTTCCCCCGGCCCTCTTCCCCGGACCCTTTCCCCCGCCGCGGCGCGGGTCCCCGGGAGGGGGCGCCCCGCTCAATGCGCCCCTCAGGTGGGGGGCCTGCGGCGGGCCGGGGCGCTGTCCGTGGGCGGGGAGTTGGGCGCGGAAACAGGGGATCCCCCAGAGAGCGCCCAGCCCAGCCTGGGGCTGGACGCGTACAAAAGGCGACTTGTTCTTTCTCGGGATGCCTGCGCCTTCTCAAACATACCTACAGCCGCACTCCAGGGACAACTACACCCACACAGCCACACAAAGCCTGTCAGGGTGGGGCGCGGGGGGCTGGCGAAAGCCCCAGAAGTCGGCTGTAAGAAGAGCCCTGCCCCGAACCTCCCCACTTGCCACATACTGAAAGCCCCCTCACCCCATCCCACTCCAAATCATCTGGATACTACCCCCCATCACCTAGTGTGCAGCCCTGGGGACACTGACGCAGTCACATTCTGGCAACTGCCTTCTCCCTCATATGGTCTATAGCTCACCAACCCCTGCTCTAGAGTCAGACTGCCAGCTGCAATGTTGGCTCCACACTGTGTGACCTTGGCATCCAATAAGGCCTGTTAAGGTTACTTTTTACTGAGCACTTACTCTGTGCCAATCTTCATCATCACCTACATGGTGAGTCCTATTAGTCTTATTTTGTAGATGGGGAAACTGAGGCTTGGGTAAAATAGCCTGCCTAAGATGGGCAAGTATTTGAACCCCATGTTCTTCCATGTCGCATCATCTCAGCCTCCCATCACACCACCTTATACCCTAGTACCCCACCACACACACAACCGCAGACAGCAAAGCCATCTATCTCAGAGTTGAGGTGTAATTCTCCACCCCAAACATATCTTGCTGTCACAGTCTAGTACCAGGAGGGTTCTGTCACTACTCAGTGTGTTTGGGGAAGGAAGGAGTGTCTCCTACCTCTAAGCTTCCCCAGCCCTGATGCTGGCCGTCAGGAGTCATAAATGGGGCAGAGTGAGAGCAGGGCCAGAACAGGCTACCTCTAACCTTTCCAGCAGGCTCACCTCCACCTCCCCTGACCCCAGGATGACAAAGCACTGCCATATTGGTTGGGGCGCCTGGCCTGTAGCTCTCCCTGACCCCATAGGCCTGGACCCTCCCCTAGCCCCCAACTCCTGCTGAGAACAAGTAGAAACAAACTCCTTCCTGGAGATGTCAAAGCACCTTTCCTGGGGCAGGCGGCACTGTGATGCCCTGAGCCTGGTTAGGGAGAAGGATCGGGTTACTCTTTCCCCAGCTGTGCCTGGACTCCCTGGAGCTGACCTTTCACCTCAGCCAGGCCAGGACCCAAAGGGGGCTGGAGTCCAGCCTTCACCTCCTGTTAACCCTCTGCATTCCTCATCTTTCCATTCCCCGGCCCCCAGCGGGTCTCAGGAAGCCCAGCCGGGCATGCCAACCTTTCCCTACCCTCCTATCCTAGGGTCCGGTTTCCCAGAGAGCTTTACAGAATGCTCCTCCCTGCCCCCTGCCCAAGCTGCCCTGCCGGGATCAGATACCTCCGCCCAAGCAGCTGAAAATGACCTGGGCTATTTTCGCTCTGGGATCACGTTGCAAACTCCCCCTTGAGCTGGCAGCTTCCCACACCCCTCCAGACCATCGCCCCCCACCCCTCATCCCTCACCCAGGGCTACTGACTAACAGGACAGGAGGGCTTTTAGAGACCACTGGCCTAAACCCTTCAAACAGGGATACTGAGGCCATTAGGAGTCAGGCACAGGGCTGGGCAAAGAACCAAGTTTCCTGGGTCCCCGCCCAGGTCTCTTTCTACTGTCTAGCACAGCCTGATCCATACCCTAGATCTCAAATCCTCTGACCCAGCCAAAAACCTAGCCAACCTCCCCTAAGCACCAGAAAGTCACACTGCAGGCTACCAACAAGTCCCTGAGCTGCCCTGCATGTCAGAAACTGCCTTGGCCACACTCTTCTCTTTGTTTAGAACTGGGACCAGGTCTGTACCTGTGTCACAGGCACGTGCACCACTGGAAGGTTTTAGGGGGTGCAAATTGGGAGGAAAGATAGGGAGATTGAGGCCTAGAGGAATAAGGAGATGGACTCAAGCTTTATGTATCTTAATACTTCCCAGCAGCCCCTTGCCCCAGCTTCTTGGTCCCCCCTTTCCATTCTTGCAAACCCAGCCCCCTCCAGGCCCCTGCCCCTGTCCCTCTGCCTCAAGCCCCAGCCCTCCTGGGCAGGAATGTGACTGGTCAGGTCTGAGCTGACCACATGAGTGGTTATAAGGTGACAGACCCCCCCATTCTCCCATCCCCCCAGCCTGGGGGAGCTCACATACCAAGGCAAGGGGTGGGAGAGCTCCTTTAACCCTTTGCAGCCTGACTGTCAGGGAGAAAAGGCAGGGTACTCTACTTCCTGTGACCAGAGCCAGTGTGGGCTGCCAGGTGGAAGGAGTGTAGGAAGAATCTCCTTCAGTGAGTGGGGGTGGAATGAGGGTATCTGCCCAGAGTCCCCACTAGTATTCTCTGCCACCCCAAATGTCTCATCTCATCTCCCATGCCATTTGGAAAAACAGTCATGAGCTGGTGCTGAGGGTGGAGAAGGAAGAGACAACCTCGGGAACCCCTAGTCTGATGGGAGAAATACAACCTTGCCCTGGGGAGTCTGACTGGGGAGACCAGGCACAGAGGCAGGCTGGGACAAAGAGCCTGGAGCAGAGCAGAGCCTGGAGCTGCAGCAGGAGGAGGAAGAAGTCAGGGCAGGAGCAGAACAAGTCAGGTGGGGTCAGACCGGACAGGCTTCCCGGAGGCCCCTGTGGCCCCCTCGGCCCACAGCCCTCCCCCCAGGCTCTGGAATCTCGGGGGTCAGGGCTGAGGGACAGCCCCACCCCCTGCTCCCCTCAGGCTCAGGAATTCCACCAGCCAAGGGGGGGGCGGGTGGCTGCTTCGGCCTCTGTCCAAGTTGGCTCCCACTGGACCGGGAACAGCAGCTCCTCCTCGGCCCCCTACCTCACCCAAGCCCTGGGGCTGGCCCCCAGCCCCCTTCCCTCCCCCTCCCAGGCTGGCATGGTATGTGCCAGGCGCTGGCAGAAAACAAACCCGCCGGGGTGGGTTTGCAGGGAGCGGGGTAACCTTGACACAGTTGCGGCAGTCGCTAATGGCAGACACACACTCCGCCTGTTCTGGGGGGACTGTTGCCGTTGCTAGGAAACCAGCAGCCGCGTGAATGGAAATGGGTCAGTAAACCTGGGGAGAGATAGTGTGACACTCGAACCACTGCAGCTGCTCCAGCCCACACCGAAATCCCTCCTCTTCAATATTTATCACTCCCGCCTGGGCCCTCAGCTCCTGCCAGACCCTGCACCAGCCTGGCCTTCAGCCCTTCACTCAAGGCCCAACAGGGGTGGGGGAGAAAAGATGGAGGGGGTTGCTTATCCATTTTGGGGGGTGGTCCAGACAGGGTGGAATTGGTTCTGGAGGAGATTGAACAGGAAACAGAGTCTAATCCTGTGGTGGGGAAGGGGTTAAAAGGTCAATTCATGCCTGTTCCTGACTTAGGCACCGTGGTAAAATTACTGAGAGTGAGGGGGCTTGAGGCTGCCCACCTGCTTACCTGTGGAGGGACTGATTAAGACAGGAGACCTCCCTCCAGGTGTACTGGGGCCTCCCTCTGTATAAAGATAGAGGAGACGAGGCACCCAAAACATGGCCAGGATTCACTCACAGCCTGAAAACACCACCGGATGGTCCCAGTACAACCTGACATCTGATAGCCCAAATGACCAGGAGCTGCCTACTGCCTTACAACACCGTTCTGGACAGCTACGCGTCGTACCCCAGCCAGCTACACACGCACTGTTCAGAGGCCCTGACAACACCCCTACAGATACCCCCACAACAGAACATGACAACTCCAATTCCGAACAGTGCCACTCAGTTCAACATCCATAAACAACTGACAAACCCAGGCGCAGGCGAAACCACGCAGTGTGGGACTGTGCTGACTCCAGCCGCTTCCCCAAGAGGCTGGAGCCTCCCTGAGGAGCCTGTCCTGACCCAAAGCCTGGTTCATGGATGTTTCTTCCTCCCTCCCACTGCCAGCCCCCTCGTCCTGCACACACCTCAACACACTGCCCCTGGGATCGCTCTTCTGGAGACACCACCATCCCGCGAGCTAGCTGCCTTGTGCACCGCGCCCCCATTCCCTGGAGGCTGACTGGTCACTGACACACACATTCCCTTCCCCTAGAAGCACGCAGTCTCACAGCCCTGCCTGACACAAGCTCTTGTTCCTGTGCACAGGCCTCTCCACAGACAACAGGGACCCAGGGAAGCAGCGGTGCCACTGGCTTGGGTGATCTGCCCCCTCCACCCACCACAACCTCCACCAGTATCCTTGAAGGGTGTGTCTCAGGAAGGGAGGCACTCCAGCCTTCTGGGGGTGGGGTGGGGATACCTTGACAGGAATCTCCGAGCTGACTTAGTTCTCTGTGTGCGCCTATCTCCTAGGATACATCAGTCAACACAGGCTTGGAGCCTGTCAGAGCTAGAAGGTGCCTTAGGGAGCCACTAATGCAACCTCCTTCACTACGAAGGAGGAAGGAAACCAAGGCCCAGAGAGGGGAAGCAGCCTGCCTAACGTCACACAGCCCAACTGCTGGTTGCCAACCCCTTTTTCTTTCATAGTTCCCCACTGGGAGCCCTCTACGGGTGGGAGAGACACTCGGGAGTAGGGTACAGTTAGCCCAGGAAGACTTTTCTGAGGCCGAGGGAGGTGGACTAGTTGGAAGAGGCATCTGTAGTCCTAGAGAGGAGTTTATGAGAACTGCCCAGCAGTGCATCCAAAGCCATGAGCACCTCGCAGCCCTGGAATTTGGGTCACATAAATTTGGTGGAATCCAGGCTTTGCCAGAAAGAGCTAGTGGATGCTCATTCCTGCTCCATTTCCTATCCCAGGGCCCCAGAGAGGTGTCTCCCCAAACCAAAGGCAAGGGAAGGTTACACGGATCCCTATACCTGGCCTTAAATGCAAGTTCCCTCTATGGTCCAGGGCATCCCTGCCTTTTATTATTTACATAGATGTCTGCCAGGAAGCCTCTGCGATGCATGAGTAAAGAGGTGTTCTGCTAGGTAGTTTTTATTTCAACTCCATTTTGTAGAAAAGCAAATTGAGGCTCATAAGAGGTAGGGTAATTTGCTCAAGTTCACACAGACAATAAATGGGGCCTTGAGCTCCTTCCAGTACACCAGGGTCTTTCCCAGTGGACACTGAAGGCCAATCAAACAGGAAACAGGGAGAATTGGGGGTGGGGGAGGTTGGGAGTTCACACAGGCCCAGACCCGACATCCTGGGCTGAGGAGGAGCCCCAAGGCTTCTGAATTTGAATCTGGGTATCTGGCAGTGGTAGAGTGAAAGGTCAGCAAAGAGATGGGAGGAAGAGGAAAGCCGAATTCCACCAGCCTCACAGCTTGCCTGGACCATCCCCTGGGGAGCCAGCCTGGTGCTCTCTGCCAGCCCCCGCCCCATCCCCAGTGGAAGGCAAAAGGAGCACTGTGAGGAGACTAGTGTGACAGAGACCTTGAGAAGTGAACTCTCACAGGCTTGGTGCAGGGGAAAGGAATTCAAATGTTTTGGGGGCTACCTCTATTCCTCGGGATGGGGCTGATGTCACACGGGTGCCCTTCATTTCCCACCCTTACTATGTGCAGACGCTATGCTAACTGATTGACACGTTGTGCAACCTGAAGCCCCACCACAAGGCCATGGCCTATCTAGTGTTATCTAGTTTTTCATGTGAGGAAAGGGAAACTCAGGAGTAAAGGGACTTGTTCAAGGTCACATAGCCAGTAAGTGGGAACTGTGGCATAGGTGAAGGGTGCCTATCCCCACTGCTTTTGTTTACTATGGTGAGGGTATGCTAGGTGGGGGCAGGAAACAACTGAACAGGGGCAACTGGCAGGGGGAGAAGGGTCCACCATCAGATGGGGAAGACGCCTGCTGAGTTGCCAAAAGGTTCATCAGTTTGCATAGCACCAAATGGTGCTGGAAGGGAACAAAATTGTGGGAAAGCGCCCCTTCCCCTCCCCAACAAAGGGCAGGGTAGACCTCTTTCCTTCCCCCACCCACAGTGCCAAGAGTGAGCCCTGAGAGGTCACTTACCTACTCCCCTGGATTCTCAGGGCTCCTGTAAAAGGAAGCCCCTCCCACTCCGGGGCCCTTCTCGGGACTCTGGGGCCTGCAAGGTGCAGAACTGCCCTCAAAGAAAGCCACTGTCGCCGTCGGGGAAATTATCCAGGATTTTCCCAGCCCTCCGCTCCGCAGTTGGGAGGCGGAGCGGCGGCGGAGGTGGGAGGGGGGGCATGCTGGGAGAAGACTGCTTTGCCTCCCTCCTAGCAGCCCTCAGACTCCTCTGGCTGGAGCAAGAGGCTCCAGTCCGCAGGCCCAGCAGTTCTCCGGGCCCGAACAGCCCGCCTCCGAGTTTTCCCGCCGCCATCGCCTCTGGGGCTACCTGGCAGGCTATACTGCCCTCTGATCCCTGCCACCTCCGCCCCCCTCCCAGATGAAGCCGCAGAGTTTCTGGCTCCTGGAGGAGGTGACGGGGCCGAGAGGGAAACCAGGCGGCTGGGGGAGGGGCGTTGCCTGCACCTGGCCCTTTTACTCCGCTCAGGCCCGGAGGCGCAGGACTGGACCCCCGCCAGACCCAAAAAGAGAGGCCGGGGAGGCGAGGAGTGCCCCCTCCACTCCCGCAGTCTGGGGCCGGGCGGCGAGGTCTCCCCCTACCACCCTTGCCGCGGAGGCGCCCCCTAGGGTCGGGCGCCAGGCGCCCCTGCCCGAGCCGCGCGCTTAGCTCGCTCCCCCGGCCGGCCGCGCTCTCCAGCTGCAGGAAATTCCAGAAGCTCTCCATCATCCCCGCGCAGCGCGCAGTCCGGGCTGCCAAGGCTCCCAGAAGGAGAGCCACATGCCGGCCGGCCGCGCGGCCCGCCCTCGGCCCCCACCCGGTCCAACCCGGCCGGGTAGCCACGTCGGGCCGGGCGGGGGCCAAGCCGGCCGCCCCTTCCCGCGCCCCGGGCCCGGCGGAATGCGTGGCAGCCCCGTCCGGGGGCTATTTTGAGCGGGAGGGGAGCGGCCCGCCCTCGGTGTTTTCGGCTTTTTCCTGGCCCCCGGCCCGCCAGCCCGGGCCCTCCGCTGCCCGCGGAATCGGGGGCGGGGGGGGGCGTCACGTGGCAGGGAGAGGGAAGAGCCGTCGCGATCCGGGTCGGGCTCGGGCTCGGGCTCGGCCGGGGGACTGGAGGCGCCCGGCAGCGGTCCGGACCTGCGCTCTCGGCCGGGGCTGACTGGCGGGGTTATTAATAGCGCGCCTGGCTCGGGCAGTGGCTCCAGGGCGCCCGCTACCTGCACGCCCCTCCTCCAGAGAGCACAGGCAGCCCGGCGCTCCCTCCGCAGCGGCGGACTGAGGCCTAACTGGATAGCGCCACCGTGAACCGGCGGCCAATCACAGGCCTCGATTTCCTTACCTGTAAATTGGGGATGAGCTACCTGGCTTTATAGGGTAGGTGCCATATAAAGGTTTTGTTCCTCTTCTTGGGCAAAACGCTGTCACAATTGGGGGACTCCGTTTTCCTTATTAAAATGAAGGGGTCTGAAAAGGCCCTCTGCAGGGAAAGCATCCGGACATCCGAACAATGCGTTTTCACTGACCACCTATTTGTGCCTAGCGACTACCCAATGGTCACTGCCAACACGGGGCACCTGCCCTGCATTGTTAGCATGCGCTCACTTAATTATAAGTCCTCCATAAAGTAGGTAATGTTATCCCCTTTTTCTTAACGAGGAAGCTGAAGTTCACGATGAAGGTTAAGTGACCCACCAAAGGTCACACAATGTCAGAGCCTAAAGTCAGAAACTCTGGTTCCAGAACCCATTAACCACTGAACACAGTGTTCACACCCTGACACAGGCAGGATAAGCATTGCTGCTTCCCTCCTCCCTTCCAGGCAGTCCCTGGGGACTCCTGCTCTGGTCCCAGTTCCAGGCATGAGGGTCTGTTCTCAACAGCTGCACTGGGGCCATTCCCACCTCCATCTACCCATAGGGACATGGGGAGACCACACCAGTGTCACCCTTACAACAGTGGAGGCTGGTTTTGGGCATGTGGTGACCCGTGACCCTGGCCCTGTCTAGGCACTGGCCATCCTGAGTCTAGCACCTCACACACACATATATACAGTGCATCCCAGTGCTCACCACCTGCCTACACCCCCCAGCACCAGTACCCAGTCATGACATGAATGCAGAGACCAGCACCCTACCTTGCACTGGTGACAGCGCCCCCATCACAAAGCCAGCAGCTTCAGACAGCATCCCTCAACATTCTTCCTGGCTACTCTGTCCCTGTCCCCCACTCCTCTCCAATAGCTGACAGTCCAAACCCCACAATGGATGGGGAAACTGAGGCCCAAGAGGAAGGGATGGGAGGACACAGTCATCCCTCCTGAGACCCGGGGATAGGATCATAAATGAGGAAAGAAAATTGCCTTTGGCCAGTTAATGACAGACATGGGCATCCAACAGAAATCATTCAGCTCCTGGTTGGTTGCCCCACTGCAGCCCTCTGAATCTGTTCAGCTCCTGCCGTGCGGCAGCTAGAGGGGCCCCCATGATAGGGTTCTAGAAATGGGCACCAAGCTGCAATCAGAGTCCTAAGGACTAATCTCTGCTCCCAAGTGTCAGTCCCAGACTACTGGGCCCCCAGGTTTCACTAATCCATCAAATTCTAGACTCAGCCCAGCCTCAGAACCATGGGGGCAGGGGCACCTGGGGGTGAGGGGAGATGGCATACAGGGGGAACAGCCTAGGACAGGGCCTGGAGCTGCTTCCTGCTCCCCCCACTCCCAAGCAAGGAAGCACAAAGGCTGGCAGGCCCCCCACTCCGCCCCGGAAACCTGGCAGTTTATTTCTGTCTCTGGGCCCCCTGTTTCCACAGAGTCACTCCAGGAAGGCTGGCAGCAGCTGGCTTGGAGGGGTGGAGCTCCTGCTCTCTCAAGGGTCCAGCTGCCACCCTGCTCCCTCCCCCTGACCTGCCAGGCCAGACAAGGCTGAGGTGACACTGGGTAAGGGACAGGAACTGGGGGCCAGTGCTCAGAGGTGATACTGAATACCCTGAGAGGCCAGAGCCCTGACAGAGATTCCACCTGAGGCCAGGGAGTCAAGACTCCAGGGGAGGGAAACTCCCACTCCCCAGCCCATAGCCCAGATGTTCTCCCAGGCAGTCAGACTACACCCAGTTCAAGTCTGCTAAGGGTGTAACCTCTAGCGAGTGCAACCCTACTTATTGCAGATTATTCTGGCTCATAACTCCTCTGGACCCTGGTCCCAAAGAAAAGTCAGTTTCTAAACCTGTGCTGTCCAACATGGTAGCCACTAGCCACATGTGACTGTGGCTAGTCAGAACTGGAATGCGCTGTAAGTACAAAATATACACCAGATTCTGAAGTTTTAATACATTTTTTCAATGTAAAATACCTCAATAATTTTTATAATGCTTATACATTGAAATAATAGTATTTTGGATATACTGGGTTATATAAGATAATTTGTTGGGCCGGGTGCAGTGGCTCACACCTGTAATCCCAGCACTTTGGGAGGCCGAGGTGGGTGGATCACCTGAGGTCAGGAGTTCAAGACCAGCCTGGCCAACATGGTGAAACCCTGTCTCTACAAAAAATACAAAAATTAGCTGGGTGTGGTGGTGGGCACCTGTAATCCCCGCTACTTGGGAGGCTGAGGCAGAAGAATTGCTTGAACTCGGGAAGTGGAGGTTGCAGTGAGCTGAGATTATGCCACTGCACTCCAGCGAGGGCAACAGCACAAGACTCCGTCTCAAAAAAAAAAAAAAAAAAAAAGATTAAATTGTTAAAATTAATTCCACTTACTTCTTTTTACTTTAATGTGGCCACTTGAAAATTTTAAGTTACATATGTGGCTTTTTTTTTTTTTTTTTTGACACGGAGTCTCACACTTTCACCCAGGCTGAAGTGAAATGGCGTGATCTCGGCTCACTGCAACCTCCACCTCCCATGTTCAAGTTATTCTCCTGCCTCAGACTCCCAAGTAGCTGGGATTACAGGTGCCCACCACCATGCCCAGTTAATTTTTTGTATTTTTAGTAGAGACGGGGTTTTACTATGTTGGCCAGGCTGGTCTTGAACTCCTGACCTCATGATCCACCTGCCTTGGCCTCCCAAAGTGCTGGGATTACAGGTGTGAGCTACCACACCCGGCCACATATGTGTCTTCTCTTATGTGTCTACTGGATAGTCCTGTTCTAACTCTTTTTTTTTTTTTTTTTTGAGACAATGTCTGGCTTTGTCACTCAGGCTAGAGTGCAGTGGTATAATCACAGCTCGCTGCAGCCTTAATCTTCTGGGCTCAAGCAATCCTCCCACCTCAGCCTCTTGCATAGCTGGGACTACACGCTACCATGCCCAACTAACTTTTTAACGTTTTTGTAGAGACAGGGTCTCACTATGTTGCCCAGGCTGGTGTTCTAGGTCTTGCGGGTTCTGGCTTTGGACTAAAGCTTTGCCTTCTCTAGATCAATATCTGTGTGACTTTAGCTCACTCACTTTCTCATATCCAGACCACAGCCTTATGTGTTAGTCTAAATCTCACCACCCCATACCACCCTACCTCAATTTTCTGTGAATCTAGGTTCAGCCAGAGATTATGGCTTAGTCTGCTTTATACACACTATTTAGTGCATTTCTTGTTCATCAATCCCCAATATCTAGATCTCAGCAAGAGTGTGACTATAGATCACCTTTCATGTTAACTTGCCACGGATCTAAGGTTCCAGCCTGACAGGCCAACATTGTTTGCTTAGATCACTGTCTAATTAGGTTTAAAATCTACATACCCCTCAGGAGGAATAAGGTTCTAGATCAGAGGTTGGCAAACTATGGTCCATGGGCCAAATGTGGCCTGTTGTCTGTTTTTATAATTCAAGTTTGATTGGAACACAGCCATGCTCATTCGCTTATGCACTGTCTATGACTGCTTTCAAGGTACAATAGCAGAGTTAAGTACTACTCATGACAGACACTGAATGCTTACAAAGTCTAAAATTTTTACTTTCCAGAATGACCGTTTTAGATGAGCAACAAATCCAACCCACTATAAATTTAGATTCCAGTCCAAGACCATGGCCTAGTCTAATCTAGATCACCTCCTGCTGTGGTTCGAGACAGTGCTGCTGACCAGGATCTAAAACCAGAGCCTAACACTGGTCCCCTGGTGCTTGGGTTCCGAATCCTACTCTGATCTCAGCAGATGGGCCCCAGGACTCCTCTCTGGGATGGAAAGGGTGTCTCTACTTCTTAACTCCCCTAGAGAGATCAAGGCCCATGGGCCCTTCTTGATGGCCTTGGGATGTGGGAGGGAGGGTAGATTCCAGAGACAGCACTGGAGGCTGAGTCAAAGAGTTAGGGGTAAGTCCTTCCAGAACAAGGGGGCAAAATATAATGAGGCCAAGAGATAGAGGAGCCCCACCTCCACCCCTTCCCGGCAGGCTCCAGAGCAGGTCACTTAGCTGGGGGTCATGTGGGACAGATACCAAGCCCTCTGGAAGCCAGGTCAGCGAGCTCTAAATGAAATCCGCATCTCCAGCCCCTTACCTCCAACTACCTGATATATCTCCCCTCAGGGCTGAGCTGGCACCACTACCCCTCTTCCCTTTTCTCCTGCTCTGCTATCTCCACGGCTTTCTTTGAAAACCTTCCCATACCTGTCCCCTTCCCTGCCATTTCTTCTTCCTGAATCCTAGAATCCTTGGCTAATCTTTGTGGTTAAGATCTCAGGGTCTGGATCTGACAAGCCCAGGCTTAACTTCCAACTCTGACTCTAGGCAAGCCACTTCATCTCTCTAGGCCTCCTCAGTTTTCTCATCTGTAAAATGGCAAATAACAATGGTAACTATTTCACAGGTTGTTGTATAGCTTTAACAAGATCCTGAGGTGTATCGCTCTGCCCAGTGCCTGGCACATAGTAAGCATTTAATGCTAGCTGCTATTTTTATTACTGTTGATCATCTAGCTTAGTTCCGTAGATGGACTTCAGCAGGTTTATAAGCCTCACAAAATTTTAACCAACCAAAAACTTGGTTTCTGTTTTTGTTTTGTTTTGTTTTTTGGAGATGGAGTCTCACTCTCTCGCCAGGTTGGAGTGCAGTGGTGCGATCTCAGCTCATTGCAACCTCTGCCTCCCGGGTTCAAGTGATTCTCCTGCCTCCCACTCCCAAGTAGCTGGGATTACAGGTGCGCGCCACCACGCCCAGCTAATTTCTGTATTTTTAGTAGAGACAAGGTTTCACCATGTTGGCAGGCTGATCTCGAACTCCTGACCTCAGGTGATCTGCCCACCTCGGCCTTCCAAAATGCTGGGATTACAAGTGTGAGCCACCACATCCGGCCTATTTTGTTTTTGAGACAGGGTCTCGCTCTGTATCCCAGGGTGGAGTGTAGTGGCATGATCACAGCTCACTGCGGCCTCAACCTCCTGGGCCCAAGTAATCCTCCCACCTCAGCCTCCCAAGTGGGATCACAGGCATGTGCCATCACACCTGGCTACTTAATTTTTTTTTTTTTTTTTTTTTGAGACGGAGTCTTGCTCTGTCCCCCTGGCTGGAGTTCAGTGGCCGATCTCAGCTCACTGCAAGCTCTGCCTCCCGGGTTCACACCATTCTCCTGCCTCAGCCTCCCGAGTAGCTGGGACTACAGGTGCCCGCCACCTCACCCGGCTAATTTTTTGCATTTTTAGTAGAGACGGGGTTTCACTGTGTTAGCCAGGATGGTCTCGATCTCCTGACCTCGTGATCCGCCTGCCTCGGCCTCCCAAAGTGCTGGGATTACAAGCGTGAGCCACCGCGCCCAGTCCAGGCTACTTAATTTTTTATGTCGCCCAGGCTCAAAACTTTTTTAAAAGTTTTTTTATTTTTTTAAATTTTTCTGGAGAGAAAGCCCCTAGGTCTCATCATCTTCTCAAAATGGGTCCTTAGCCAAAATGGTAGCCAGGCAAAAAAAAAAAAAAAAAAGGGCAGGCACATGCCTTTAGTTCAATCCAAATGGGAAAACAGAGGTGCATAATAAAGAAGGGACCCTCAGAAAATCTGGGCAGATCCAAGGCCAGAACCCAGGGGTATCCTCTCCCAGGCCCTACTCCTTCCACCAGTCCAAGTGGTCTCTCTGATCTGACCTCATCATTTCTCACCTGCTTGGCTGTGGCAGCTTCCCAGTGGGCTCCCAACCTCCAGTCGCCTCCACTGAATCTCCTCCACCTCGAGCTAGCTATACCTTCCTCAAATCCCATTCTCACGACACTGCGTCTCTGCCCCGAAACCTTTAACAGCTCCCTACTGCTGACAACATCAAGGCCGAGGTCTTTAGCCTGACATTCAAGGGCCTTCAGAGCCAGCTCCGGCCCCACCAACCTCCTGGCTGTTCCCTCTCATCTGGTCAGCAGGGCTGACTTCTTCCTCTTCTCTCTTGCCCTCCCCTGAGTCTCAATGCCACCCACACACTCACTCCGTTCTGGACAGATTCTGCCCCTTTGCTCAATCACACAGTGTCTCAGGCCTCCCCTGCTATGCCCTCGGGATTGCCTCTGGGTCCAGCCAACCTCTGAACTCACCCTGATTCTGCCAGACCAGCAGAAGCTGGCCAGGCTTGGCTCCAGGAAACAGGCCTCTGCCCCTGCTCTCCAGTGCAGCTCCATCCCTGGACATTGACCCACCTCGGCACTGCCCACATCCCTCCAATTCCCATCTCTTTTGTCTGTCCTCTAGACTTTCAGGAACAGAACAGCGAATCCCACAGGGAGTTAGCAGGTATAGCTCTGTCCTCAAAGTCATGACTCCTGATTCAGTCGGATTGTTGTCTTCAAGCCACAGTGTCCTTATCTATAAAATGGGGATGGCAATACCTGCATCTCACTTGATTCTCACGAGGAATAACTGCCTTGTAAACTGGAAGATGCTTTTTCTATTAAAACCTACTATACAAATAAGAGTAACAACAGCCTCCATCTGTACACTGACTTAAAACTGCAATAACCCTGTAACGTGGGCTTGCCCGATGCCCCTTCTCTGATTCATTTTCCTCCTTTGTACATATCACCATCTAATGACCATTTATTTCACTTGTTTTTACATTAACTGTTTTACCCTTTAAATGTAAGCTCCTTGAGGGCAGGGATTTGTGTCTGTTTTGTTCACTGCTGAGTGTCCTAGAAAAGTGCCTGACATCAAGTGTGCACTTGATGGTTAAGGAATGCATGAGTCAAGTGCTTACAGCGTGCCAGGCACTGTGCTAAGCACTCCTCACAGAGCATCTCATCGGAGGGGTCAGGTACTTTGATGACCCCTCATTTTGGAGATGCGATGTTCAGCTGACTTGCCCTGGTCACGTGGTGGGATGCAACCTAGCTAGGATTGGACTGCAGAGCCTGCTTTCTTGATCACTATATTGTAGTTTCTGTCCAGATGGGGGTTTATTTCTATTTCTTTTCTTTTTTTTTTTTTTTGAGACAGAGTCTTGCTCTGTCACCCAGGCTGCAGTGCAGTGGCACAATCTTGGCTCACTGCAACTTCCGCCTCCCAGGTTCAAGCGATTCTCCTGCCTCAGCCTCCCAAGTAGCTGGAATTACAGGCGCCTGCCACCACGTGGGGTTTTACCATGTTGGCCAGGCTGGTTTCGAACTCCTGACCTCAGGTAATCCGCCCACCTCGGCCTCCCAAAGTGCTGGGATTACAGGCGTGAGCCACCGTGCCCGGCTGTTTATTTCTATTTCTACATTAGCTAAGCCTCTCAAATCTGTCACCCTTCCTATGTCCCTGAGGCCACCAGCCCTCCCAATCCTCATCCTGATCTCACTCAGCAATTTCCTCCCACTTCTCGGCCCTGAACCGCTGTTCATTCTCACCTCAGGGCCTTTGCTGGTGCTGTGCACCCTGCCTGGAATGCTCTGGCTCCCCCATCTCTTTCAACTACCCATTTCTCAAGATTCACCTCTCCCGGGAAGCCCTCCCTCCAGACTTCACTTGCTCCCTTCCCTGAGCTCATGCCTTGTTGTTTATTGCTAGTAAAACCCACTCGGGGAGTGTACGTTGATTTGGTTCATTCTCTAATTGTTTCCTGAAGTTGAAGGCCTTGCTCACCTCTGTCCTTCCTTTCTATTCCCTCTGTCCCTCTCCTGGCCAGGTCTCCCCCTCCTTCCTCTGCTGGATTAATGCCCTCACCCCTAACTCATCTCTTAATCAGGTTTAAAGCTTTGTGATTAATAGTATGGCTTTTGAGTCTCTCAAACTGCAGCTCCACCCTCTCCCTATTAGCTGTGTTTCCTTGATCATGTCACTATACCTCTCTGAACCTGATTCTATCTGTGAAATAAGGATAATATGAGCACTTGCTTCATGAGCAAATGTGCCTGGCACATAGTAAGCACTAAGTATCAGCCCTTTATTATTTCTATAGCATCTTATCTTGTCACTTATCTCCATTCTGAAGTCTTCAGCCTCCTCTCTGCCTCCTTCCCAAACAGTTGTCCCTTCTTTCCAGATTATGACGATGATAATAAGATTGCTAACATGACCCCTTACGATCTGCAGTGACTGGAAACATGTCTGGCACCCAGCAGTTGCTTGGTATTAGTTGTTGAATAAATTAATCAGCTAATTTAATCCTCACAACACCCTATGGAGGAGAGAAGAACTAGTATTATATTCATGTTACAGACAAGGAACTCAAGGCCCAGAGAGGGAAAGCAGCTCCCAGGGGCTGGGATTTAAACCCAAGCAGTCTGACTCCAAAGCTGGGCCGCTCACTGCCCATTCCATCCTTGCCATTCCCATCCTGATCTGCTCTGATGCCAACCCCAGGGAGGGACCCTTTCTTTCTCCAAGTATTGGATCTTAGCATCTAGAGAGATGCTCCCTGAGCCCCTGCTCCAAAGCTAAACCTTCATGTTTTATCTCATTTGAGCCTCACAAAACCCTATAGCATCAGTGCCATTATTATTTCCCCTCAACAGGTGAGGAAACTGAGGCTCAGAGAGGCGTCAAGTAACTAAGGACACACAGGATTCAAAGCCCAAATTCTTTAAATGACATGATGTTTTTTGCAATGTTTTTCTCTTATGGTTTTATCCAGCTGTTGGGAATGGACGTATCTGCCTTGTTTTCCCAGTGAGCTGGGCAGCAAGCTCTCTGAGGCCAACCCTTCCGCCTCTCCCATTGGTGGCCAGCACTGTAGCAGGGTGAGCTGTGTTCTATAGAGGCTTCTGAACTGCTGATCTGCACACTCCTAGGGAGGCATAGCCTGACACTCTGCCTGTTTCCCCCATAGCACTCTGCCCTATCACCCCATCAAACTTAGTGTTGGGAAGGGCAGGGCTAGGTCTCCCCTTCGACCTAAACTAGAGGCTCCCCAGAGATGCCTTATCTCCCAGGAATTCAGGGCTCCCATCTCCTACTTAGGACAACAAGGGGGCAGGACAGGCCAGGTGCAGTGGCTCATGCCTGTAATCCCAGCACTTTGGGAGGCCAAGGTGGGTGGATCACCTGAGGTCAGGAGTTCGAGACCAGCCTGGTCAACATGGTGAAACCCCCGTCTCTATTAAAAATACAAAAATTAGCCAGGTGTGGTGGCAGGCGCCTGTAATTCCAGCTACTTGGTCTGGGCAACATGGCAAAACCCTGTCTCTACTAAAAATACAAAAAATTAGGCAGGCGTGGTGGTGCATGCCTGTAGTCCCAGCTACTTGAGAACAGAATCACCTGACCCTGGGAAGTCGAGGCTGCAGTGAGCTGTGATTGCTCCACTGCACTCCAACCTGGGTGACAGGAGTAAGACCCTGTCTCAAAAAAAAAAAAAAAAAAAAAAAAAAAGAAAGAACGAACAAATGAACAAACAAGGACTCTGGATCCCAGCCTTTCAAGTTCAAAGGGCGGCTCCACCACATACTGACTGTGTGACCTTGGGCAAGTCACTTTACCTTTCTATGCCTTAGTTTTCTGATATATGAAACAAAGACACTAATAAAAGGGCTGCTATAATGATTAAGTGAAGATCTATTTACAAAGTTGGAATTGTATCTGGGACATGGTAAACACTATATACGTGTTTGTTAAATAAATAAAAGTTGAGCTCCACTTAGCTCTGGAAAGGTCCCCGTGGTAGGGTACAGAGCTACTGACAAAGCCCGTTCCAAACATATAACTGAAGACACACAAGGAAACGTGAAGAGGTAGCAGAGACCGCACACCTTTGGGAAGCCCCTTGTGGCAGGGACCCACTCCTCCTCCCCACATCCTCCAGAGACAGAGGACCCCATTTCCTGGCCTAATCAGTCTTCTGTCCTAATCCCCCCACCCTAGTCCTCAAGCCACTTCCCCTCCCCTCCCTCCAACTGTTAACTCTTCCCATGCAATCAGATTGTGGCCAGAATTCAGGCCCTGCTGCTTAGTTGCTGTGTGACCCTGGGCAAGTTACTTAGCCTCTCTGAGCCTCAGCGAGCTCCTCTATACAAGGGGATAATCCCCCTGGAGGTCTGTCCTAGGGATTAATGAATAACTGAACTCATACCCACGGATATGTCCATAGATACTAAGACATGCTGGTGTCCCACAGTCCTGAAAATGTGGATGGGGATGCTGTTTGGGCACTGGGGTTGGGGAGAGGGGAAAGGGGCTGCTGTTAAAAACTGACCCCAACTTCAAAAGTTTCCCCAAGGGTGCCTAAGCACCATCCAAGGCAAGTTCCCCATCCTTCCAACCACCATCCTATGACATCAAAATACTGTTTATTGAGAGACAGGCAGGGGCCTCAGGTCAGGCCCCTCATTGCCACAGTCACTACTTCCAAGGCCCTGAAGCAGACCTGGGTGAGAAAAGGGAGGGAAAGGTGGAGCCACAGGTGAGATGGGAGGAGAGGACCCTGGTGGGGAGGACCCCTGGGATGAGAGGGGCAGAAGGGGAGAGGGACAGGCACCCAAGGACCTCCCTCTCCCCCACCGCTAACCCAGCAATCACCTGGCCCAACCTTCCACCCATTCGAAAAGGAAGAGGAGCCAGCAGCAGTAGGTTATGATAGGCGATTACCCGTCATTAATTAATTAAAATAAACAGCAGATTAAATACAGCAAAATTAAAATAGCACAGGAAATTAATTCTCTCCCAGCCCCACCTCACAGGTGAGGTGCTTAACGGGCCCCTTGTAGCCAGGATCCAGGGCAGCCTGGGCTGGGGGCGTGCGTCGCCAAAACCTGCCTGTTACCACAACTCCCGACAGCCCCAAATATCAACGGCGGAGCCCAGCCACCCACAGGCATCCACCTGGCTCTGCCACCCCAAGATTGGCCTCCTGGCTCCTTATCCCTGGGGGACTCCAAGCCCTGCTCCCTAGTGGGCAGGAACGGTCCTGACACCCTCTAGGTCAGGGGTTGGGCACTGGGCCCTCCTAAACACATGGCCCACATCTACCACACAGGTCAGGGCAGAAGAAAGGAGGGCCCCTGGCCCTCTCTTCTGGGTCCCCTCTGGGGCTTGGAGTCAGGTCTCGGCAAGACCCCCCAACTTCTGTGCTGAGCCCCTAGCCCCTCATTTGGAGTGCCCCAAAATCCATCTCTGAGGACCCCTCACTTTCCTCCACTCTTTGGCTTAGGATGCTCTGGAAGAAAGCACTGCTGAGGCCCAGAATCCCAAGCCAGAAAATGCCTGACCCAGTTGGCTAGACCAACCAACCCCTAGGACGTGATGCCAGAATTGCCTCCTACACAAGACTAATCGGCTCATTGCACAGATGGGGAAACTGAGGCCGGGGAGGACAAGGCATTTTGTTTGTGGTCTCCCAATGACCTAGTAGGAGAACCTAAAGCTCTCTAAGGGGTCCGTTCCATGTCACCGCTACAACACTGGATTTTCAGAGGGCAGCTCAGTTCCACGCTGCCCCCTCCCAGCCTAGCTAGCCACTGAGGCCTTGCCTCCATAAGTCCATCTGACAATTTTCTTTTTTTTTTTTTTTTTTTGAGACGGAGTCTCGCTCTGTCACCCAGGCTGGAGTGCAGTGGCCGGATCTCAGCTCACTGCAAGCTCCGCCTCCCGGGTTCACGCCATTCTCCTGCCTCAGCCTCCCGAGTAGCTGGGACTACAGGCGCCTGCCACCTCGCCCGGCTAAGTTTTTGTATTTTTAGTAGAGACGGGGTTTCACTGTGTTACCCAGGATGGTCTCGATCTCCTGACCTCGTGATCCGCCCGTCTCGGCCTCCCAAAGTGCTGGGATTACAGGCTTGAGCCACCGCGCCTGGCCGACAATTTTCCCTTCTGTCCTGTGCAGCAACTGGTTAGACCTCAACCAACCTCAGTTCCTGCCCTCGGGCTTGCTGTTCACATAGTTTGCTTGGAAGCTCCTTCCCCAACTTCTCCCTGCCCAAAGCCAGCTCAATACCAGTTCCTCCATGAGCCACCCAGAACCCTGACAACTTCCTGTAAGCTTCTGGGGTGGAGCTGAAAGCGAAGACTCCCTCTCTGCGGTCTGCGTGATACGGTTATCAGGTGAGCTTTCTGTAGACTAAGAGAAGAGTCTGGGCCCCAGCAGCTGGCACAGTACCCAGCTCTCAGAAGATGCTCAGTAAATCTCTTCATCTGATGTCCCCCCATATCCAAGTGATAACTGACAATAATGGCTGTCATTTATTGAGCAGCTACTACAAGCCCAACAGCTGCACTGCCCCATCCTTGCACGACGAACCTTGCTCACAGAGGCTGTATGATTTTCCTAAGGTCACTCAGCTCAGGAACTGGAACCCCACTGATCCTTAACTCTAATTGGATCTCCTCTCCATCCTACTCACCACTTCTAGGTTAGACCATCATCTCCCACTTGCACTTCCTAAGCCCCTCAACTAGCCTCCCTGCCTCCAGTCTCTCCCTCCCTTGGTCCTGCCACCAAAGATTTCCCATAACCCCTTGTAGCCCACTGGATAAAACTCAAGCCCCAGGGCATGATATCTACACGCTGTGACATCTGCCTTCTGGCCTCTTTGCAGTGTCTCCTCTGGTCTGTGAATGTCCTCCGCTTTCCCAGCATAACACACTTGATTCACTTCCAGGCTTTGCATACGCTATTCCCACTGCCTGGAACACCCTTCCCACGCTTCCTCTGATGAATTCCTACACATCCCTCAACATCCAAGATCAAGGGTTACTTTACAATGGAGTTGGAAGAGACAGGCAACAAATAGGCTGGTCACAAAACTGAGAGCCCTGTGAGGGAAGGGCTCATGTCCATCTTGGTCACTACAGTATCCCCAGGGCTTAACTCATCAATGCTCAATCAATATTTGTTGAATGAATCAGTGAATGCTCTGTATAGACCTGCTGACTAAACAGAGAAATGACAAAAGAATACAAGGCCACAGTAGGCAGGGCCGGAGGTAGACAGGGAGAGACTGAGGCCAGGAAGGGCAAGGACACGGTGAAGAGCAGTAACAAATACCGTCAGAGCTAATCTGCAGCAGGCCACACTCTTGGCAGAGACAGTGTTTATGAGAGACAGAGGAAGGAAAATGATGGTGTGAGGGAGGCTCTCAGTGTGTGTGTGTGTGTGTGTGTGTGTGTGTGTGTGTGTACATAGGCAAGAAGAGGTGAGGACACATGTGTGTGCTGCATTTGTGAATTGGCCTGTGTGAGAAGGCAGGGAAGTATGCAAACATGTACGTGTGTGTTTGTCGGGGGGCTGTGTACGCATGCCATGAGGGCTTGGGTATCTATGAGTGTGTGTGTAAGGCTGTGTGTGTGCACAGGATGCCGTGTGTGTACATGATGGAGGTTGTGCACTTCCGCTAGGAGGGAGTCATTGAGAAAGACAAGAGGAGACACACGAAGGAGGGGCGAGTGAGTGAGAAACTATATATGGGGGGCTGTTGTGAACATGTGCATGAGGAGATGGTGTCCCTGCAAGTGTGACCAGTGGGGAACATAGGTAAGAGGTGTCAGGGCTCTGCTGAGGGTGCAGCTGCCATGGCCTCGACCACAGGCCTGGTGCCAGAGGTGGGGGCTGGCCCTGGGCCCAGGGTGGGGGGTTCTGACAGAGCAGAAGATTCCTCAGAGTCCTCCCTGGAGCCACAGGCGCCAGATTACCATGTCCCTAGGCAGGGAGGTCGAGGAGGAGGCCCAGATGTGCGTGCGCCTCCACATCTGTCCACAGTAAAACCTCTGGGCATTTCTTTGTCTTTGTCTGTGTCCGGGTGTGCACGCCTGTGCTTGTGTGAGTACCTCCGGCTGTGTGTCTGTGCCTGTCTTTGTCTCTATATGTTTTGGGCCTTTGTCTCCGTGTGTGTGGCTGGTGATCTATGCCTGTCTGCATGGCAGTGTCTGGTTTTGTGGGTGTCTACGTGTGTCCTAGACTCCATGCATGTCTAAGTAGTGGGTGCCAGCATCCTGCTGGACTGCTGTTTGCATTTGTGGGTCTATGCGGCCTCGGTGTGAGTGAGGGCAGATTGTGTTTTTGAGACTGTGGGTCTAGGCCTCGGTGTATCTAAGTGTGTGCTTGTGTTTCTGTATGGGAGACTATGCCATGTGTTGTAGTATAGAGATGCTTATCTGTCTGTGTGATGTTTGTGAGACCAAGGATATGTGTGTGTCTGTGTCTGTGTGTGTGTTGGGTGTGAGGGGTTTGTCACAGACTGGTGAGCAAGTTAATCTCAGACTCCGTGACACGTGGAATAAAATCACGCTCCCATAATGGGATCATTCGTCTTCCTGTCCAAGGAGAGAACCAACTCTTCACCCTCCACCCTGGGGGAGCCAGTGGGGCCAGGGCCAGGCACCGGCCCCCACCCAGGCTGCCTTCTGGCCTCAGCACCCCCACCCCCTCCTCTGCTGCACCAGGCTCATTCTGCCTCCAGAGTGCCCTAGTGCCCACTGTGGGCTGGGCAGGGCTCCAGGACATGTGACTGGGCCTTAGAGGCCTGTCCTGGGCCCCCTGCCCCACCCACTGCTGAGGAGGGCCCTGCCCTGAGATGAGAGCTGGGGGTGCAGGAAGGACTCTTTGGGCCCCTCCTTCTCCTGGAGGGGAGGGATGAGCTGCAGGCCCGGCCGGGATTTTCCATCTCTCAGCAACAAGATTCCTGGTGAGCAGGCTGCGGGGTTTGGCAGGGCGCCTGCTGGAGACCCGCCCTCACCCGCCAGGATGCCTGGGTCCCTGGGGCCAGGCAGCAGCGGGTTCCCTGGGGAGCTGGGGGTGGGAGGCCCACAACTCCAACCTACTGTTTGCCTGGGCCTGTGGGAAAGCCAGACCCTTCCAGGCCCATACCTCCCAACCAAAGATGGCTCCCCAGCACCCCCAGCAAACCACTACCCTTCCTCTGGCCTCCCCCAAGCCCCAGCCTTAGCTTAAGAAAGCATTCCCAGGCCAGCCACCCAGCACCACCCGCCCCCCCACCCCTCAGCACACACCCAGCCTGGGTTCTGCACCTCGCCTCCAAGTGCGAGGGCGCTCAAGGTGAGGGTTTTGCTTCTCCTCTCAGACCTAGGGGTCTGAGGACAAGGCTGTGTGTCCCGTATCTGTTAAATCCCTCTTGGTCTTAGCTCTCCTTCCTGGCTGGGCTGAGAGACACCAGGAGAGGATTTAAGGTCCAAAGTTGGGGAAACTGAGGCAGTGAAGCCCTCCGCCCTACTCATCACAATGAGTCAGAGGCAAAACCCAGTCATCTGGACTTGTCTTAGTGCTGCCTAGCAATAGTGGCTGCAGTTCTTTCTTTCCCGTGGGAGGGTGCAATTTCCGGAGGGGATGAGCATCAGCTGGAGGGAGTGGGGAATGGGCAGGTGGGCTCCCTCAACCCTCAGCACCTTGGATGAGCAGTTGGAGAGCAGGTTTGCTAAGAGATTAAGGTTGAGGAGGAGAAACGAGATGCTCCATGATTTATGAACCTAATTCTTCTCCCTTAAATTCCCCTCCAACCCCCAACCCCCCCCAGCCTGGTCCCTCCAGGGCCATGCTGTGGCCCCAGGCCAATGTCAAAGCCCTAACCCATCCATCAGCTGTTGCCAGGGAGTTTCCACCCCAGTGGGTTCCAAAGGGAGGGGCACAACTGACACTAGGGGCTCAGATTGATGGGGAGAGGGCATGGCCCTAAGGAGTCTGCCAACAGACCCCTACACCCTCCCAGAAGCTGGGGGCTCACAACATCCAGGGAGGAAACTAGGCTGGCGGGTGGGGCCCAGGAGGAGGTAGCCTCCCAGCTCTGGCACCACACCCAGCTCTACCCTTTCAAGAGGCCAGGAGACCTGGGATCCCATGGGGCCCTACAGCTCACAGGGTGTGTGACCTTGGGTGGTGACTGCTCCTCGCCAGGCCTCAGCCTTCCCACTGCACAATGCAGAAAGTGGCTCAGATATCCCAGGTGACCCCCTTTTGGCTCAGCCCCCTTAGCATTAAGCCTTGCCCTCTGTCCAGAATCTGGCCCAGAAGGGGTAAGGTCACAGCAGCTACCTGAAGGAGTCCTCAAAGCCACCCAAGTCAGAGCTGAAGAGTTTATGAGGATTACCCCTCCACCACATGCCCATTTTCCAGTCCCTGAGAGAGGATCTGGAGTCTGCACCAAGACCTGAGTTTTACTGGTGAGGTGGTTAAGAGCACATGCTCTAGGGACACATAGACCCGGATTAATGTCCTAACTGCACTGGTAACTTGTTATATGAAGTCCTGTGCCTTTTCTCTGCCTCAGATTCCCCATCTGTAAAATGGGGTAATAGTGCCTTCCTCCTAGGACTGTTGAGCTGAAATGAGAAAATGCATGCAAAGGCCTTGGCACAGTGCCTGATACATAATAAGGGCTTGAACAGTGGTAGCGATCATAATTGTGGTTAGTATTAACATAAATCCAGTGGCCAGGGAGAAGTGGAAAGAGGGATCCCTGACCTGGCTGGAGGCGATGCCAGCTTCATCCTTGAGCCAGATCAGGACCCCCAGGGTCTCAGCCCAGAAGGGCCAGACCAATTCCTTGAAGCCCCCTAGCTGTCTCCCCTATTCGTTAAAGGCCTCTCATTAGTAAGCCTGGGCACCTGCCCCTCCACGAGTAATAAGCCTCATTAGTATCTTAGCCCCAAGCTCTGAGCCCAGAGTCTATATGTGTGCACACGCATGAGGGTAGGGGGCTGCAACAGGCCACCAGCCAGGAGACAGCATCCTCGCCAACCACACCCCCTGCCTGTCATCCGCAGAGCCCGTCACCACCCAGCTTGTCACCTGCCTGCCTCGCACCCGCACCACCTGTCACCCACCCAGCTCGTCACCCACCCAGCCCATCACCTGCACCACCTGTCACCCACCCAGCCTGTCACCAGAGCCGCCTGACAGACATCTGGGTGGGGGACAGGAGATGGGGAGGAGAAGACCACAGGGGTGCAGAGCTGGGGGCCCCAGAGACCCTGTAGGACCCCCACTTCAGCTCGGCATCCTGCAGCATCGCCATGGCAACCTCTCAGCCGCAACCACTTTCCCAAACATCCCCCGCCCTCCCCCCCCCAGGCCCTGCTCTTAGCTTAGCTGAGCTGAGGCTGAGAAGAGCCTGAGTGACAGCAGAATGGGGCAGGAAGGAGGGGGCTCCCCAGCTGGCTGGCCTTAACCACCCTTGCGCCCCTCTGGACTCGGTTACTCCATCTGCAAAATGGAGGGGCCGGAACGGAGGAGGCCCTGTAGACAGGCCATCCCTCTCCAGCCCGGATTGGCTGAGTCGGCTGCCGGTTAACCTGTGAGGGCTGGGGGTGGGACGAAAGGACCAGGGTTTCTGGGTTCTTCCACACTCCTCTACCTTGGGCCCAGCTCAGAGAGGCTGGGCCCCTGGCCCAAGCTCACACAGCAGATGAGGAGGCACAGGCTGGACAGGAGAGGGGCTCTGCCAAAGAACTGCCAGCTGGAGGTGCCATACTGGGTGACCCAAGGTGACCAGGGGCAGAGTTGGCCCCACCTCCGAGCTGCATTATTTATAAAACCCAGAGCAAAGAACTGAGCAACAGCTGCGGTGCTGCCCCTCCAGGGGGCACAGGCCTCGGTGGAACGGAGAAGACACGGTGCCTCCTCAGGGAAGGCCCCTAGGGTCCCGGGCTCCCTCCAGGGCTGGCTGGGGCAGGGGCTGAGGTGGGGAAGGGGGAGCAGCTCCGTCCCTCCCCTCCCCCTCCACTCCTCCAGGCAGGCAGCGATAGGATTACTTCTGCATGACTGCCCGCTCCACAGGGTTCCAGAGACCCTCCTGCCTGCAGCAATCTTTAAAATTCCTCCAGCCCAACCTCTCTCCCTGCAGTGAATGCTCCAGAGTCTACCGCAGTGTGCCCACTGCTGCCGCCGCCACTACCCCCAGGCAGGCTGGGACCCAGGTCCCTGGTGTCCATGGGCAAAGATGGACCCATTCTCAGGGTGTAGCCCTGTGTCCCTCAGAACCCTCTAAGGCCCAGGCCCCGGCCCATTCCCTCTGGCCCTTGGTGCTGCCCCAGTCCCACAGCCATGGCTCCAGCTGGGGTCAGGCATGCCAGCTGCGCCAGGGCGGATGGGCACATATGTGCAAACACCCCCGGTGGATCTTGGCATGCCTGCCCGTGGGCTTTGCTGCCAGAACCTGGCTGCCCCACCTCTGCTCCGAACCCCTCCCTATCTCACCAATCCCTGCTACCCCCAGGGTGGGCAGACAGCTGGACTAAGCCAGTGCCTGTGGCTCCCCAGGGCACAAGAGGCAGGCAGGAGATCGATTCACTGAATTTTTTAAGGCCCTAATGGAGCCTGCATCCCAGGACTTGCTGGACTGGGACACAGGCGATGTCTTGGGGACCCTTCCCACAGCACTGCCATTGCTTCCTCTTTCGGGTCTTGGGGGTCAGTGGAGCCCCTCTGTGAGCCTTCCCTCGGCAAGAGAGGAGGCACGAGGGACCCCTAGGAAAGAGAAGGGATTTGGGGGCTGTGAGCAATACCCAGAGCCCCCCTATCTCCCGAGTCCTAATGCAGGCAGAAGCAGCTCAGCCTCTAAATCACTCCCCTCATGCTGCCCTCTGAGGCGGATTCTGTGCATCTGTAATTAGGGGGTGGAACAGATGGTGGAGATTCCGTTTAAAATCATGCATCTAGTAAAGTAACCTTCACTGTCGGAACTGACTCCCAGGGAGACCAAGCCCCGCAGCCTGGATTTGGTGGTGGGGGGTAGTGTCAATCCAGCACCTTCCCCATCCCTCTCCCTGAAGCCCCAGGCCCCATGTCCCTCTCAGGTGAGCCAAGGGGTTGGGGGAGGGGGCAGTGATTTGGCAAGCACTTGAAAAAGTGTAGGCTGGGGGCAACTCCCCCTGTCCCCCTCTCCCACATACATGCCAGAGCCAGGGCAGGGCTGGGTACTGAGAGTTTCCTGGCTGAAAGACCAGGGTGACCAGGTGCCAACAGGCTCTGCCCCCACCCCAAAGGGGCCCCAAACCTTCAAGCCCAGGCCAGGGTGCCCAGAGCACAGGGTCTTGGGTGGGGCAGCTTTGAACCAGATGTCCAGTCTCACTGTCCAGGAATGAAGAGCCTGGGGCGGTGAAGGGGTGGAGATGCCTCCCCAGGCAGAGGAGGCTCTGGGAAGAGGGGGAGGCCTGGGCAGCAGAGAGAGAGAGAGAGAGAGAGCACACAAGAGTGAGCAATGTGTGTGACAGGCTGAGGCTGTCTAGGGGAACAAGGTGGGGGAGAGGGTGTGCTGGAATGTGCCAACGGTGGGAGTGAGGGTTGCAGAAGAATTAGGCGGGGTATGTGACAGGGTGCCGTGGGGTGCAGGCAGAGCACAGAATGGGTGCAGGGTTGTGACTTGCTGAGGCTGTATGTCTTTGTGTATAGGTGTGGTATCGGGGTGTTTGGAGAGGTGTAGGGGTGTCCCTGGGCCCTTAGGTGGCTGAGGAAAGTACTGGAGCTGAGACCATCTGGGGAGTGGTGGGGCCGGGCCTTTAGGACTGCCTGTCGAGGAGGTGCTGGGATCCAGGGGGCAGTGTGCACGTGTGCACGTGCAAGCTTCGGGAGGTATCAGAAGATTCAGGGCCTGATCTGTTGGAGATATACTATAACTGAAGCCATGTCTCTGTGTGTTTGAGGCAAATGTTGTGGCTACAGAGGGTGTTCTTGTTTGAGTGGGTGTTTGAAGCAGTGAGTGTATGTGTGTTGTAGGGGGAGGTTGTATGTTTGGAAAGGTATAGGAGACGATACCGGTGTTTGGGGAAGTGCTGAGCTATAGTTGGGAGAAATGGTGGGGGCTGTGGGCAGAGTGTGTGTGTCTGGGGAGGTGTCAGGGCTTTGAGGGTGTGAGTCAGTGGGAAGGTAGCAGGGCTGTAGCTGGGTCCTGGATGTATCTGGCAAAGTGTTGGGGTTGGACAGGTGGTTGATATGCTGAGGGTGTGGGAGCTCTGTGTGTGTGTGTGTGTGTGTGTGTGTGTGTGTGTGTGTGTGTGTGTGTTGGGGTGTTTAGGGATGTATTGGGGGATCATAAAAATCTGGGTTTTAAGTACTAGGGCTGTGAACATGTGCCTGGAAAGGTGTTGTGGTGGGTGGAGGATGCACTGTGGTTTTGGGGAGGAGCTGGGGAGTGTCTCTGGAAAGGTTATTGGGATTTTAACTGGGTACCTGCAAGGGTCTGGGGAGGTGTTAGAGACCTGAGGTCCCTCTGTACGTGGGAAGGGAAGAATGGGTCTCTGATATCAGAGATGTGCCACGGGCTATGGTCCATGTGTGGGCAGGTATGAGGGCTGTAACCGGGTTTCTGGTGTTGGGGAGGTGTTGCAGGTGTGTGGGTAATCACATGGTGGTTGTGTGTTTGGGGGTGTGTATATGTGAGGTAGCTGGATGTCGGGGGGTGTCTGTATGTAGAGTGTGTGTGGAAGTGTGTGGGCTGGGTGTTGTAGGTGGATCAGTTGTGTTTTAGGTGTTAGAGCTGTGAGTGTGTATACGGGGCAGTCGTCTATTTAGAAGGTGTTGGGAGCTGTAATTGAGTCCCTGTGCCCCAGAGAGGTGATGGAGCTGCAGGGTGTGTGTGTGTGTTAGGGGGGATGCCCCTCTGGGAGAATGAAGGGCAGCGTCCTGGCCTTCACTCCGGGGCCTAACTGGGGGCTACCCGCTAGAACCCCTATGGTATGGGGTGCCTGTGCGGGGGTGTTGAGACAGGCAGTCCATCTGTCTCAGCCTGTGCCCAGGCCCAAGGAGCGGAGCTGCCTCCTCGCTCCCTGGGGGGCAGCAGCAGATCTGAGCCCACCCATCTGCCTTCAGATGGTCGAGGCAGGAGCCTCCACAAATCTGCCTGGAGGGCATCACTGTGTTTGAAGAGACACAGGCTGGGGGTGGGGGAACTGCACAGCAAACAGTCCTCACGGAGGCTCCTTTAAAAACCACTGACGCCAGGAGAGAGGAAGAGGGAGGACAGGGGCGGGTATGTCTGTCCTTGTGCATCTGTGTGGGTCAGTGCCCAACTTCCAGGCCAGGGGCCCCTTCCCACATGCTTGTGCTGGATGTTCCTGTTCAGGTAGCACTCAGGCCTTGGCAAACACTGCTCCAATCTAGGCAACAGGCTCCCAGCCTCACACCTGAACTACACCCTCATATCTGCAGTCCCTACACTCACATGCATTCATACACCTTCCCACATGCATGCCTGCCACTGCACCCTCACAGTGAAGTTTGCCCCATGCCCTTAAACCTTCGTCTCTGTACCCCCATCACACATACCCCACCCGGCAAAACCTGCAGTTACACACACCCATCTTACACACACACCTATCACATAAATGTGCATCCACACACATACCTGACAAGTCACTCTCACACATACAGCCACACACTCCACACACCTTGGAGCTCCCTGTCACACCCATATCCTATCTCCCATACACCCAGTCTCTGTCACACTCCATGACACTCGCCATCTCTTCTACCTGCACATGCAAGCACATGTTTATACACACATGCCTCACCACCTTTGAGACAGCTCCCCACTACCCAACCCACTGGGCATTTCTCGGTGTCCAGGCCAGGCCCTGAAGCTTCCCAGAAGGGCTCTCACCAACTGAGAGGACCTTCTGCCTCCCCACCCTGCCAGCTGGGTCAGAGTATGGCGGGGGGGGGGGGCGGGCGGCAGGGGCAGGTTCTCTGTGCTCTGGTGTGACTGCCACTGTATGTGTGAGGGTGTGATAACATGTCCTGAGACCCATGACAGGGCCTGCGAGTCAACACCCGTACGGGGAAAGAAGCACAGGTGCGTGTTCACCAGTTATGTTCGTGAAACGTAGAATGAGTGTGCGGGTAGAGATTTACATGTCACAAATGTATGTGTGTGTGTGTGTGTGTGTGAGAGACAGAGAGAGACGCAGGGCCTGTGTAGACAGGTGTGGCCATGGGGGCTGCGTTTATACGAGGGACATCCCCCAGGTGAGTGTGAGGGGGTGCTTCCCAAGACAGGAGAGGTACACATCTGCAACTGGTGGAGGGGTCAGGGCTGCAGGCCTCTCAGCAACCCCTCCCCTACGAAAAGAGGAGCAGGGAGCAAGGGGCTCTGGGCGGCTTCTCTCTCTTGCTCTTTCTCCCTGACCTCTTTAGCAGCTGGAAGCTGAGCCGGGGGTGGAAGGAATGGAGACTTGGCTGGCCTGGGGGTTTGGGGAGGGAAGAGGGAGAAAACACCTTCCAGATTCTCATCAAATCCCTGTTTGTGGTTTGTAGCCTCCAGTCTCTCCTCCCTCCCTTTCCCTCCCTCTCTCTCTCTGTCTGTCTGGGTTTCCCCCTTTCTTTATCTCTTCCTGTCTCTCAGCCTCCCCATCTCTCTCCTTCTCAATCTCAGTCACCCTGTCTCCTTTCTTGTCTCTAAGTCTCTGTCTTCCATTTTTCTGCCTCCTCCTCTCTGCCAGCACCTCTGTCTGTCCGTCTCTCCCTGTCCCAGTCCATCTGTCCGTCTCTCTCCGTCTGTCTGTGTGTGGGTGTCTCTGTCCATCTGTTCCACCACCCATCTGTCTGGCTGTCTGTGTTAGTCCTTCCAAGGGTGCCCACTCGCTCCCCAAGGCACCCTCCCCCAGGTCAGCAAGGCCTCTCCTGGCTCAGGGGGTGGGGAAGGGGTGCAGAGCTGCAGCTTCTGGAAGCTTCAGTAGCAGCTGGGCTGAATTGGGAGTTCGGGGCCAGCCAGCTGCAGAAGCGGCCCCTCCCTTGGGCTCCCAGGCCAAGGACCCCAGAGCAGAAGAGGAGAGAAAACAGGGCCTCATTGCAGTTGGGTTTGCGTGTGTGGTGGAGGGGGGCTGGAAGGGGGCTAGAGGGAGGCAGGGCCTCACTTTACTCTCACTTCACCATTGCCCCCGGAGCCAGGCCCTGCAGGAGAGGGATCCTTGATGCCCACCTTCCTCATCCCCTGGCCAATGGAAGAGATGCTGGGATCCAGGAGGGAGGGGCCAGGAGAGGCCAGGCCTTGGGGGAAGGAGGGGCTGGGAGCCAGGGCTTCCTGTCAGCTGGGCTGGAGGGGGGCTCCTTCCCTACTCGTTTCCAGGCAGTCCCTGGGGACCCCTCCTGCTCTGGTCCCAGTTCCAGGCACGAGGGGTTGTTCTTGCCAACTGCACTGGGGCCATTCCCACCTCCATCAACCCATAGGGACATGGGGGGATCAAACCAGTGTCACCCCCACAATGGTGGAGGCTGGTTGTGGCTATGTAGTGACCCTGGCCCTGTCTAGGCACTGGCCATCCTGAGTCTAGCACCTCACACACACATATATACAGTGCATCCCAGTACGCACCGCCTGCCCACGCCCCCTAACACCACTACCCACCATCATGACATGAACGCAGAGACCAGCACCCTACCTTGCACCGGTGACAGCGCCCCCGTCACAAAGCCAGCAGCTTCAGACAGCATCCCTCAACATTCTTCCTGGCTACTTTATCCCTGTCCCCCACTCCTCTCCAATAGCTCACAGTCCAAATCCCACAGTGGATGGGGAAACTGAGGCCCAAGAGGAAGGGATGAGAGGACACAGTCATCCCTCCTGAGACCTAGGGATAGGATCATAAATGAGGAAAGAAGAGATGCTGCAGGGGCAGAATCAGGCTCCTTCCTGACCTACCACGGGCAAAGTCCGTATTGGCTGCGCCCTCCACACAGCCCTTCCACTGGGCCAGGGCCAGGGCCAGGGGCTGGCTCCCTCCCTCTCAAGCTCTCCTTGCCCCTGGTTGGGCCCCCTCCCTCTCCCCCGTTCTGAGCAGCCCTCCCTGCCCTCTCCCTCCCAGCTCTGGCTCTCTCATCCTCAGCTCTTGGAAGCCTGACTCACTGTTTCCCCTCCTCTCTCCCCTCCCTCCCTCTCTCTCCCGGCAGCAGTGGCGCCTCCCCCTCCCCTGGGGGGGCTCTGGCCGCAAGGGTGCCCGCCTGCTTCTCTCCCCAGGCTCCAGCCCCCTCCGCTCCCAGGAGGCCCCCTGCAGCTGTTCTAATTCTCTAACTACAGTGAGGTGGAGTGCAAACAGCCCAGATCCCAGCCTGGCCTTGCCAAAGGTATCTGTGACCCCCACGCTGGGCAAGTGGCTCCTCTCCCTAGACTTGGCTTTCTCTTGTCAAACAACTGGGGGGTGTCCAACTGGATGATGCTCCTGGCAACTCTGGGACCCTAATGTTTCCCACTTTTATAACCTGGGTGTCTTCTGGCACAGAGCACCTGACAACCTGTAGTGTGCAGTACCTGCCACAGGCCACGCCCCCCCAGGTCCCAATAAAAGCTCAGCTGTGTTCCAGGCATTTGGGGAGGGCAGAGGGGAGATGCTACCCTGGGACCAGAAGCATTTGTCGAAAACCCTGGAATCCCTCTGTCTCCCCATTTCCCTCCTCCTGTGAGAGTCTCTCTCCCCGACCCCCACCTGTCCTCCTCCCTCTTCCCAAACATCTGCTTGTCTCTCCTCCAAAAACAACCCCAGAATCTGATCCTGGGTGAGAGGCCCTCAGTGCTGCCTCTTCTCTGGCTCCAGGGTGGGGAGTGGTATATTCCCAGGCCTTCTTGGTCCCCGGCCCCCACCTCCAGGGGCTGTAATCCCAGCTCTTCTTGCCTGTTTTCTCTTTCACTCTCATCACTGGCTTTGGTCTCCATCTTTCTCTCTCTTCACCATGCATGTGGCTGTGGGTCTCTCCTCCCCATGCCCCCACCCCTTTCCCTGTGGGGGGCCCATCTGCTGGCATTAGCAACAATGTTACCCTTGCTTCCTCCCATAGTCCCCAGCTCCACTCCATCCTGGCTTCCACCTCCCCACTCTGTCCCAAGAGACCCAGGGGACCCAGAGACAGAGCTGGGCTCCATCCCATAATAGTGAGTCTGCTTGACCTCACCAAGCCAGACCAGAAGGGCCTGGGCATCTGGTACGCAGGCATGACACCCCCTGGTCTTGGGTGGCTGGCATGAGACACAGAGCTCTGTGTTCTACAAACCAAAAAAAAAAAAAAAAAATTGAAGTTGACCTGGGGGTGGGACAGAGAGGGGAAGGGGGAAATGAGGGAGATCAGGTTTGCCTGGAGGAAGCCCCTGTCCAATGGGGAACAGAAGCATAGAGGAGGGAGTGGTTCAAAGTCAATGCTCCAGGCTGATTGGAGAACAACAATGTCCCTCTGGGGCTCTGTCAGTCCAGAACAGCTCCCCCTACCCAAATGTCTTCTGCCAGGGGCAGTCTGCCCCTCAAGCCTCCAGCACAACCATAGCAATCAGGTGGAGACCCCATCTTTTAATCTTTTGAGTCCAAGTCCAACTTCCCTACTGTACACCTCCACTTAGCTCAGCAGGGGGTTCCAGAAGCCTCCCAGCCCAGATCTAAGTACATGCAGTGGGGGTTAACAAAGCCCCCCAGCTCCCAAACCCCTTCCCCAAAGGCCCCATCAAGGGCTGGGGAGCAATGCAAAATAACCCCAGAATCCTCATGCATTGAAACTGAGAAGCTATGCTGTCCATTCACAGTGCCTGAGGGTGGTAGGGGCTCCCTGCCCCCACGACCCTGTTCCAGACCCCCCAGCCCAGCAACAATAATAAACAGCTAGCTCTTTTTCTTTATGACACCAAATTTCTCCAAGCCCAACAGCTCCTTCCATCACTACCTCAGCCATAGATCACATTAAAAACTCACAGAGGGCAACTTAAACACATCACATTTGTTTCTCTCTATATTATTTCAAAAGTAACGGCATTAAAAATGGATTTTACTACAGAAAATAAATATCAGCACGTGGGCCGGGAGCCCAGATAGAGGAAAGAGCCCACCAGGGGAATGTCCCTGAGGGCTTGGGCACAGTTAGGCACTGACCAGATTAGAAAGGCCAGGCTACACCTTGGGCTGTGGGGGATTCCTGGGGAGGGGGCAATGCCTGCCCACCTGGGCATCTGCCCCAAAGCCGGATGAAGAAGGACAAGTCACTGGTTTGGGCTGGTGGCCACTGGTCCCCCAAAGCTCATGCCCTCACTGGTCTTTGCAACCCCTGAAGAGTGGGAGCTCTGGGGCCAGAAGTTCACCAGTCTCTGGGGATTACTCCAACTATTGACACAGCAGGAGAAAAAAATGAATTCAACTTACTATCCAGTTTGATTTTCCATTACTATAAAAATAAATATACATCTGCTCAAAGGAGGGAGATGGCAAGCAGCATGCACATGCCACCTGGGGGGTCCCCCCCACAACCCAGCCTGCCTGCCCCCGCCCCACTCCAGGCTGGGGGACAGACAGACTGGTAATCTTTCACTTACAGCCCCAGCTCACACAGTCACACACACCGGGCCACAAGGAACAGGAACAAGCCAACAATAGAAACACCCCAAATGCCCCTGGCAGGACTCTGCCCAGGCCCAGGCACATGCCCCCGCCCAGCCGGCGGCGACAGCAGCAGCGGACAAAATGTGGCCACCCTGACCCGGAGGCAAAGCTTGTCCTCACACCCTGAGCTCTGCCCAGGGAGCTGGGGCCAAGTCCCGCCTGACACCAACTGGTCCGGCGGGAAACGCCTGCCCAGCCAGACAGGCACAGGCCCCCCAAGGGTCCCTCCTTGTGCTCAGGGACCAGGCTGGTGCAGTCCGGCCCTGCCTCCCAGGGTGACGCCTGGGCCCAAATTCAGCTGGCCCTGCCAGTCAGGCACTGGTGCAGAACCGAGGGCACCAGGCTCAGCCCCTCCCAGCCCAGCCCCAGGGCCCCCAAGCTGGGAGGGAGGGGAGACTCCCCACCCCTCCACATCTGGCCCTGGCCCCCAGGGTCTGCGGTAGAGAATTCCCGCCCCCGCTTCTCTCTCTCCCTCCTCCCGCTCTGTGCCCGCTGCCCGCCTCAGGGACAGCCCCAGCTCCCGCCTCCGGCCAGCAAGGCCCACATCCTTCCTCCCTCAGCTGGCCCCTTCGCCTGGCAGGAGGCTGGGGGGTCAGGCTGCTGGGGAACCCCCCCAAGCTCCCATCAGTCCTCATCCCCAGCCCCCAAACTCTGGGTTGCTGTCCCTTTTCCTGTAGAACAGGAAACAAGGTTATTTCCTAGACTCAGAGCCAGCCCCCTGCCCCTCTGGCTCTGCCCGGGGACCCAGACCCAGCAGGGGAAGGCGCCCTCAACCAGCAAGCAGAGATTCAGCAATTCACCCCAGCTCCCTGCCTAGGGGGCTGACAGCTGTCACTCAGCACCCCACCCCCTGGGGAAGAGGGGGCCGATTCAATCAGAGCCCCAGAGGAAACGCATTGATAGGCGATTATTTATTTATTTATGCAAAAGTGAGCCGACTTTGTTCGCCAGGTAACCGGGCACGCGGCCCAACCCCTTCAGCCCTAGCCGCCCCCAAATCCCTCCTCCGCCCCACACCCCCTCCGGGTCATTAGGTCCCCGCCCCTCAACTCCCCGAGAGCCAGTGGATCCTAGGGATTTGGGGGTTGGAGGGGAGGGGCTCCTCCCTCCGCAGTCTCCCCTTTTCCCAGCGCCGATCCTAAAATCCAGCCTTGTTCTCCGCTCCCACGGTCCCCCCTTCATTCCCCCCCCCCACATTCTCAGCAAGCTGGAGAGCAAATTGCAGTTTTAAATCCAAAGGCGGAGGGAGGGGGAAGGAGGAGGGGGCGCGCGGCAGCGCTGGGCGCGCACCTCGCCCCCGAGCCGGGGGAGCCGCGGGGCGGCCAGGAAACCCGAGAACCCCCCCTCCCCGCCCCCCCCTCCCCGTCCACCTCCCCCTCCCCCTTCCCGGCGCTGCCTGCCAGGCTTCGAGCCGAGCCCAGCCGAGCCGCGGGCCCCGGTGGAAACAAAGACCGATCGCACCGCGGGCACCGCAGCCACCGGGTCCAGCGGACCGGACCGGGGGACGCGGGCCCCCCCCACCGTGCGCTGCACAAAAGAGCCCGGCCGGCCGGTCCCCAGCGGGGGTCTAGGGCTGGGGAGGAGGCGCCACTCACCGGAGTGCTGGGCTGCCGGCTCCGTGGGTCCGAGCCAAGCGAGGGGTTTTAGGGGGCGTCTGTCTTCCGGCGGTGGCAGCGACGCGGGCGCCCGGCTGCTGAGGAGAGGAGTCGTGGAAGAGCCCTGAGCCGCCCGCCGTCGCTGACAGCATGGCTCGCGCCTCGGCTCACATTCTCCGCCGCTAACTCCGCTGGACACGGCCCCCCGCTCCCGCGGCGCCCCCCCACCTCGATCACTCCTTCGCTCTCTGCGCTCCCCTCGCCCTCCCGCCGCGCACACACTCTCCCAGCCCTGGACACCCCCGCCCCCACCCCCCCAATTGCAAACCTGGGAGGGAACGCGCCCCGCGTAGTCCTCCTGCTCCTCCTCCTCCGCCCTCCTCCCTCCCGCTCTCTCTGGCTGTCTGTCTGTCTCTCAGACTGTCTCTATTTCTCGCTCTCTCTGCCTTTCTCTGCTCTCCAAGCTGGGTGGGAAAAGGAAATGAGGACAGAAAGCAGACGCTGGCTTTGGGTGGTGGTAGCTGGATTCCCTCTCTCCCTCCCTCCCCCTCCTCCCCTCCCTCCTCCTGCCTTCTGCTCTCTCCGCTGCGAGCGGGGCTGAGCGCAGCCTGGCGGGTGGCTCGCTCTGCCCGCCCGCCCGCCTGTCTGTCTGTCTGGTCCGCCTCGCTCGCTCCCTCCCTCCGTCTCTCGCCCTCGCCCTGCCTGCCTGCCTCTCTCCGTCTCCGCCGCCGCCGCCGATGCCTCTGCGAGCTCGCCTTACCTTCGCCGCTCACCATCCGGAACCCTAGGGGGGAGCGCGCGCGCGGCACGCCGGGACTTGTAGTCCCCGCCCCGGCCGCTCCGCGCGCGGGGAGGGCGGGGCCGCGCCGGGTGCTCCGACGGCGCGGCCGGGAGCCCCGGGGACCCCGTGCCTGGGGCGCGTCTGACTGGGGCGCGTCCTCGTTTACCAACGGGCGCAGATCCTCCCCAAGAGTTACGAATGGTCCCCGTGTTCCTTGTCTCCACCGGGGGGCTCTGGTTCGAGCGGAGGTTGCGAGTGGGAGTGAAGGGGCGGGGTCTGAGAGCGGAATGGGAGTGGAATAGGGAACCAGGGGATTAACCAAAGGGGCTGCGACTTTCTGGGGCGTCCCAGTTAAATGTGAGGAGGAAAGGACGGAGGAGAGGACCGGCTCTCTCAATCTGGGGACGTTATCCTTTTCTGAAAAGGTTTCTTATTGAGTAAAGCGCAAGTATTTAAAGCGGGAGGGCTGCTGGGGCGGGGCAGCGGAGGAGACCCAGCCAGCGCTGCCTCCCCACTCGGTGACCCCTCCTCTCAAACTCCGAGCTCTGGGTTTCGCCCTTGCAACCCAGCTTTCCTACATGTCCAAGGGCGGCGAGGGCTCAGAAGTCTTGGATAATCCACAGATAGAACACACACACCCTTTTCCGAATTCTGCTGAGCATTTGCGTTGTGTCAGGAAGCAGGATTCAGATTGAACGGTGCTGACCTCCTGCCGCGGCCGGGGGCTGGGCTCAGCACTTTCACCTACCTCCTCTTCAGGTCACATCTGTTCTCCAGCCCCTGGCTCGTGGGCCCCCTCCCTAGCCTATCCCACAGATGGGAATGTGCGCTGCTTGAGGGCCTTGTTACCGCCCCCAGAGATGGCTGAACTGCTGCGGTAAAATCGTGCTGTTATTTCCATTTTAGAGATGGGGGCACTGAGGCCCAGGTTCTTCTGGTTAGCAAGTGGCTGAGCCCAGCTGGGTTTGAACCAGGGTCTGACTAACCCCAAACCCCACAAGCTTAAACCCTGGGCTATGGCAAGCAGTTGTGATTCCCTCCATTTCTGTAACTGACCTTCTCTCCCTGTGTCTGTGTGTCCTTTCTTGGCAATTCAACAAATGTTAACTGAGGTATGCAGGGCTTGCAGGGGACTCGGAGATGAATAATGCATAGTGGCTGTCCTGTCCTGTGTCCTAGGTGTCTACCAACGCCGGCCCTGACTGGCCCTGCGGCGGTCCCACCTCATTGGACCACCTCATCTGTGTGTCTGATGTTCCACACTCCGTGTCTGCTGGCCTTGTCTATCTTGCTCCAGGTCTGAAGTTCCTAGAGCAGTGCCTTTGTCTCTGGCCTCCCTGTTTCTGACTCTTCCTTTGGCCTTGCAGGGTGATGGCCAGTGTGTGACAAAGGCAGCTGGTGACATTTTGCCAACTGCAGCTCCCTGGTCACTATCTTCCCCACACCTCCACTCCTTCCAAGCTCCTTCTCTATGGCAGTCCGGTACCCCCAGAGGACAAAAGATGGGATCTGGGGAGCACTGTCTATTGGCCCTTGGCAGAGGGTGTGTGCAGCAGTAATAGGAGAGGTCTAGGGCTCTAAACGGTACACTATTGATTTGGCATCATGGGGCTGCCATGACCGGCTGGAGAGACCATCATCTTGGAGCAGCTTCTCCTTGCAGACAAGTTAGACCTTGGGTTCGAAGATTTATTCATTGAATGGGAAATATACTCATAAAAGTAGTGGCTAAAGTCATTAGAAATTCTGCAGCTCCAAAGCCTGGGCCTGAAGTGATCGCAAATAGATGAGGCTTTGGCACCTTGCCCTAGCTGGCCCCCTATAGGACAGACAACTTTGGCGTTGGGGAAGGTGAAAGAGACCCAGGTTCCTCCTCCTTTCTCTCCCTTCCCCCATTACCCATTAGATTCTGCCCCTGGACATGAAGACTCTACTCAGTTTGAATCAAGTTTTAGGAGGGAGTTGGGTGGGATAATATAGGATGGTTTCTGGGGTGTGGAGAGCCCCAGTAGGCTGGGATGAAGGGGAGTTTGGGAAAAGCGTGGGAGGGGGAGGTTAAGTAATGAGATGCAGAGGGCAAGATTAGTAGGACCCATGGCTATGAGTTAGAGGGAAATAGAAGTTAGGTAGGGTTTCCCAAGGATGCCCCTCCCACCCCAGGCTACTTCAGCGTCCCCTCCCCTGTGAGGGTGAATTCCGTTAGCCCTTAAAGTGTTGATCATCACTGGAAACCAAGCATTGCAGAGTCTCCCTGTTATCTGGGGGCTGGTCTTTTTCGTGGAACCTCTCCAAATTGTGTTGAGCTGGGGAGGGGGGTCTCCCCAAACTCAAGCTGTCTTCCCGTGGGCTGCTGCTGCCACCTAGTGTCTAATCTCCATTTCTGCTTCAGCAGTTAGCAAGCAGGAGGGAAAGGAGGCTTGAGGCAGAGGACACAGGTTCTGGAAGCGCCTGAACCATCCCTCTCTGGGCTCAGCTCCCTCCAGCCGCTTTTGTTTCAGTGTAAGCAGAAGGTGGTGTAGCTAGACCCTAGAAAATAAAGATGAGAGTCTGGAGATAAAGTTGTGGAGTCGGGTTTGAGAGGCCATGTGGAGTAGCAGCCAGACAGGCCTGGTCCTGATCTTGATTTTACTTGTGTGTCCTCAGTCTGTGTGAGTCTCAGTTTTCCCGTGTGTAAAATAGAAGCAGAGCTGTTGAGAAGATTAACTGAGCACATAGATGTAAAAGCACTGTGAAAACTGGCAAGGGCATGGTGAGAGAGATGATGAGTCACACTAATAATGACAATAACTGACAGGTCCCAGCAGCCTGGAGCCAGGCCCCCGGGCCTCATGGAAAGGGCAGGATAGGGTAGGGACTAGCATGGCCCTCCCTGAATAAGGAATTTCTGGGACTGGCCCTACTCCTGGGGCTGCCTCAGGGGAGGTGTGGACTGCTAGAGGGTGGTTCAGCCCAGTATGAAGAAGGGGAGACAGAGGCCTAGAGAGGTTGTGGGCCTATCCTAAGCTATTGAGCTGCAGATCCAGGAACAAGAGGCCTATTGGACTGGAGCCATTATGGCCCTGGTTTTCCCCTTCTTTGGATGGGAACAACTCAAAGCTGGAGCCCAAGAGGCCATGCAAGCAGGAAGCCTCCCTCATTGTGGTACAGTGGGGACTAAGGCCCCCAGGCCCCGTTAGCCCTCCTCCTGGGCCAGCCTCTTTCCCCTCCCCCGTGCAAGTCCTCCCACATTCCTCTAGGCCACAGGAAACCCCAGCTGCAGCCCAGACTTCAAACAGCTCCTCCCTCTGGGGCAGGGGGTGTGGGAGGAGAGGCCAGAGGCCAGAGGGCAAAGGTCAGCTTTGTTCCTGCCGGGGTGGTAAGGGACCTGGGGGAGACAGAGGGGGAGCAGGGTCGGGCCCTTGACAGCCACACTGAGTGTGTGTGAATTCCTGTGGCCATCAGGGTTGTGTAGTTCCCGCTGCGCGCCTGTGTCTGGGGGATAACTGTGTGTCCTCGGTTTGCTTTCGCTTGCGGGCCTGACTTCTGTGTCTGCGTGTGAAGCAGTACATGTTTGTCTGTGGGTGCTCAGCCTGGGATCCCACTGACATGTCTGTAGGTGCCATAACTTGTATCACTCTGTCTGGTTCATTGGTGCGGTCAAAGCCACATGTCCTTATATGACGGTGACCTGGTATGGTTCTTTGTGTCCAAGAAGGGTGTCCCTCTCCTGCCTCTTCCCCTCCCATCTTTCCTCCCCATTGTCACCAAAGGATTCCTTCTGAAAAATGAATCTGGCTGGGCGCGGTGGCTCACACCTGTGATCCCAGCAGTTTGGGAGGCCAAGGTGGGCGGATCACTTGAGGTCAGGCGTTCGAGACAACCCTGGCCAATATGGCGAAACCCCATCTCTATTAAAAATACAAAAATAGGCCGGGCGCGGTGGCTCAAGCCTGTAATCCCAGCACTTTGGGAGGCCGAGAAGGGCGGATCACGAGGCCAGGAGATCGAGAGACGATCCCGGCTAACACGGTGAAACCCCGTCTCTACTAAAAAATACAAAAAAACTAGCCGGGCGAGGTGGCGGGCGCCTGTAGTCCCAGCTACTCGGGAGGCTGAGGCAGGAGAATGGCGTAAACCCGGGAGGCGGAGCTTGCAGTGAGCTGAGATGCGGCCACTGCACTCCAGCCTGGGTGACAGAGCAAGACTCCGTCTCAAAAAAAAAAAAAAAAAATACAAAAATAAGCCAGATATGGTGGCTCCCGCCTGTAGTCCCAGCTACTTGGGAGGCTGAATCAGGAGAATCACTTGAACCCGGGAGGCAGAGGTTGCAGTGAGCTGAGATGGCACCACTGCACTCCAGCCTGAGCAACAGAGTGAGACTCCGTCTAAAAAAAAAAAAAAAGTAAATCTGACCTTGCTACTACCCTGCTCAAAACCCTTCAGTGGCTCCCCATTGCCCAAGGCTTAGGATCCCAGCTCGAGTGCGTGGCAGACAAGACCCATGCCTGCCTTTGCCATCTTCATCTTTAGGCACTAACCCCTCTGAAATTTCACACTCCTAGCACACCTACCTAATTGTAACTCCCTGAGCAGTCTCATTTCTTGCCTTTGAGCTCACTTAATTCTGTCCAGTCTGGAATGCCTTTCTGTTGCTTCTTTCTTTACCAAGCAGACTCTTACTCTTATTCTTACTCTTGTTTCTCGTGAATCAACACCTCCTCTGAGAAGCCTCCCAGACTTCCCCCAGCCCAGTTGAGTTAGGACTCTCCCCTGTTCTCCCACATAGCTTTATTGTCATTTTGTGCCTGCATCTGTCCCATTAGCACCCATCACCATTAAACTGTGACCTCTTTGAGAGCAGGAACTGTGCCATACCTCCTGTCCTGTGGTGGGAAGTTTCTGAAAAGACCTGGTTCTCCCATCCCAGGGGAAAGTTTCTTGCAGTTTTGGATGTAGTACTCAGAGTCACCACTAGAGAGAGTGTGAACATCACTGCAGGACCATCCAGGCGCGGTGTGTGTGTGTGTGTGTGTGTGTGTGTGTGTGTGTGTGTGTGTGTGTCTTAGATACTGTACCTGGGAGACAACTACTGGAGTGGGGAGAGAGGATGTGTGTGTGTGTGCGTGTGTGTGTGTGTGTGTGTGTGTGTGTGTGTGTGTGTGTCTTAGATACTGTACCTGGGAGACAACTACTGGAGTGGAGAGAGGATCCACTCAGCTCAGTCCTGGAGCAGTGGGATCCAGATTAGACTCCATTCCCCACAATGAGTCCTGGGTCCCCCAGATTTCTTCTTTATTTTCCCCACAACTCAGGGCCCATACCCCTTGGTTTTCCCCCTCCTACTTCTTGCCTTTGACTCTCCATCCCTCTTCTTCCATGCCTCATCTTCACCCTCAGCCCTCCCATGCCTAATTATTGGCACTTGCCTAGCCTGAATGGGCCTTACTCCACCATACCTCTGGGCCTTTGCACATGCTGTTCCCTCTGCTGGAGATGACCTCACCCTCTGGCTGCTTCATCAAGCAGATTTTTATTTCACAGACTCCAAGAAATCCCCCAGACTTGGCTCCCAGACTGACCTTGCCCCTAAGTGTTGTCATTGTTTACTGTTCTGCCTCCTAGACAGGACCAGCCTACAGGAGACATCAGTAGATGTGTGTGAAATTAATAAATGACTTAGTTCTTTTACGAGTACAATCCTCAGCATGTATGGAGCTACCCCTGAGCCCTATGTGCACCAGGCCCTTCCTGGTCCTGACTCTGGGTCAATATGACACTTTCCCAGGCTGCTCCTTCAAATAAAGAAATATGACCCGGGGAACACATGAGACTTTGAGTTCAAATCCTGGCTCTACCATCCGCCTGTATGACCTTGAGCCAGTGTTGTAGCCTCTCAGAGTCTTGTTTCCTCTTTTGTAAAATGGGGATAATCACACATCTGTGCTGCCTTGTGGTGAAGATCAAATTAGACGATGCATGCGAAATACCCAGCATTAGTCAATTAGGTGTCCTCCTCCCCCACCATGAACTTGGAAATAAAATTGCCCTCTGAGTCTTAAACCAGTAAAATCCACGCATCACGGAGGAGAAGAGCCAGGTGGGGGAGTGAATGAGGCGAGAGATGGTTTTGTAAACGACTGAAGAGTTTTGTGAACGGTGCAAACCGCAATCAAGGTGACCCGCCTGTAATCTCAGGGAGGCAGGGCGAGGATGTGATTGAAATTGAGAAAGCAGAAGCCTAATCAATTGCATTGTGCTCTATCTAAAGGGAACAGAAGGCAGCACAGAAAATGGGGTGCAAGGGAGAATTCATCTAGCTGTTTCAGAGGGAGAGACAAGGAAGGTACCAGTAGACACAGGGATTCCAGGCTCAGGAGGCCCTGGTCTCTACTGAGGAGCAGTGAGGGGCCTGGTGAACTCCGGGTGGTTCACTGCCCTGCTGGGCTTTCGTTGAAACCAAACAGGCATCCCAGTACCAGACAGAGCCCTGTAGGGCGGACAAGAATATTCTGGTCCCTGAAAAATGCTATGGAGACTGAGAGCACTGATTTTGGAGTCAAAAGACTTGGTGTAAGCCCCTGCTCTGCCACTTCTGTCCTGCTGATTCACTTCACTGTGCCTCAGTTTCCTCATTAGCAACATGAAGATACAACAAACTCCTCCTCATAGGGATCTGCGAGGATAAAATGGCAGCATGCATGCACTTAGCAGGATGCCTGGCACAGAGTCAACAATTTGCAAATGGTAGTGACAAAGAGAATTAACATGTATTGATCATTTGATTACTATTTCAGAGATGAGGAAATCGAGGCTTGGAGAGGTGAAAAATTTACACTAAATCACACAGCTAGTGAGTGGTGGAGGCAGGATTCACACCAGGCACTACAGCTCCAGTGCCATGCTCTTCTCTGCTTATTTCATGGCAGGTAGAATCACTGGTCTTTGGCTTATACATCAGGCTCTTGTGAGTTTGGTCAACCAGAAACTGTATCCCTTGGGAAGCCTTGGCCCCTGAGACTTTTTCTGTAGAGCTAAGGCTGCCACCCCTATGACAACCCCTCTGAGCAGCCATTTGGCTTCTCTCCATCTTATTGCTCTCATTCAACAACCCCCAGCACAGGGCAGGACACAGGGAATTCTCAGTCTGCATTGATCGCCTTATCTTTCTTTCCTTTAGGTCACCCAGCATAGGAGGATTTCCAGGGAATCTTTCCACCAATAACTAGAGGAGGAAAGATCATACACACACACACACACACACACACACACACCACACCCCACAGATGCTCTCTTCCCAAAGCCTAGAGGCAATGAAGTCTAGTGAAAAGACCATGAGCTTTGGTGTAAGATCTAGGTTCAAATCCTAGCTCTGTCACATACAGCTGCATGCCCTTGGTACATCATGTAACCCCTGAGCCTCAGTTTTCTCACCTACAAATGGGACTAATCACAGAACCAGGCTCAGGACTGGATTAAAATGAAAAGATGGCTGTAAATACATCTGACATTCAGAGGACACTTAATAAATGAGTTATTATTATTACAATTTTCCTCCTCTGCTTGACTATGAACTCCTCCTCCAGGGCAGGGACAGGTCTTATTCATGTTTGTGTTCCCAGGGTCCTCCTTAGCAAAGAGTCAATGCTTTGCAGAGTCAATGCTCAGTAATGATTTGCCAATTGCAGCAGTGATTCCCAGCTTCCAGACTCCTTCCCTGTCCTTTCCCTTAGTCAGTCAGATGGTCAACAAAAATTTACTGACGGGAGAGGTGGGAATCTTTATTCCCTGCTCCCCTTGTTTCCACACGGAGGCATGTCAGCTTCCAGAGTTTCTCTAAGGGGAATGAGGGAGTGTGAAGATTCATCGTGGCACAGGTGCACTGCAGGTTGTTCAGCATCCCTGATCCCTACCTGTAGGAGCCAAACAAACCAAACTGCCTCTAAACCTCTCCAAAAGCTCCCTTGGGGGCAAAACTCCCCTAGTGAGATACAGTGAGTTAGACTAACCCTCAGGCCTCTCCTCTCTCCTCCCCTCTCTTCTGTCCTCTTTTGGAGAATCTGACAGCTCCAGAAGTTCCGCTGTGGTCTTCCTCCTTGCCGTGGCAAAGGAGGCCTAAGGTTGTCTCACTGCGCCTGTGATGAATGCCAAATCCGACGAACTCAGATAAAGAATTAGCAAACCTATTGTACACAGATTGAAGGCCACATCAGTAACGAAGGGGACATTTTAATTTTAATGTATCTTCAGTTGCTTGCCTTTTTTTTTTTTTTTTTGAGACAGAGTCTTGCTCTGTCGCCCAGGCTGGAGTGCAGTGGCGCAATCTTGGCTCACTGCAAGCTCTACCTCCCAGGTTCATGCCATTCTCCTGCCTCAGTCTCCCGAGCAGCTGGGACTACAGGTGCCCGCCACCACGCCCGTCTATTTTTTTTTTTTTTTTGTATTTTTAGTAGAGATGGGTTTTCACCATGTTAGCCAGGATGGTCTCGATCGCCTGACCTCGTGATCCGCCTGCCTCGGCCTCCCAAAGTGCTGGGATTACAGGCTTGAGCCACCTCGCCTGGCCAGTTGCTTGTCTTCTAAACTCACAAGCAGATGGGCAGTGGGACTCTGGGTGTTCTAAAACTCCACACCTTGGATGCCCCATGCTTGGTAGGCATTAGGGCCCTCTCTCAGCTTCCCCTGCTGCTGCCTGTGGCCAAATCTGTCCGTTCACCTCCCATTGACCATCCTCCCTCCCAAAGGAAAGTTCAAGAGTATTTCATGGCTTGAGGATTCATATTGTCATTTTACTTATTTACAGAATCAGTAAACTAACGCATACACACTATTCAGAGAGGTGGGAAGCGCTCCACAACCTTCTCCCTCAAACCTGGGCCCAGACCCCAGTCCTGGAGCACTGCATCCACCCGGTAGGAAAGGGGTCCAACCAAGACTTTTCCTGACTTTGTAACTTACAGACACAAGAGAATTGAGGGTAGAAGGGAAATTCTTGGCACCTGGACTGGAGTGGGATAAAAGGAGAGTAGGAAAGCAGTGATAGGAGAGAAGTGAGGGAGGTACATACAGTTTTATAAATAACTAGACAAGGTCTGAGCACTTTGGGTGGGGGTGGAGTGAGAAAGGCTAGAGGCATGTAGGGGCCTAAGTGGGAAAGGAAGAAATAGTGCTTGGGGCCAGAGCGGATGAGGGATCAGCTCTGGGCCTCCTTTTGCCCCATCTGTAAAGTGAGTGAGTTGCCCTAGGTGGTGTCAGAGCAGCCCGCCTCCTCGGAGATGCTCGGACTCTATGGGCTTCTAAGCCAGCCTGCGGACTTTGGAAAAAGAGCTCTGGGGATTGGCAAGGACTGGTGGTCACCGCCAGAGAGGTGGTTGATGCCCAGACAGGCTATGTCTGATCCCCGGGCTGGTACTGTGGTTCGGTGGAGGTGAAGTAGTCCTCCAGGAAAGACTGCAGGTACTCGAAGGTGGGCCTCTCCTCCGGGTCCAGACGCCAGGTCTGTTCCATGGCCTCATACAGGGACGCTGGGCAGCCTGGAGGGCATGGCATGTGGTAGCCCTGCTCCACCTGTTCCAACACTTCCCGTTTACTCATGCCTGAAGGATGGGGCTCTGTTAGTCAAAGGGACAGCCAGGAAGAAGCCCTTCCCCGTGACCATCCCCCACCCCAGCCCTACCCCTGGTGGGGCAAACCTGGGTAGGGGATTCGGCCCTTGGTGATGAGTTCAGTGAGCAGGATCCCAAAGGACCACACATCTGACTTGATGGTGAATCTGCCAAAGAGGGCAGCTTCTGGGGCTGTCCACCTGATGGGGAACTTGGACCCTGGAGAGGATGGGGGAGCAGGGAAAGTTAGTGAGGGGGTCCCTGGAAACAGCTGGATTAAGAGAATGGGGTCTGAGCACAGTGGCTCACATCTGTAATCCTAGCACTTTGGGAGGCCAAGGCAGGGGGATCACTTGAGGTCAGGAGTTTGAGACCAGCCTGGCCAAGATGGCGAAACCCCGTCTCTACTAAAAATACAAAAATTAGCTGGGCGTGGTGGCAGGTGCCTGTAATCCCAGCTACTAGGGAGGCTGCAGCAGAAGAACCGCCTCAACCCAGGAGGTGGAGGTTGCAATAACCTGAAATCGCACCGCTGCACTCCAGCCTGGGTGACAGTGAGACTCTGTCTCAAAAAAAAAAAAAAAAAGAGAGAGAGAGAATGGGGACTTTAGGGATGAGGATCTTGGGGATCCTGAGCACAAGGGTCTCTGGGCATAGTAGAAAGGACTTGGTATCTAGTCAACACCTACTATGTGTCTAGTATAGTGATGGGCACGTTCCAAACATTGCAATAATTCTCACCCTAATAACAGCCAATACTTGGCTAGCCTTTCCTGTGTGCCAGACACTGTTTTAAGTGATATGCATGCATTAACTCATTTGACCCTCACAAAACCTCCATGAGATAGAGACTCATTTTACAGGTGAGGGAAAAGAGGCACTGATTAGTTAGGTAACTTGCCCAGATCACAGGGTTAATACCTGGCTAGGATCCACACTCAGGCATTCTGGCTACAGAATTCCCACTGTTGAACGTCATTGTCTTTCATTTAAGAATTATAGCTGTGCCTGTCACATAGCAGGTGCCTGGTAAACATCTGCTGATTTGCTGTTATCTGAATATTTTCACTTTACAGAAGAGAAAAGGCAGCTTCCGGAGGTCAGGTGACTTGCCCAAGGCCACATGGCTGGTAAGTGGCTGACCTGGGATTTGAGCCCAGAATTGCCTCTCATACTACATCAGGATGGGGGTGACTCGGGTGACCTGGGGTGAAGAAGGGTTCCTGAGTGTGTGGGGCCCCATGGAAGTCCCTTGCTGCATGGGGAGCTCTTGGAAGGTGGGGTGAGGCAGGGCACCTTGGCAGGGGTTGTACTCATCGTCCTTGATGAGACGGGCCAAGCCGAAGTCTGCGATCTTGCACACCAGCCGCTCCCCGACCAGGATGTTGGCTGCCCTCAGGTCGCGGTGAATGTAGTTCATGCGTTCCATGTAGGCCATGCCCTCAGCTACCTGGGGGGCCAAAGTGTGGAGAGATGGGAGCTCATGTGGACTCACAGCACCGTGGCCTGTGTGAGGGGTGAGGGACCATTTGAAAAACCCACTTTCCAGAGGGGGAGACTGAGGCCCAGAAAGAGAGGCAGTACCTCTCAGGCACAGCTGGAGGCACAACTGATGCAGTGGGCGGGGCCGCCCTCCCAGGCGTTTGAAGGGACAGAGAATTTGGGAACAGTTAATAGGTAGGAGGTCCGGGAGGTAAAGGCTGCTGGCCCAGTTACCTGGGCTGCCATGTCCACCAACTGGGGCAGCCTCAAATCCTGGCCCTCCGGGTTCTTGAGGAAATCCAGCAAGCTGCCTGGGAAGAGGAAGCCAGAACGTCAGCCCTAGCCCTGGCCCCAGCCCCTCCTCCTCTCGCTTGGCCCCGCCCCTCCATCCCTGCCCACCTGGACCCGCCCCTCACTTAGGACCCCGCGGGTACCTCAACCCCTCACTTGTCTCGCGCTGGCCTTGCTGCCAGACACGGACTCTGCCCACATCTCATTTCTTCTGTTCCTTGGTGCCCTGGACACGACCCACTCATACTCCGCCCCAGACCCTCCCTCATTCCCGATTCTGCCTTCGTTAGCCCAAACCCCACACCCCCAACACCAGAGGCGCCGCCCCCAGCCCCAGATCCGTAGTGGTCTCACTCGGCCCGGCTCACACCCCAGCGCTCCAGTCGTTTTACACACCTGGTCCTTTAGTGGGACTCTACCCATTGTCCCTCGTCCTTCACAGATCGCGTCCCAGGTCCCACGCCTGAAAACTCCCCTCTTAACTTCCTCCCGAATCCCGCCCGACCAGGCTCCGCCTCCGAACCGTGACACATGAACTCGGTCACGATGTATATGGGCTCCTCCGACACGACGGCGTACAGCTGCACCAGCTTGTCGTGCCGCAGCAGCTTCATGACCTGCGCCTCCGCCAGGAAGGCCTTCGGGGACATGGTGCCTGGCTTCAGCGTCTTCACCGCCACCTTAGTGCTGCCGTTCCACGTGCCTGCTCAGAGGCTGTCTTGTCAGGACCCTCTCCCCCGATCCCAGGCCCTCGCCCCGGCCCCCGGGAGCTCCGTACCCAGCCACACATCCCCAAAGCAGCCGGTGCCCAGCCGGCGCTCCAGCGTGATGGAGCTGCGGCTGATCTCCCAGGCGTCCTTGGCCAGGCCCAGCGTCTGCGGCTTCATGATGGTGCAGGGCGCGGTGAGCAGGTTGCACAGCCCGTCATTCACCTCTAGGGGAGGGGTCATGGGGTAGTCACAGGAGGGCCAGGACACCCCCCTCCACTCCTTATCCTATACCAGCCTGGTGCCAGACCCTAAGATCAATTATAAGGAACTAGGCCCCAAATGAGGTCACAGGCCAGGAAGAAAGGCAACTCGACCCACTGAATAGGGGAACATGTTGGTGCCCAAGGAAGGGAGTGGCACCCAGAGGGAGAGATGATCCCTGTAAGCCTTTTGTAAGGCCTGGGGGCCTTCCCATAGGAGGTAGCCTCCAGCTGGGCCTTGAAGGATAAGGTGGGATTCTCACAGGTGGACATGGGGTTGGGGATTCCAGGCAAAGGTGTGGACATGAGGCGCATGGTCTTCCATGGACTTCATCCTTGGCATAACCAATCAAGGCAGAAACGTGGGCATTGACTCCTGCCTTGCCTTCACCCCCACAGCCAATTCTCCACCAAGTCAGGCCTATTCTGCCTCCTACCCAGCTTCAAAATCATCTGCTTCGTCTTTACTCCACTGCCGCCAATTTAGTCTCACCATCAACAACGGCCCCTGCCTTCTGATGGACCCCTCATTCTGCCTTGTCCCCTGGCATCCAAGCTCCACCAGCAGCCAGAGTTTCTCACAAAAGTGAGACCAGTCTCTGTCACCCCCTGCTCAGGGCCCTGTGATGATGGCTCCCTGTCTGCCCACAGGGCAGTCCTGGTGCCTTGGTGGGGCATTCAGGTGGCACAAACATTCCATCAAGTTTCCACAAATTGAGGCCTTGAGGCAAGAAACTGACCAATGCCTTGCTCAGTTATTAGGAGGTGCTGCGTGGTGATGGACTGCTTTCCTCCAGAAGCTCACAAAAGCTCCTGGCCTAGGAGACCACTCCTTGGGTTCTGGTTTTGGTCTGGCCAATACTGCTTGGTAGACCCTTCCCTTCTCTGGGCCTCAGTCTCCCCATCTGGACAATTCTTCAGTGGGTTGGTTCAGGGATCTGAGGCCCCTGCCCTCACCCATGTAGTGCTGCACCAGCTCCTGCACCGAGTTGAACTGAACCCGCGTGGTGATGTAGTAGCCACCCATGTCCAGCTTGCGAATCTTGTAATGCTTCACATGATCGCCTCTGGTCTGATCCCAGTCCCGGATGGACAGGGAGTAGGCACCTGTGGAGAAGGATCACTTTGGATCTGCTGTTCTCCTCTCCCCTAGTCTGGGAGCTGGGAGAGGCCCGACAGCAGCATCCCTAGGACCTGGTCCCAGTCTTGGCCTTGACCCAAGCACCCTACCGCTCCTAGCCCTACCCCAATGGTTGGGCCTCCCAGTCACCTTGGCGCATGGCACCACCCCTACCTTTGGTGGTCTCGCTTTCCCGAATGAGAAAGGCCCCCTGGGGGTTGCCTGGTGAGAGCAGCTGCCTCTCTGCATCCTTTCTCCCAATCTTTCCAAAGTACCACCTGTTGGGAAAGGCAGGCAAGAGTCAGGTGTGCTCTGCTCAATCCTCACCTCAGCCTCCTGCGCAGTCACTTCACAAGTCAATACTCCATTTTCCCCATGTGTACAATGGGGCTGGTACACCTGCTTCACAGCCTGGCTGGGAGGATCACAGAGAAGGGGAATGTAAAATGCCTGGCACACAGTAGGTGCCCAGCAAAGGTTAGCATCTCTTCTCGTTAGGTTTCTCTTGAATTAAAATTGCTTCAATCCCAGTCATCAGGGTGCCATGGACCCTCAGTTCATCTCACTCTAGCCCCTCTGTGCACTCATTTTACAGATGAGGAAGTTGAGGCTCAGAGAGGGAAAGTGACCTGTCCACAGGCTGGCTAATGAGATCTACCTAAAATCCTCTGCCCCTCACCCTAGTTCTTTTTTCACCACTCCAGTAATCAGATCACTCAGATCCTTCTCCCACCCCCACTTCCAAATCCTTTCCTCCTTTGGCCTCCAGAGCAACACGGTCTCCTGCTTCTCTTCTCTCTGGCTGCTCCCGCCCCAGCTCCTGCTCTTCTTGCACTCTCTTAGACTTGGATGTTGTCCTAAGTCTAAACTTCAACCTCAGGCCTCAATCACTCCTCTCCCTGGGTGATTCTTTCCGGGATTGAACTGTAGCCCTAAACCAACTGTGCAGGTACAATGGGGAAGCTGACATGACCACAGGTGCCATAGAAGACTCAGATGATCATGAAACTGGCCTGTGGCCATCTTGGGTTGAATTAAAGGAGCCTCGTGTTTTCAAACCAAGGGTGATGGAAGTCTTAGTGGACCCTGGGAAAGTCAGTCTGCCCCTGGGTAATTCAGTCCACCCCTGGGTACTAGGCACAGTTCAGGAAACAGGAGAAAGCACTGGCAAGTGGTGTGTCCAAGAGGGCAGGCGGGAGGGGGACGGAGGAAGTGTTGAAGGACTGTATAGACAGGACACATTGTCAAGTTTTTTCAAAGCCCTCCCCCCTCCCACAAGCATGACATTAGCTACTTCCTTAATAATCAGTATAATAATAACAGCACGTATTTCATGCTAGGGTCTGCCTTAATACATGTATGTATTTACTTAATTCTCCTAACAACGTTGTGAGATAGCTACCATTGTTCACCCCCATTAGACAGTCAGGACTGCAGTTGATAGAACAGGAACCCAGGCTGTCTGCTTTAGGGCCTGTGCTCCTAACCACACTACCCGTAACCACAACACTGCACTGAGCACCTCTCAGCGCTTGGTGACACTGGCTCCAAGATGTGGACACAAGCATGAAGCTCCCCACAAACCTCCTGTCCTCTGCATCATTGTCCCTCCTCTCCTTCATGCCTCCTACCACCTCCCCAGACTTGGGCCTCACTGCACTTGACCTCTGAACCTCGCCCACCCACTCCTGTTCAGCGATGCCCACCCGTTCCTGCTCAGTCATACCCACTTCCTGCCAGCAGCCTCCACCTGCATGCAGCCTCTCCATTCCAACAACCTCCAAACATGCCCACATTTCTCCCTTCCCCAAAGGAAACTATTCTAAGTTCCATCTTGCCATCAACATTCTGCTGTATCTTCTCGCCTTCCCTTTACTTGAAAAAGTGCTTCGCACTTGGGTCTCCACTTCCTCACCTCCCACTGCCTCCCAGGTTCTGCTGTCTGGCCTCCGCCTCCCACCCTCACACAGAGAAATCTCTCACCAAGGTCACCCCCACTGCCAAATCCAGTGGCAGCCTGTGACACGCCCTCTCTAGTTTCCTGAAGCTTCTGCGCTCTCTTGGTTCTTCTGACTTGGCCTGGTCTGGATTTCCTCACTTCTCCAGTGGCTCCTTCTCCTTCGAGGGCAGCTTTCCCCAAAGTGGGGTCCCAGAGCCAATCTTTTTCACTCTCTGCTCTCTTCCTTAACCCTTTATATAGCTTTTTAAAAATTTTTTAATTAATTAATTTTTTTTGAGACTGAATCTCACTGTGTTACCCAGGATGGAGTGCAGTGGCTCCATCTTGGCTCACTGCAACCTCCACCTCCCAGGTTCAAGTGATTCTCTTGCCTCAGCCTTCTGAGTAGCTGGGACTACAGTTGCCTGCCACTACACCCAGCTAATTTTTGTATTTTTAGTAGAAATAAGGTTTCACCACGTTGGCCAGGCTGGTCTTGAACTCCTAACCTCAGGTGATCCACCCACCTCAGCCTCCCAAAGTGATGGGATTGCATGCATGCATCACTGCCCCTGGCCCCCTCCTATTTAGCTTTAATGATCATCTTTACTCTCATGAGTTCCACATTTCTGCCCTAGCCCACTGTGACCTCTGCAAGGACCATAGCAAACAAACTGAGGAGTCTTAGTGCCAATTAGGAAAAGGTGCCCCTTCCTTTGGGCTGATTCAGGGGCATGGATTAGCATGGGCTGGTTGCCTGCCATACAAAGCACAACCTAATCGAATTGCTGGCAGCCTCCTCCACATGGATGTTCCTCTCCACAAACCACAATCCAACAAGTACCCGCTAGAACTCATGAACCTATACCTGCTCCTGTGTTCCCTGCCTTAGCAAATGGTGCCATCATCCACCCAGCTCCTTAAGGAGACTTTGAGTCACCCTTGATTCCTCCCACTCCCCATAACCCAAATCAATCACAGAGTCCTGGATTCTCACTTTGCAGTCTCTTCAATCCCTTCTTTTCTCATATATGTATGACATTTGTGAGGATAGCTTTTTAAAAGCTTTATGAGCCTCAGTTTCCTCATCTGTAAAATGGGGACAATAATAATAACAAGGGGCTGGACATGGTGGCTCACACCTGTAATCGCAGCACTTCGGGAGTCTGAGGCAGGAAGATCACTTGAGGTCAGGAGTTTGAGACCAGCCTGGCCAACATGGTGAAACCCCGTCTCTACTAAAATTAACAAAAATTAGCCAGGTGTGGTGGCGTGCACCTGTAGTCCCAGGTACTTGGAAGGCTGAGGCAGGAGAATTGCTTGAACTCAGGAGGTGAAAGTTGCAGTGAGCCAAGATTAAGCCACTGCCCTCCAGCCTGGGCAACAGAGCAAGACTCTGTCTAAAATAATAATATCAAGGCCAGGCATGGTGACTTATGCCTGAAATCCCAGCACTTTGGGAGGCCAAGGTGAGAGGATTGCTTGAGCTCAGACGTTTGAGATCAGCCTGAGCAACATAGCAAGATTCTGCTTCTATAAAAAAAAATATATATAAAAATTAGCCAGGCATGGTGGCACACACCCGTAGTATCAACTACTCAGGAGGCTGAGGTGGGAGGATCACTTGAGCTCAGGAGTTTGAGGCTGAAGTGACCTAAAATCATGTCACTATACCCCAGCCTGGGCAACAGAGCACGCCCTTGTCTCTTAAAAAACTAATAATATCAACAGTGTTATTGTGAGAGTTAAATGAACCAAGGTGGTAAATACTTGCTGTAGTATACTTGCTCAAGTATATAAAGGCATTCAATGAATGGTAAATTCCTGCCTCTTGGGCCAGGCCTCGGTGGCTCATGCCCGTAATCCCTGAACTTTGGGAGGCCAAGATGGGTGGATCGCTTGAGCTCGGGAGTTCAAGACCAGCCTGGGCAACATTGCGAAACACTATCTCTACTAAAAATACAAAAATTACCTAGGCGTGGTGAAAGAATCATCTGAGCCAGGGAGGTCAAAGCTGCAGTGAGCTGTGATTGTGTCACTACACTATACTCTAGCCTGGGCGACAGAGTAAGACCCTGTCTCAAAAAAAAAAAAAAAAAGAAAAGAAAAGAAAAGAAAAATTCTTGTCTCCTTAATAGAATTAATTCCTAGTAATGCTCCCTTGCACTTGTTCAGCACTTTACAATTTTTTTTTTTTTTTTTTTTTTTTTTTTTTTTTTTTTTGAGACGGAGTCTCACTCTATCACCCAGGCTGGAGTGCAGTGGCCGGATCTCAGCTCACTGCAAGCTCCGCCTCCCGGGTTCACGCCATTCTCCTGCCTCAGCCTCCCGAGTAGCTGGGACTACAGGCGCCTGCCACCTCGCCCGGCTAAGTTTTTGTATTTTTAGTAGAGACGGGGTTTCACTGTGTTACCCAGGATGGTCTCGATCTCCTGACCTCGTGATCCGCCCGTCTCGGCCTCCCAAAGTGCTGGGATTACAGGCTTGAGCCACCGCGCCCGGCCTTTTTTTTTTTTTTTTTTTTTGAGACGGAGTCTCGCTCTGTCACCCAGGCTGGAGTGCGGTGGCCGGATCTCTGCTCACTGCAAGCTCCGCCTCCCGGGTTTACGCCATTCTCCTGGCTCAGCCTCCCGAGTAGCTGGGACTACAGGTGCCCGCCACCTCGCCCGGCTAGTGTTTTGTACTTTTTAGTAGAGATGGGGTTTCACCGTGTTAGCCAGGATGGTCTCGATCTCCTGACCTCGTGATCCGCCCGTCTCGGCCTCCCAAAGTGCTGGGATTACAGGCTTGAGCCACCGCGCCCGGCCAGCACTTTACAATTTTTTAAAGCTCACACACTGTTGTTTTTACTGGGAGGCAATATGTATAATGCTGAGCAAATGCAGTTTAACTATCTGGGTTCATACATCAGCTCCACCACTCACTAGCCGTGTGAACTCGCACAGGATATTTACTTTCTCTGTGCCTCAACTTCCTCATTTGTAAAATAGGGTAATAGTAGTTTCTAACCCTATTAATACACAGACAGTACTTTCAATAGTGCCCAGAACATAGTACATGCTCTGTAAGTATTATCTACTACTATTATTATCAGTATAATCTTCTTTTATTCTCACAATGACCTTACAAAATTATTAGATAAGGAGACAGGCTCAGACTGGAGCAATGACTTGTCCAAGAGGTGGCCTTGGAGTCTGGACTCCAGGGTCCTGTCCATAGGGCTGGCCTTGCCGCAATCCTCACTTACTCTTCAGCCTGGATGGAGTCAACAGGGGCCACATAGTTGCTGGGAATGTAGCCAGTTTGTCCGGAGCTGAGAGACCGAGCCTCCCACCAGTCACCTTCACTGTAGGCACAGAACAGGGCATGGTCAGCAGCACCCCCAGCCCCCAAGGCACCCTGGGGCCAGGTGGAGCCACACAGGACTGCAGAGATGAATCCTGCCAACCCCCCATCTTGGACACCCCACCACCACCAGGTCTTTTGTCTGCTCTGCCCCAGCCACTGCAGCTTCCCTGGGAGGGCTTGTCCCTGCAGAAGGAATAAGCTCGGGGGCACTTGGGCCTCTTAGCTTCTTCCATGGGCTCCTCAGCTGGGCTGGGCTGGGGATTGGGAATACAGTGGACAGCTGACTAGGTCACTTCCCCACAGAAAATGGCTACAGATTTCCTTCTGGATAAAATCTAGACTTCTCAACGTGGCTTAAAAAGCCTGGCAGAGGCCGGGTGTGGTGGCTCATGCCTGTAATTCCAGCACTTTGGGAGGCCGAGGCAGGTGGATCTCCTGAGGTCAGGAGTTCGAGACCAGCCTGGCCAACATCGTGAAACCCCATCTTTACTAAAAATACAAAAAATTAGCCAGGCGTAATGGCTCCTGCCTGTAGTCCCAGGATCACTTGAACCCAGGAGGCGGGGGTTACAGCAAGTTGAGATTGCACCACTGCACTCCAGCCTGGGAGAGAGAGTGAGACTCCAACTCAAAAAAAAAAAAAAAAAAAAAAAGCCTGACAGAATCTGCCTCTGCCTACCTCTCTAACTTCTGTTCTCTCCCATTCTGCATCCCGTATTTTATGAACCACCTAAGGTGAACCACTTTGTGGTTTTCAGAAGTTATCATTTATTCTCATTCTCTGTCACTCTCTTCCTTTTTTCCTCCCTCTTATTTTTTATTTTTTAAGTATTTATTTATTTTTTTGAGATGGAGTCTTGCTCTGTTGCCCAGGCTGGAGTGCAGTGGCGCGATCTCGGTTCACTGCAGCCACCTCTCGGGTTCAAGTGATTCTCCTGCCTCAGCCTCCCATGTAGCTGGGATTACAGGTGCACACCACCAGGCCCAGCTAATTTTTGTGTTTTTAGTAGAGACTGGGTTTCACCATGCTGGCCAGGCTGGTCTTGAACTCCTGACCTCAGGTGTTCCACCCGCCTTGGCCTCCCAAACTGCTGGGATTACAGGCGTGAGCCACCGCACCTGGCCGTCTATCTCATTTTTATAGCCTCAGCTTAAAAAATCACCTTCTCCAGGCCGGTTGCAGTGGCCCAACACCTGCCCACCCACCCCCCACCCCACCCCCCACCCCACCCCAGCACACAGTTGCAATCATCCAGGGTTTTTATTTTTATGTATATGTGTTCGCAACTAGGCTGGAGCATTCTGAGGCTAGGGACCAGGCGGGATTCCTGTCTGGGTCCTGCTTCCAGCCCAGACAATGTTCTGACTAGGTGGCCTGGTCACTTACGTATTGTTCAGGATGTGGAACTTCTCGCCCTTGGTGAAGGTGAGGTCATCCTCAGTTCGAGCCTCATAGTCATACAGGGCGATGAACAGGGTCACTCCAATCCCTGCAGAGTCAGGGCTACTCAGCAGGGTAGGGCATGGGGCAGAAGCACCAAGGGGGCTGCACCCCCAAATTCCTGTTCCCCAGCCAGGCGCTGCACCTCCCCACTCCTCTAGTGCCCCGGCTCCCAAAGGCCTTTGGAGTCTAAGGAATTTCAGATTTGGTCTCCACAGCTTAGGACACACAACTTCAAGCCCATTCCTCCCACCACGGAGGATCCCCTTGTTGCCCACTCCTCCTCTTCCCCACCAAGAAGACTTCCCATCTGGGAAGTGGCTCCTAAAAGGGCAAGACGTTTCTCTTTGTCACTTGCATCTGTCACAGGGTCATGCCCCTCTCAGCCTGGGAGTAGAGCTTCCTGACCCTCCCCTGCAGACTGTGGTTTCTGACGGTAGGGCTGTACAGACTCCCTCAGCCTGTGTGATCTTGAAAGCGGGGTTGTGTCTGCCACATCCTACTGGAGGCTCCTAAGGGCGAGTCCGCATCTCCTCTTCTTCCCTCAGTTTCTCCCAGGATCCAGGCAGCACCTGACTCCAGCCCCCTGGACTCACCTGACACACCCCTGATGGTGCCACCATCAAGGAAGCCAGGGTTGATGGCCTGAGAGGAGAAGTTGCTGTAGTTGGGGATGTGGACAAATGATGATGCAGGCTGGGCCTTAGTGGGGTCAGGCCCATAGTGGTCTGCTGCCCCGTAGCTCCTGAAGTCCCCTTCCAGGCCGGCATCCTCTTTGGCCGTGGCCGCCGGCTCCAATTTCTTGCAGTACACACAGCCCATTCCAGGTTCCCTGCTACAGAATGGGGCATGCCTCACTCAAGGGCCCCTGCCAGGTGCATCACTCTGTGCACACACGTGTACGCACATGCTCATACGCTCATACAGGCACATGGCTTTCTCTCTTGGGCCTAGATTGGGGTCCTCCCTCTAAGGGAAAAAAACGGAGCCGGGCCACCTACTGTACCGTTCAGTCTGCCTCACAGTATGTCCCCGCTCAGTGCTTCTCTTTCCATTGGCTCGTGTCTATGTCTCCGGGGCTGGCTTTCTACATTGGGATATTGCTATGCTTATTTGTATATTTTTGCCTCCTATTGCTTTGTTTTTTGTTTTGTTTTGTTTTGTTTTGTTTTGAGACAAGCTCTCACTCTATTGCCCAGGCTGGAGTGCAGTGGCACAATCACAGCTTGCGGCAGCCTTGATCTCCTGGGCTCAAGTGATCCTCTGGTCTCAGCCTCCCAAGAACTGGGACTCCAGGTGCGTGCCACCACCCCTGGCTAATTTGTTCGATTTTTAGTAGAGACAAAGTCTTGCTATATTGCTCAGGTTGGGTCCTAATGCTTTGATATGTTGTGTTTCTGTGACTCTTTCAGTGTGCTTGTACATGTGTGTCTTTGTGTGTCTCTAAGTATGGGTGAGTTTGCCTGTGTGGGTATGCGTGTGTGTGCAGCTCTTTATGGATGTCTGTGTGTCTGTGTGTGCAGGTTTGTGTGTATGTGACAGTGTGTAAAAGTCTCTATGTATGTGTTTGGCTGCATGTGTGTATGTCTGTAAGACCGTGTTTGTGTGTATGTGCTTCTGTGTGAGTCTATGTGTGCCTGTCTGTGTGAGTGGGTGTCTCTGTGTCTGTGTGTCTAGGAATGTGCACGTAGCTCTGTGTGGGAGCAGTGTGCCTGTCTCTGGATGTATCTCTGCGTGTATGTCTATATATCTGCGCATGTTTATGTGTGAGTGTGTGTGAGGCTGTGTGTCTGCACCTGGAGAGTCACTGCAGAGGGGGATCAAGGCCATTTCCTGTCATGGGTCCAGTCTCCAGCCTCTCAAGCTGCCTCATTCTGGCTCCCCCATCTGTTACCTAGCAACAGGGTCCTTATAGGAGGAAGGGGCTGTGAGGAGTTGTGGGGTTCAGGAAGGCCACCCCCACCCTGTTTCGTGACCCTGAAAGCCCTCAGTCCACCCCACTCACCCCTTAGGCCCCTACTCCTGGGTCAGTGGGGCTGCGGCATGATCCTTGGGAGGGGTCAGAGACCTGAGGGTGAGACAGAAGGACAAGGAAGATGAAGGCTCTGCCAATGTTTCTGTCAGCAGCTGCCCAGCTCCTGCCCTCTTCAGGAAGCCAGAAGGCCTGGGCTCTGCCCCAGCATGACTTCTGCCTTCAGTTTCCTTCCTATCACCCCTGGCACACTTACACAACCACTGTCACACAGGGCACACCACCCACACCAGCTCTCTTTCACACTCATACTCACGGGACACACCAGCACAGTCTCGCAACAACACTCACAGCATGCATTTGCATGAGTGTGCATGCCAACACCGTCACACGCCAACAGAGGCTCTAACAAGCCCAAGCTCACAATAACACACACACAGACACATGCACATATACATGTGGTGCCTGCCAGGTTAACAGACACACACACTCAGACACGCATGATTTTGTACATTATAATCATCTCTCTAACAGGATTTCTATCAAGCCATGCTCAGCTCCCTCATAGTCCCCAGTCACCTTCTCCTAAAAACCAGTTCTTCTGGCCGGGCGCGGTGGTTCATGCCAGTAATCCCAGCACTTTGGGAGACCGAGGTGGGTGGATCACAAGGTCAGGAGTTCGAAACCAGCCTGGTCAATATGGTGAAACCCCATCTCTACTAAAAATGCAAAAATTAGCCAGACGTGATGGTGGGCGCCTGTAGTCCCAGGTACTCGGGAGGCTGAGGCAGCAGAATCACTTGAACCCGGGAGGCAGAGGTTGCAGTGAGCCGAGATCGCACCACTGCACTCCAGCCTGGGTGACAGAGCAAGACTCTATCTCAAAAAACAACAAACAAACAAACAAAAAACAGTCCTTCTTCTGAACCCTGCTGTGCTCCCAGCCACCCTAGGGTTCCATGTGGTGGCTGAGTGACAGTGGATACCTGCCTCCGGAGCTCTGCCCCTATCCCCATAGCAGGGAAAGGACCACGTCAGAAGTTGGGGCCACCAGAGTCCCTTGGGAAGGCCCACAATGAGCCAACTCTTTTCTGGCAGCTGTATCCTCTGAGCAACAGGGCAGGAGGTCATTGAGCAAGGGTCCCCCACACCCTGCCAGAAACTCTGCCATTGCAACACTCAGAGAGGAACTGACTGGTGAGAAGGCTTGGTTTCCTAAGATGTGAGAAGAATGGAGAGTTGAGGGTGGGGCCAATCCAGTGAACCCTGATTTGCCCCAGAGGGGCCCCAAGGTCCTAGAAGCAAGGACCCACCAGCTTCTCCTCTTGATCCCCAGTCCAGTTACCATTACAGATATTCTCTTCCTCTTCTCTCTGGGTCCTGTCCTTCCTTCCTAGCACCACTCACCTCTTCCAGGAAGTCTTCCTGGATCCACCAGGTCCAGTTGCCTGGCCGATGGTTCCGTCACATCAGTGCTTTGGTCTCCACCCTAGCCCCACCTGCCCCTCTCACCCTTTGCTGTAAGTGTGCTCTCATGTGTGTGTTGGGTGGGGGTAGGGGCCTCACACCCATGTGGTGAACTGTGGGGCGGGCTGTGGTGAGAAGCCTGCCCTAAAATAGCCCCTGTTCACTGGGCCCTGCCTGAGACCTGTGCCCTGGGACCCCTCCCTGGGATGAAACCACTGTGTCTAAAAGGCCCCAGGATGCTACAGGGCTAGTCAGAGCCAGGGCAGAAAATAGAGGTGGAGGATTGGAAGCCATCCAGGGCCCAAGGGGAGGGATTTCAGGGACTGGTGACAACAGAAATGAGGCTGATACAAAAACGAGGGTGAGGCCGGGCACAGTGGCTCACACCTGCTATCCCAGGACTTTGGGAGGCCAAGGCAGGACGATTGCTTCAGCCCAGGAGCTTGAGACCAGCCTGAGCAACATAGGGACACCCTGTCTCTACAAAACAGAAATTTTTTTAATTAGCCAGTCCTGCTGGCACCCACCTACAGTCCCAGCTACTCGGGAGGCTGAGGTGGGAGGATTGCTTAAGCCTAGGAGTTTGAGGCTGCAGGAGCTGTGATTGTACCACTGCACTCTAGCCTGGGAGAGAGAGTAAGACCCTGTCTCTATTTTAAAAAGAAAACAGAAAAACCAAGGGTGAGAATAAAGCCTTCTCACAGGAAGACACACACACACCTCAAATGGTGCACCGTGCTGATACCCAGATCCACACAGCCCTTCAGCCCCTTCTCAGATGGCACGCTACCTCAGCTGCCTCATGCAGTCTCAGGCTACTCTGCAGATTCTTAGCACAAACATCTTTCAGTGTACACACACCCCATATACACACACGTCCAGCCCTCATCCGTCTTCACATAGATGCGTATGCACACGCATGTGCACACACACACACACACATCTTCTATACAAGAATAGCAAATATAGAATTTATAGCACTTACTATGTGCTGGCCACTGCATTAAGCACTTTACCTATATTATCTCATTTTATCCACACAACCCTATGATTTAAGTATAATTATTATTAATTTATTTATTTTGAGAGGGAATTTCGCTCTTGTCACCCAGGCTGGAGTGTAATGGCATGATTTTGGCTCACTGCAACCTCCGCCTCCTGGGTTCAAGCCATTCTCCTGCCTCAGCCTCCCGAGTAACTGGGATTACAGGCGCCCACCACCATGCCAGGCTAATTTCTGTATTTGTAGTAGAGACAGTGGTTTCACCATGTTGGCCGGGCTGGTCTTGAACTCCTGACCTCAAGTGATCCACCCACCTTGGCCCCCCAAAGTGTTGGGATTACACGTGTGAGCCACTGCACCTGGCCTAAGTATTATTATTATTGATGAGGCAACTGAGGCACAGAGAGGTTTGGAAATCTGCCCAGGGTTGGCTAGTCACAGTGGCTCATGTCTATAATCCCAGAACTTTGGGAGGCCAAGGCAAGAGGTTTGCTTGGGCACAAGAATTCGAGACCAGCCTGGGCAATATGGCAAATTCCAGCTCTATAAAAAATGCAAAAATTGGCCATGCACGGTGGCTTACGCCTGTCACTGCACTCCAGCCTGAGCGATAGTGAAGCTCCGTCTCGATAAGAAAAAAAAAAAAAACCTCCAAAAATTAGCTTGGCATGGTGGCACGTGCCTCGAGAGGCTGAGGCAGGAGGACCGCTTAAGATCAGGAGGTAGAGGCTGCAGTGAGCTATGATCATGCCACTGCACTCCAGCCTGGGCAAAGTAGTGAAACTCTGTCTCAAAAAAGGCGGCCACAGATATGATGCATCCTGGTGTTTGGCTCCAGAATCTGAGCTTTCAAGTACTTCTCTCCATTGCCCATCACAGATACAGACAGATGCAGCCATTCCTGCTGGCATGCACAAATGCAGATGCCCCCACACTGTCCCCCTGCCCCCCACATAGGGACACACACACTCACACACACACAGACACACACACACAGATATACACAGCTCTCTCCGGTGACACAGACCCACATAGAGCTCTCCTCTATAGAACATAGACTTATACAATCTCTCATGTTCACACACAGATACAATGTTGCCACTTCCAATAATACCCACGTATATATTGCCACAACATATCTACATCAGACCAAGGGGATCCCTGAATTCTGCATGCCCAGTATGGCTGGAAGGGAGAGACTATCAGCATCTGAGAAGGAAGCTCTGTGGGCTCAGGAAGAGCCCTGGCACGGCTGACAGTGTTGTCAGCAGGCAGAGGTAGGCAGTTCTTAAGTCTTACCACTTCCAGACTCGATACAGACCAAAGCCCTGGCCAGGCCTGGCTCTCTGGGGACCAGTATGCTGAGGGGTCAGGGGATGTAGGGCACAGGGTATGGCATCTGCATGGCCCAAGGCAGTGAGGGGCCACACTGCATGTAGCCATGTTCATGCTGTTTTGTCAGAGGAAAGAAAGAGATGGGGAAAGATAGAAAAAGGAGAGGCAGAGAGAGAGAGAGAGAGAGAGAGAGAGAGAGGCAGAGTTTGAGAGATACAGGGAGATAAAGAGAAAGAGCCAGAGACAGTTAGAGAGACAGAAAGAGAGACAGAAGGACGAGCCAGAGACAGAGAAATACAGCGTGGTAGGCTGGCAAACTGACTCTCAAAAAAATTAAAAAAGCCCTGATCTGTCGCATTTTCTGATTTCCATGGTGTAAATATTCCCACCATGGCTGATTTAAAGCTACCAGAGTGAGTTCCTGAAAGCTGGGGTGGAAGAGATGCGCAGAATGAACTCCCCTGAGCCAGTAACTAGCTGGCTCCAGCACACACTGCCAGCAAGAAACAGAGACAAAGAGACAGAGGCAGAAACGAGAATTAAGGAGAAAGAGTAACCGAGAGACAGAAAGAGACAGAAACAGAGAGAGGCGGAGATGAAAAGAAAGAGAGAGAGAGCTAAAGAGACAAGGAGGGGAAAAGACCTCGGAGGGAGAGCAGATTGGGTTCACTCTGCTCAGGCATCTACATAAAAATAGCCCTAGGACTCGTCATCCTCCTCTTACTCTGATCTCTATGTGCCACCAATCCTTTGGAGAGTAATTTGACTTCCTAGAAATCTGGGTGGCAGTAAAAATGTGCTAATTTATTAAATAGTGACTAGCATCTTGCCAAGCAATTCCCAGTCATGGTCTTGTCTAGTGAACCTATGAGGTGGGTTTATGACTGCCCTTATTTTACAGATGAAGAAACTGAGGCACAGAGGGCCGGGCGCGGTGGCTCAAGCCTGTAATCCCAGCACTTTGGGAGGCCGAGACGGGTGGATCACAAGGTCAGGAGATCGAGACCATCCTGGCTAACACAGCGAAACCCCGTCTCTACTAAAAACACAAAAAATTAGCCGGGCGAGGTGGCGGCGCCTGTGGTCCCAGCTACTCGGGAGGCTGAGGCAGGAGAATGGCGGGAACCCGGGAGGCAGAGCTTGCAGTGAGCTGAGATCTGGCCACTGCACTCCAGCCTGGGCGACAGAGCGAGACTCCGTCTCAAAAAAAAAAAAAAAAAAAAAAAAAGAAACTGAGGCACAGAGATGTTAAGTAACTTGCCCAAGATTACACTGTGACTAAAGGATGATAAAATGCAATGCTGATCAATTTGTTGCCAAAAACCACTGTAACCACTGGTCCATTCTGCAATCCTAGTAGAAGCAATAATGCAAGCTTGTCCAACCCACAGTACATGGGCCAGATGCGGCCCAGGACAGCTTTGAATGTGGCCCAACACATATGAATAAACTTTCTTAAAACATTATGAGATTTTTTTTTTTTTGGAGATTTTTTTTTTTGAGACAGGGTCTCACTATGTTGCCCAGGCTGAAGTGCAGTGGCATGATCTTGGCTCACTGCAACCTCTGCCTCCTGGGTTCAAGTGATTCTCCTGCCTCAGCCTCCTAAGTAGCTGGGACTACAGGTGTGCTACCAACATGCCCGGCTAATTTTAGTAGAGACGGGGTTTTACCATGTTAGCCAGGGTGGTCTCGATCTCCTGACCTCATGATCTGCCTGCCTCGGCCTCCCAAAGTGCTGGGATTACAGGCATGAGCCACTGCACCCGGCCTGTTTTGCAATTTTTTTAAGTCCATCAGCTATCATTAGTGTTAGTGTATTTTATGTGTGGTTCAAAACAATTTTTCTTCTTCCAGTGTGGCCCAGGGAAGCCAAAAGATTGGACATCCCTGCAATAACGTGTGTCTCTTAAGGAGCACCTAGTGTTCTGAGCCCTGTGCCTCATGCTCTGAATCCTTGATCCAGCAGGCAGGGCGCAGGTTGGGGGAGGGAGGGGTGCGGGAGAGAGAGAGAGTGAGCCATATCTGCCCAGATTTTCTCAGGAAGTCACTGAATCTGAAGAAGCCAGGTCTCTCTTTTCTCAGCACTGAACTTGGCTGCCTGCTAACACCAGAAAGGCGGCAGCTCAGAAAGTAGCCACAGCATCCTTCTGGGCACTTAGTTCTGTTTATAAATATGTCTCTTGAACATCTGGTTTACAGGAGTTGGCTCCGAGATCCCCATCAGGGTCAAAATCAGGTTTACAAGTATCAAACTAAGGTCCAACCCTGGACCATAGTGCTCCCCACTTCAACATCTGCCCTGTGGCCCTCCCCAGCTCCATTCTTCAGTAGCTCTGTGACCTTGGATCTTTGACATAAGCCTCTGAGCCTTAGTTGCTGCATCTGCACCTTCTGAGCAGTTGTTGTGAGGGCTTCATGACATGTGGCTCTTGCCCAATGTGCAGTGGCCAAGTGTGACCAATAACCAAAACCAGAATGGCCCCCAGGGACCATTTACAACTCCACCCTTTCTTTTGCATAGGGAGAAGTTACTTTCCCAAGATCACACAGTCAGACAGGGGATTCAAAGTCAGGACTATTAATTCAAGTCCAGAGTTCTGCTCCCTCCCCCATGGCTGTGTTCTCCAAAGCCTGAGCAGGAGATCATCCTGTTCCTAACTAGTGAATGTCATACTTCCGGTCGAACACACCACCCCTGTCATATGGCAGCTGGTCACCCAGCAGGCAGGGACCCTGCCTCCCACCCATCCCTACTGCTGGACATAGGAACCCCAGGTTCACCCATTCTTTTTCGAGGCCCATACTTCCCAACGCTATGCCAGTTCTTTGATGTAGACACAGGATGTCCTGCCCCCGCAACCCTCACCAAGTGTCTGTGGGATCTAGAGGCAGATTTAGGCTCACATTCTAGCCTGCCTGACAACTGACTTAAGGCATTGGGCAAGTCAGTTTATCTCCCTGAGCGGCAGCATCTTTGCCTATAAAATGAGAATACAAATGTCCACCTCCTGGGGTTGCTTCTCAGCATCAAATGGGTTCTCATCCTTGAAAGCATCAGACATACAGTAAGTGCCCAGTGAACTTTCACTTCCCTCCTTTCCCTTGAGAAAGGTCCTCCATGGCAATGATGGTATGGGACCAGAGGGTACAGGACTGGGCAGGGCTGAGAAGAAACAGAAGTTCCCAGGGTGAGGTGAGAGGGCTGAGCTGGCCCAGCTGCCTGGGGGATTTCACCAAAAGGGAACTGGGACTTTGGGCAGGGGCAGGAAACCACCATCCTGCAAGAGTTCCGGCTTCTCCTCTGGGCTCTGGGCTGACCGGGGGCAGGCCAGGGTTGGAGGAGCAGGGAGCAGGTGACTCCCATCCCACTGTGCCGCATCTCTCACTAGCTCTGTCCCCCAGACCGGGCTTCCATCCCTCATCCCCAGTCCTCTCATAGAGACCCTTCACCCTGCTGAACCCCAGCGCCTTTGCTGAATCCCCATTTCTCTCGCTGAGACCCCCACTGCTCATTAACTCTTTCTTTCCTTCCTTCTTTCTTTCTTTCTTTCTTTCTTTCTTTCTTTCTTTCTTTCTTTCCTTCCTTCCTTCTTTCTTTCCTTCTTTTTCTCTTTTCTTTCTTTCTTTCTCTTTTTCTTTTTCTTTCTCTCTCTCTCTTTCTCTCTTTCTTTCTTTCTCTCTCTCTCTTTCTCTCTCTTTCCTTTCTCTCTCTCTTTCTTTCTCTTCTTCTTTTTTTTTTTTTTTGAGACGGAGTCTTGCTCTGTCGCCGAGACTGGAGTGCAGTGGCCGGATCTCGGCTCACTGCAAGCTCCGCCTCCCGGGTTTACGCCATTCTCCTGCCTCAGCCTCCCGAGTAGCTGGGACTACAGGCACCCGCCACCTCGCCCGGCTATTTTTTTGTATTTTTTACTAGAGACGGGGTTTCACCGGGTTAGCCAGGATGGTCTCGATCTCCTGACCTCGTGATCCGCCCGTCTCGGCCTCCCAAAGTGCTGGGATTACAGGCTTGAGCCACCGCGCCCGGCCTTTTTTTTTTTTTTGAAACAGTGTCTCATTCTGTCGCCAAAGTTGGAGTGCAATGATTCAATCTCGGTTCACTGCAACCTCCGTCTTCCGGGTTCAAGCAATTCTCCTGCCTCAGCCTCCTAAGTAGCTGGGATTACAGGCATGCGCCACCATGCACAGCTAAAATTTTGTATTTTTGTATTTTTAGTAGAGACGGGGTTTCGTCATGATAGCCAGGCTGTTCTTGAACTTCTGACCTCAGGTGATCCACCCACCTCGGCCTCCTAAAGTGTTGGGATTACAAGTGTGAGCCACTGTGCTTGGCCTTCATTAACCACCTTTCATCTCACACGATCTTTTCTTGTGGCCTCGAAACTGCCTCCTGAAGAAGACATGCCCACCCAACCCTGTGTGACTCCACCACCACCATGGTGAGGCCAGGTGTGTGCAGGGGGTGTTTGGGGGTAGCCTTTACCCTCCATGTGGTCCCGAAGCCATCAGCAGTTTTTTCCACTTCTTGTGGGTAAAAGCTGTTTTCCACCTGTTGCTGAAAACCACCCACCAGCCTCTAAAACACAGCTCTTTAGGTGCCATCTGTCCTGGGACTCAGGATTTTCAGGAGATGGGAGCCATGGGGGTGTCCAGGGGCAGGCGAGGGATGGGAGTCTAGATTTCAGTGTGACCAGACAGGAAGCCCCGTCCCCGGTTCCTCAGGGGAGGGGGGCGGTGAGGAGGACATCCTGCCTTTTCCCACCTTAGGTCAGCCCAGTCTGCTCCCCGTGGGAAAAGCCCTGCCCCTACTTCTCCAGCTCTGGGGTTCCCTACTCAGCCTCCTGAGGTCTGGCCACTTCCTTTGCCACATCAGCTCCAGGTGGCTGCAGAGAACACCCGAACATCCACCTGTGTGCTCAAGGGTTCATGCTCATTCACTCAGAGACCAAAACATACAAACACTCACACCCTCACTGGAGGAGGGCATGGGAGCACCGACTCACTGGAACGGGAAGTGGTCATGAAGCCCTGGAATCCCACACCCTCCTCCCTGGTGGGGACATGAAACTTGGTCTGGATGAGGTAAGGATTCAGGCCTCAGCTCAGGCTACATCAGAGACGAGATGTCCTGGACTTCTGGTCCCTACTGTTGGCCCTGCAGGTTGCCAACTCCCAAATCTCCATCTTCCCATCTGTGAAGTGGGACCAGGGTCCTGCTCTCCCATCACCACCACAGTCGGAAGGATGCTGAGGACGTCAGGGTCCTTGAGAGTACACACCCGAGGTGTGGCCAACTGGGTGCGGCACCAGAGAGGGTGCGAGACAGATTTCAACTCTGCTGACCTCCCCAGTGTGGGCCCTCATCAGAGCCATAGACTGTTTATTTAGATGTCAACTGAGCGCTGGTCCCTGGAGGCCCTGTCAGTGAGAGCAGGGCTGTCTGGTCCTCATCCATGCTTTTTGTTGCTGTTTTTTTGTTTTTGTTTTTGTTTTTTTTGAGACGGAGTCTCACTCTGTCGCCCAGGCTGGAGTGCAGTGGCCGGATCTCAGCTCACTGCAAGCTCCGCCTCCCGGGTCCACGCCATTCTCCTGCCTCAGCCCCCCGCACCCCCCCCAGTAGCTGGGACTACAGGCCCCCGCCTCGTCCAGCTAGTTTTTTGTATTTTTTTAGTAGAGACGGGGTTTCACCAGGTTAGCCAGGATGGTCTCGATCTCCTGACCTCGTGATCCGCCCGTCTCGGCCTCCCAAAGTGCTGGGATTACAGGCTTGAGCCACCGCCCCCGGCCTCATCCATGCTTTTTGTTGCTGTTTTTTACAGACAAAATCTCACTCTCTCACCCAGGAGCTCTCACTGCAGCCTTGAACTCGTGGATTCCAGCGATCCTCCAGCCTCAGCCTCTGCAGTAGCTAGGACTATAGGCAGGTGCCACCACTTCTGGCCTTCCGGCTAACTATATTTTTTTGTAGAGACAGGACGGGGGTCTCCCTGTGCTGCCCAGGCTGGTCTCCTCTGCATGCTTTTGAGATAGTGAAGGGGAGGCTCGCTGAGTCAGGGATAGCCCTTAACCCTTCAGGACACTCAGCAAATACTGCTTTCTACACCTGATCCTCGTGGGGGAAGGGTGGACACGAGGATAATTTCTCCCCATAGTTCAGATGAGGAAAAGGAGGCCCAGAGAAGCCCCGTAACTTGTCTACAGTCACACAGCAATTAAGGGCCCAGTCTTGCTAAGAACCCAGGTCTCTCAAACAGCAGATCCTCCAACTCAGGATCCCTAAACACAGCGGCATCGCGCCCTCCTAAGTCGGGAAGCCCCCCCCCCCCCACCAGACCGAGGATTCAAAAAGGGGGCGAAGGTGGAGAGCAAAGGGGGCTGCCCCCGCCAGGAGCCCCGCGGCGGCCCAGTGCGGCCCGCCCTCGCGTTGCCATGGAGGCAGCCCCTGCGGGCACTGGCGGTCAAAGGCAGGATTTCCGTCGGGGAGGCAGCAATTCCCGGATCCCGCGGGGAGCGCGGGCCGAGACCGCCGCGGGCGCGGAGGGGGCGCCCGGAGAGGCCAGTCCCTGCTGAGGGCGGGGACTTCCCCAGGAAGAGGGGACCCACGCCTTGCGCACCGGGAAGGAGTCCCCTGCAGCCCGGAACCCACCGCAAGGGCGGGCCGGGAGGGTCGCGGCCGCCTACGTTACCCTGCGGGTTGTGGGCTTCACCCCGACTTCGGCCGGCTCGGAAAAGGGGAACTTCCTGGACCCGCAATTGCACCTCAGGTTCTCCGTCCTCCAGAGATCGTTCTCCTCGACCCTCTTCCCGCCAGCTTCCTCACCTGTTCCCTCCAGCACCCCCACCCATTTCCCTTCTCCCGGACCCATCAGACCCGTCGGCTTCTCCCCGAAGTCCCACTCTCACGATCCCTCCAGTTTCTCCCACAGACCCTCCTGGGGTTCCCCTTAGTCCTTCTCCCCCGCCTGTCTTAGCCCCCCTTCCTAAACTCTCGTAAGTCCCCTCCATTCTACCCACTAGACCTTTTTGGGGTCCCTTTGGTCGGCTTCCCCGGTGCTCCCCTCCGCCCTCTCCCCCAGGTTTATCAGCCTTGCTCTCCAGGTCGCCAGTTTTACTCCTTAGGCCTTTTCGGGCTGGGGTCCCTTTGGCTGTCACCTTGCTCAGGTGTCCCCCCACACCCATGTTCAGGCTTCTCTTCCCCTCCACCCCCAGTCCTCTCCCCAGAGCCCCGAGGGGGAGGGCACTGCCTGACCTGCCCAGCCCCCACCCGACGCGGTCTCTTACCTGGAGCCAAATTCTGCCTGGCCCCGGAGCGAGCCAGCCGGGGCTCCAGCAGCCGCGAGTGCCGGCGTGCGGGGAGAACTGGGGTGCTGCCCGCTTCTGACCGCCGCCCCTGCTGGGCAGGGAGGAGGAAGCCGCCTCGGACTTCTCTTATTGCAGTCGCGGCGGGCGGGCGGTGGTGGTGGCGGGGAGACAGTCACGCCCCAGCCCCAAGCCAGCTGCCCGCAGCGAGGAGGCGCCCTCAGATCCCAGGCCCACCCGCCCCCACCTTCCTCCTCCCCAGGTTACGGGAGGTCAGGTCTGTCACCCTCCAGACCTGAGTCCCCAGCACGGCCTTCCCAAAGGCCCCCTCCAAAAGTGCAGTTTTCGCACCCCTGAAGCACCTGTTCTTTCAGGATCATTGAATTGGAGGTTAAGAGGGGCTTTTCTCCATCACTGAGGACCAGATCGGGACTGGCCTTACTCGAGTTCTCACAGCCAGTTGACTTCAGACTGCTGTCACCAGAGCCACTGGACATGGATCACTTGGACCCTGTCAGCATGCCTTCCCTTCCTCAGGGGCTGGGCACTGGGGACACAGGGCAGTGAGCAGCAGAGGACCTTTCTGTTAGGCAACTGCCTTTCAGAGGAGCGGGAAGGGTGTCAGCCTCCCCCACACACCCAAGTTTTAGAAAAACTGGGCAGGGGGCAGTGGCTCAGCCTGTAACCTCAGCACTTTGGGAGGCTGGGTGGGAGGATTGCTTGCGCCCAGGAATTCCAGACCAGCCTGGGCAACATAGGGAGACACCATCTTTTGTTTTCTAAATTAGCTGGGTGTGCTGTTGTACCCCTGTGGTCCCAGCTACTGTGGAGGTTGAGGTGGAAGGATCCCTTGAGTCAGGCGGGTCGAGGCTGCAGTGAGCTGTGATTGAGCTACTGCACTCTAGCTTGGGTGACAGAGAAAGACCCTGCCTTAAAAAAAAAAAAAAGAATGTGGGTTTTGTTGCAGAAAATGATTTTTTTTTTTAAAGAAAAAAGAAAAACAGTATCTTAGAACATGTGGAAAAAGATTTTTAAAAACAAGAGAAACAGTAGTATCCTCTATCAGTTCCAATCTCTCTGTCTGGTAGGGATCCCTGACCCTTCCTCAACCTGGGGTTCAGTCCCCACTCCCACCACTGTTACTTCAGCCTTAAAAGCAAGAACCCGGAATATCCCTCCTGTCTAGGAAAGGAAGAGGTGTGGTGGGGAGGGCTGTTTGGTGGAGAAGTATGTGTCAGTTGGGATGTGGTGAGAGGCAGGGAGAGTGTGTATAAACACAGAAGAGAGAGAGAGTGTGTGTGTGTGTGTGTGTGTGTGAGAGAGAGAGAGAGAGAGAGAGAGAGGGAGAGATAGAGAGAGAGAGAGACAGAGAGAAAGAGAGAAAGCAATGACATGATGACTTTGCTTTTGGAATCAACAACTAGGCCACGGCATGCAGGCAGGTGTGTTTGTATGTATGGGCAGGAGCGTGTGGGGATGTATGTGTGCATGCGTTCACATGCTCAAGTATGTCCCAATGTGACTGGGGTAACAGAGTGGTGGGATGCAGATAAGAATGCTTTTCTCTTAGGAAATGGGAGGAGGGATGAGGAGGAAGACAGAGGAGCCAGTGGCGGTGCAGGGTCTCTGGAAGAGTGGCCTCACCCTAGCCGGGCAGCATCACCTCCGCCATCAAATGCTCCCTGCCTGGCCATTGGCCCACATGTTCAATTAGGAAACAAGCAAACATTTATCATTGTGTCTTAGGTGCCAGCCTTAGGGAAAACAGAGATGAGAGACTGGTCCCTGCTCTTGGGGGATCCCCCCAATCTATCATGCTCGCTCTGTCATCCTTCAAGGTCTGGCTCACAGGCATCTGCTCAAGAGGCCTTCCCTGATTGCTGCCTCCTACCCACTCCGCACCCCCAGCAGAACATCAGCATCTTGTGCCTGGTGCACCCCTGGTTCCTGGGGGATGGGTGTGTGGGATATGTTTTCCTCAAGGGCAGGGATCTGGCTCTTGTAGATGCCTCCAGTACCCACACAAGGCCCGGCACACAGTAGCAGGCGTTCTGTGTATAGGAACACATGAATCAACCAAAGGACAAAGGAATTAACAGGTGAACAAAGGAAAGCCCAGTGAAAAACGGAATAATGGAAGGTAAGAAAGAATGAATAAAGAAATTCAAGAACTGATGACTGAATAAGCAAACGAATGGAAGAACAAAATAACAACATTGCTTCTCAGGTGGGGCACCATGGCTGATGCCTGTAATCCCATTGCTTTGGGAGGCCGAGGCGGGCGAATCACTTGAGGTCAGGAGATCGAGACCAGCCTGGCCAACATGGTGAAGCCCCGTCTCTTCTAAAAATACCAAAGTTAGCTAGGCGTGGCGCCGGTGCCTGTAATCCCAGCTACTCAGGAGGCTGAGGCAGGAGAATTGCTTGAACTCGGGAGGCGGAGGTTGCAGTGAGCTGAGATCGCGGCACTGGGCTCCAGCCTGGGCGACAAAGCAAGACTCCGTCTCAAAAATACATAAATAAATAGAAATTGCTTCTACTTTTTAAAATATATGTTGGGCCACATTAGTCCCTTGCTTAAAATCTCCCAGTGGCTTACCTTTCATTTTGCTTGGAAAAATAAAAATACAATACATACGATGCCATAATAATAAAGAATAATAAAATCCAGCAGCTTTGTCCTGTCCTCTGAGGCCCTGTGTGCTTGGCCTTTGCCTCCTCCGCAGTCCCACCTTGAGCCATCTTTCCCTTTACCCACATTCGGATCTTTTTCAGTTTCTAGAATACATTGAATTTTTTTCTCACGGCCTTTTTACATGGTGTTCCCTCTTCCTAGGATTCTCTTCTCCTTGCTCTTCACAATACTGCTTCCTTTTTATTCTTCAATTGAAGTGCCATCTCCTCAGGGAAGCCTCCCCTGACTGCTCCTCTAAGGTCTCCTTATTCTTGGTCTCAGCTCCAGTTTGTCTCCTCCATGGCTATCTCCATCTGGAATTACATATTTCTGTGTTCATTGTTTTTTGTCTCTGGACCTCTCTTGACAAGATTAGGGCTCTGACCCAATCTGAGGTTAGGAAACAGCTGGCACTTCTTAGGATGAGACAAGTGGATTCTATGCCCTCATTCATCCTTTCAGAATAACCTTGATTAGGAGCACAGACTCTGGGCCCAGACTGCCTGGTTTGCAGACCAACTCTGCCTCTTCCTAACTCCATGACCTTGGACAAGTTATTTCACCTTTTTTTTTTGAGACAGAGTTTTGCTCTGTCTCCCAAGCTGGAGTGCAGTGATGTGATAATGGCTCACTGTAACTCCCAGGTTCAAGTGATTCTCCTGCCTCAGCCTCCTGAGTGTCTGGGATTACAGGCATGAGCCACCACACCCCGCTAATTTTTGTATTTTTAGTACAGACAGGGTTTCACTATGTTGACCAGGCTGGTCTCAAACTCCTGACCTCAAGTGATCCACCTGCCTCGGCCTCCCAAAGCGCTGGGATTATAGATGTGGGCCACTGGGCCTTGCCCAAGTTATTTCACCTTTCTGTACCCAGTTTCCTCATATGTAAAATGGAAATTTAGTAGACCTCACCTCACAGAAGTCTTGGGAGAAATCAGTGAGCTGTTAGAGGAGTGTTTGGCACAAAGTAAATACCACATAAGTGTTCACTATCATTCATTCATTCATTCAATTAAACCTCAACTCTCTGACCACAGTCTCCTATCCTTTCAGCCCATGTACTCACAAGCTCTTTGAAAACAATTCTAAGCCGGGTGTGGTGGCTCACACCTGTAATCCCAGAACTTTGGGAGGCTGAGGCGGGAGGATCACTTGAAGCCAGGAGTTCCAGACCAGCCGGGGCAGCCCAGGAGATCGAGGCTGCAGTGAGCCATGGTTGTACCACTGCACTCTAGGCTGGGTGACAGAGCAAGATCCTGTCTCTAAATAAATAAATAAAACAATTCTAAAAACTGATACCAAAATCAAAAATCAAAGCCCAGCAAGCCCAATGAGACCTCTGTCATCCATTTCCCAGCTAACCATCACTCTCCTCCTCTTCTCACTCCTGCTTTCAGCCAGCCTAGATTCTGCTGTCAGTCCTCATGGTCATTTGTTGCAAAGACCTGGCACTGTCCTGCCTCCCTCTCCCTCCAGTGCACCTGCCTGGAAAACCCAGGCCTGCAGGAATCTAACCATTTACCTTTTTTTTTTTTAAATTTTTATTTTTTAGACAGAGTTTTGCTCTTGTACCCCAGGCTGGATTGCAATGGCGCGATCTCAGCTCACTGCAACTTCCTCCTCCCAGGTTCAAGTGATTCTCCTGCCTCAGCCTCCCAAGTAACTGGGATTACAGGCATGTGCCACCACGCCCAGCTAATTTTGTAGTTTTAGTAGAGACAGGATTTCTCCGTGTTGGTCAGGCTGGTCTCGAACTCCCAACCTTAGGTGACCCACCCGCCTCGGCCTCCCAAAGTGTTGGGATTATGGGCATGAGCCACCGTGCCCGACCTCACCTACCTTCTGAAAGTGGAGGAGAAAACTGCTTGCTATGCAGACAGGGCCACAGCTCCCAGCCTCAGTAAGACACTAACCAGGCCCAGCAGTCTTTTGGTGCATTTCTTAGTAAGCGGGCCCTATCACTCTGCCCAGATGGGCAGCTCACACTTTTTCTTTTGTCCTCCAACATCCCACCCCATCTACTTCTTCCCCACTTGGACTCTAAATCCTCTCACCTTCCAGGGATGTTACACCTCTGTAACTCCATCTCTTGTACTATCCAGCTTTTCCTTCCAAGAGTTACCCTTTTAGCATACAAACACATTCTAGAATCTCCTGTTTACAAAGAAAAAAACAAAACCCTTTCCTTAGAGAATTAAGCATTTAAGGAGAAACTGTGGTTCATCTCCAGCTGAAGCTCCTCTTTGTAGAAAAATGCCAGCTAAAGCTGGGTGCGGTGGCTCACGCCTATAATCCCAGCACTTTGGGAGGCGGAGGCGGGTGGATCACCTGAGATCAGGAGTTCAAGACCAGCCTGGTCAACATGGTGAAACCCCGTCTCTACTAAAAATACAAAAAATTAGGGGGGTATGGTGGCGGGCGCCTGTAATCCCAGCTACTCCAGAGGCTGAGGCAGAAAAATTGCTTGAATCTGGGAGGTGGAGGTTGCAGTGAGCTGAGATTAAGGGACTGCACTCCCGTCTGGGCAACAAGAGCAAAACTCCATCTCAAAACAAAACAAAACAAAACAAAACAAAAAACAAGCCGGGCACGGTGGCTTATGCCTGTAATCCCTGCACTTTGGGAGGTTGAGGTGGGCAGATCAGCCAGAGGTTAGGAGTTTGAGACCAGCCTGGCCAACACGGCGAAACCCCGTCTCTACTAAAAGTACAAAAATTAGCCAGGCATAGTGGCGGGCACCCATAATCCCAGCTACTCAGGAGGCTGAGGCAGGAGAATCACATGAACCTAGAAGGCAGAGGCTGCCATGAGTCGAGATCGTATCACTGCACTCTAGCCTGGGCGACAAGAGCAAAACTCCGTCTCAAAAAAATAAAAAGAAAAAAAGAAAAAGGCCAGCTAGATGTGAGCACACAGCAAGATGGTGGCTGCCTACAGGGCAAGAGAAGAGGCCTCAAAATAAAACCTACCTCGCCAGCACCTTGATATTGGACTTCCCAGGCTCCAGAACTATAAGAAAAAGAAAGAAAAAAAAAAAAGCCCACTAATAAATTTAGAAGGAATGTGAGAACTGGAAAAACTCCATTTAAAAAATTTTTATTTTTATTTTTTGAGATGGAGTCTCACTCTTTCACCCAGGCTGGAGTGCAGTGGTGCGATCTTAGCTAACCGCAACCTCCCCGCCCTCCCCACCCCAACCCCGCCAGGTTTAATTGATTCTCATGCTTCAGCCTCCTAAATAGCTGGGACTACAGGTGCCCATCACCACGCCTGGCTAATTTTTGTATTTTTAGTAGAGATGGGTTTCACCGTGTTGGCCAGGCTAGTCTGCTGGCCTCAAGTGATCCGCCTGCCTCAGCCTCCCAAAGAGCCACGGTGCCCAGCCAGGAAAAACTCCATTTTGTAATCCCAATTACATCATCAATTTAAGGAATCATCAATGGTTGACTGATGGTGGTGTCTCACCACCTGTAATGCCAGCACTTTGGGAGGCCAAGGCAGGCTGATCACTTGAGGTCAGGAGTTCAAGACCGGCCTGGCCAACATGGCAAAACCCTGTCTCTACTAAAAATACAAAAATCAGTGGGGCATGGTGGCATGCACCTGTAGTCCCAGCTACTCAGGAGGTTGGGGCTGGAGAACTGCTTGAACCCGGGAGGCAAAGGTTGCAGTGAGCCGAGATCGTGCCACTGCACTCCAGTCTGAGTGACAGAGCAAGACTCTGTCTCAAAAAATAAAAAAAATAATAAAAATAAAGAATCATTAAGATGTCCAGCAGGGTCGGTTCCTGGCGAGGGCTGTCTCCCTGACTTGCAATGGCCACCTTCTCACTGTGTCCTCGCATGACAGAGAGAGAGCAAGCTCTTTGGTGTCTCTTAATTTTTTTAAAATTTAAGACAGTGTCTTGCTCTGTCACCCAGGCTGGGGTACAGTGATATGATCACAGCTCACTGCAGCCTTGACTTCTTGGGCTCAAGCGATCCTCCCACCTCAGCCTCCTGAGTAGCTAGAACCACAGGAATGTACAACTACACCCAGCTAATTGTTTATTTTTTGTAGAGACAGGGTCTCAGCATGTTGCCCAGGCTGGTCTGGAACTCCTGGGCTCAAGTGATCCTCCCGCCTCCCAAAGTGCTGGGATAACAGGGGTGAGACACCATGCCCAGCCTGGTGTCCCTTTTTATAAGGACACTAACCCTATCAGATCAGGGTCCTACCCTTATGATTTCATTTAACCTTAATTACTTCCAGAAAGTCTTCGTCTCCAAGTACAGTCACATTAGGGGTTAGGGATCCAACATATGAATTTGGGATGGACAAAATTCAATCCATCACAGATGCTAAAACCACTAGGTGAAAAGTTTTAAAGAAGAGCATGTTCGCACAGTGTGAAAGGAGCCCCACACAGATGATTTGGTATTTGCAGAGGATCACTCCTTTTCAATGAAGAGATCTGGTGGACACCCCATAACCGTGCTTCCTATGTATGTATATACCATCGCTATAAATAATCCTTTTTTTTTTTTTTTGGCCAGGCATGGTGGTTCATGTCTGTAATCCCAGCACTTTGGGAGACTGAGGCGGGTGGATCACATGAAGGCAGGAGTTTGAGACCAGCCTGGCCAACATGGTGAAACCTGTCTCTACTAAAAATACAAAAGATTAGCTAGGCATGGTAGCGGGTACCAGTAATCCCAGTTACTCGGGAGGCTGAGACAGGAGAATCGCTTGAACCCAGGAGGCTGATGTTGCAGTGAGCCGAGATCGCTTCACTCCAGCCTGGGCGACACAGCAAGACTCTGTCTTAAAGATAAATAAATAAATAAATAAATGTATGTTGTCATAAAAAAGTCAGGATTAGAGGGTGGCTGTTTTGTATTATAAGGGACTTCAAAAAGATATCACCACCAAATGTAATGTATAAACCTTGGTTGATTTCTTTGGTGACCAGACCCAACTATCATTGTGCATATTAGTTGGTGTGTTTTTCCCTCTCCCTCCTTGACTTGGGGCTCCACTAGGTTTTGTTGCTTTAACTTAGCACAGTTCAACCAGCATCTTGCAGCATCTGGTACCCACTAGGTGCTTAATAAAGACTGATTGAAAAAACAGGAATGAAGGAAGGATAAAACTTTGTCTAGGGGAGAGGGATGATTCTCAGAGGATTCTGAAGGGCAAATAGGTTGCCCACAGGTGACATCTCTGATTCAGCCTCCCCACTCAGTGGCTCCCGTGCCAGGCATGACACTCATTTTTGGGGAACCCAAACAGCAGAACTCTGACCAGCGGGTGGAGGCTTGGGCCGGGAGGATTTCAGCTAAGGAGCAGGAAGAACTACAGCAGTGGGAATAGCTCAGCAGCAGAATAGCTGGTCTGGGGAGGTACCAAGGTGAGCATGCAGAGGGGACTCACACGGACTGACCTCGTGCACAGGCAGGGAATGCACCTGCATGGTGACCCCCACCACAAGTCTCACCACTAAGCCTTTGCCCAAAGGTCCTCCCAGCTGGCGGCCTCTCTGTTGCCTTTTTTGCCCAGGCTCAACCTTCGAGATAGCGGTATTTTCTCCCTTCTCTAAGCCCTGAGCACTTCTTGTCTGCACCACCAGGGGTCCTGTGGCACGATGCGCCTTTTTCGGACAGACAACTCTGCCTGAATAAGAAGCAAGGCCTCTGACAGGCTGTGCCAACTTGAGCAAGTGTCTGCCTCTCTCTGGGCCTGTGTTTCCTTTTTTGTACAAGGACAAGGTGGGACAAGGTGCCCCAAGAGTCCTGTTCAATCTTCAAATGTCTTTCTTGGAGTCTGGTCCTCTAGTCCTCTATGGCACTGAGGACTCCGAAGGGACAGGGATGATACTGGCTGAGGCCCCTGCCAGGACCCCACAGGAACAGACCCAGCCTATCACCCCACAGTGTGGACATGCTGCGGTGATACTCTCACCTCCATTCTGGCTAAAGGCAGCATGGCTCAAATTTAGGACTCACGAGTTACTGGCTGTGTGATCTTAGGCAAATGTCTTAACAACTCTGGGCTTTAGTGTCCACACCAATAAAACTAGAACAGTAATATCTGATTATCAGGATGAGGAGTAAAGGAAATGATGGCTTTGAAAGTATCTTGTATGTAACAGGTATACAAAAAGCTGTCAGGAGCCAGGGAGGGAGGTCTGATGAGGAGTTTTGGAATCTCTCCCATCACCATCCCAGATTCTAGTCTCTTCATCATCACAAGCTGCTTTATGCAGAGAGAAATACTAAATACCGTATGTCTAGATCTAAAGTAGGCCTGGCACATAGTAAGTGCTCAATACATATTTGTTGAATGACAGATTAATCCTACAACCAATATCTTACTTGAGCCTTGAAGCAAACTGGTAAGGGGCAAGACAAGGGTACAGTTATTATCTCTGCTTCAAAGGTGAAGCCACTGCAGCTCAGAGAGGGAAAGTGACTTACCTAAGGTACCACAGCAGAGTTGAGCTTGGAACCCAGTTCCCTTCAGTTGTAGAACCTGTAATAATGTCCCCCATCCATGCAGCCACTTTATAGACAGATTGCTAGGCTCTGCCTATGCTCACTCTCACATAAGGGAGTATTCCACATGGTGGTGCTTTGCTAAACACAAAGCAGGGCAGGTAGGCCAACTAGCCTGTCCCAGGGGTCCCACTCTACTCCCTGATGACCCAGAGGCTGTGCTTCTTGGCTGGAGGCAACCTGGCCTTGGCCTAGTTGCCCTTTTACCAGCAGACCCATGGAGGCACAGGACAGGTGTCTCCGTGCAGCATGATGGAGAACCTGGGCCAAGTATGGTGGCTGAGCCTGTGGGATTACCTCTCGGGGCTGACCCACCCCAGGGGGCTCACAAGTCAACCTGTCTGGTCAGGAGTGTGCCATCCCCCAGGACCTGGGTGCCTCCAACTTTTGGTGACTGCTGCCATATTTATGGTCAGTGAGACTCTTATTCTGGGGGTGGGAGGTGGGTTTCTAGAGTGGGTGGACTCTACCTGCCTGCAGTGCAGTGAGGAAGCCAGTGGGGTCATCACACAGCCTCTTCCCATGAGGAGTGCTTACACTTCCCTACACTAATGTCCAGGAGCCATCTGAGGCCTAGGAGGACACGAGAACAAGCAGGGACCAGAATGAGGACCACCGTAGTGTACTCCGGGGAAGCCGTGGAGTCTGTCTTTCCCTCAGGGTAGGACAGAGCATTATAGAGGGGCTGGAGGTGATGGAAGTGGCGATTTTCACTGAGGGTGGGAGTGAGGGCTGGGGTATTAAAGTGGAGTGCAGAGTATTCGAATGGGTGCTGGCGTATTTCAAGGGGATTGGAATATTTAAAGTTGGAGCAAAATTTTCAAGTTGAGATTGGACTTTAAGAGTGGAGTGGAGGTTTTCCATAGGGGCTGGAGAACTTCCGAGATGATCGGAGTATTGCGCAGTGGGGGCTAAAGAGTTTCACAAACGGCTGGGTTATTTCAGAAGGTACTGGCATATTATGGGCAGTGGGAGGGGACCTAGAGTATTTCAGTGAGATGCTGGAGTCTTCCAGGGTAGGCTGGTATATTTCAGAGGTGAGTGAGAATAGTGTATACCCTTGGAGGCTGTCCAGGGAGCCCCCTTCAGCCCTGAGTCTGCGGGTCAAGGATCCTGGGGGTCCCTGGGAGTCCTGTCTTCTGCTTTCTCCTGTCTACCAGGGCAGGTCAGGACTCAGCCCTCCAGCTCCGCCACAGCAGTCCTTCTGCATGTGCCAAAAAGTGACATCTTGACATCAGGGATCATAGCCTTGGGGGCCAATGTCTGCTGTTTATTTCCAAGTCAGTGGCACTAAGGAGCAGCCAGTCCCAGGACACCCAATGCAGAGCATCCTGCTTGAGCTCTGGGGCTTCCAGGTAAGGACTAGTTCAACCTGGCCATCCCTCTGCCTGCGGGCAGGACTCCCTTCCCTCCCCCAGCAGCTCTCTCCCAAGAGTGGGACTCCCAGATGAAGTAGGGAGCATTCCTGGGCACAGAACCTTCTGCTTCTAGGGATGTCTTTGCAGTCTGCTTCCATCTCTCCTGCTTTGATGGGAGGCTTGCTTAATCCTGAGTATGGGCGCTCTGTTGGGCTCTGCCTCAGTGGCTCCTGGACCTCCCATAACTTGTGAGATCTGAGGACCTTGGGGACCAGGAGTGCTTAATACTAGAAAGGGTGTCAGTGGGTGGTGGAAGGAAGAGGTTAGTGCCAGTTCTAGGTGACATCAACCCCCCAGGGGACAATTCCTGTCCACTACACCAGGCACTGCTTTCGCTACTTACTGGGCTCTGGCTTTGACAAGCACGAGTGGAATGCCAACTTTACCAGCTGCTGTTCACACCGCAACACATTCCACCTTCCCTAGAGTGAGTGGCCCCAGAGGCTAACCTGACATAGGCTAGAACCCCTGACACGCTCCCTTCCAGAGCACCAACTCTGTGCCTCCTGTGTCCACACACCCCAGCCACGCCCCAGCTGCGCAATGAGGTGGCACAATGCTGTGGTTCCTCAGTGTCAGGTGTGGGGCCAGGACCTCCCCACTGACTGGGCTGTGTCCCCATCAGCCTGGAGAGTGTCCCCTCACCCGCCACCTGACCCAGGTTCCCTGGGACTCAAGACACTCTGGGAGTGGGGGCTCTCAGTGGTCCCCTAAGCCTTATCAGTATGAGAGGAGGGAACACAAAATTGTCCCTCTGAGACAGGAGGCCAGTTTGGCTTGGCATATGCTCAGGCCTGGAGTTCCTACCAGAGGAGCAAAAGAAGAAAGGGAGAAGAAACACCATTTATCGAGCACTTACTGTGTGCCAGATCCTGTCTAGACATTTACAGACATTATCTCCCTGTGGTAGAATCACTCTGTTATATGAATAGAGCAACTGAGGCCAGAGAATTCCAGAGGCTTTCCCAAGGTTACACAGCTAGTGCATGAGTGAAACAGCTGGGGTGTGGTCCAGAGTCTGTCTGAATTGACTAACATTGCCTCCTCTCCATAATCCTGAAATGGGCCTCTGGAAATATCCTGACTCCTCCATCTACTGTCTGGATGACCTTGAACAAGTTGCATAAACTCTTTAAGCCTCAGTCTCCTCATCTGTAATATGGGTATATTAGTAAAAATCCATGTGATGTGATGAATTGGGATGATCCATGTGAAGTGCCTGACATGTAAGTGCACCGTCACTATTAGAATTGGTACTAACTTTGGAGCTCTCAGGGAAGAGACATAGCCCTGCCCCCGTTTGAGGAAAGATATACAGTTCTATTTTCAGGAACCCCGGGTCTGAAGGAGAGACCACTTTGCTTAATGTCACCAGGGCCGGGAGAAGGAGGAGGGCAGGATGGAGTGGACCACAAGCTAGAGAAAGGTAGTCTCTAGCCCCTGAGATAGGTTAATTTTGAAAGACTCTCCCGTAGGGTCAATTTCATTGTTTCTCTTTCTCTCTCTCTCTCTCTCTCTCTCTCTCTCTCTCTCTCTCTCCCCCCCCCATATATATATATATATATATGTCTATATCTGTATCTATATCTATCTATCTATCTATCTATCTATCTATCTATCTATCTATCTATCTATCTATATTTTTAGACAGAGTCTCACTCTGTCTCCCAGGCTGGAGTAGAGTGGTGGGCGAGATCTCGGCTCACTGCAACCTCCACCTCCGGGATTCAAGTGATTCTCCTGCCTCAGCCTCCTGAGCAGCTGGGATTACAGGCACCGGCCACCACGCCTGGTTAATGTTTGTATTTTTAGTAGACATGGAGTTTCACCATGTTGGCCAGGCTGATTTCAAGCTCCTGACCTCAAGTGATCTGCCTGCCTCCGTCTCCCAAAGTGCTGGGATTACAGGCGTGAGCCACTGCACCCGGCCCGTTGTCCCTATTCTACAAATGGGGAAACTGAAGTCCAGAGAGGTCCAAGAATATAGTGACTCTATGAGCAGGCCAAGGCCCCGCACCAGGCATTCAGCCCCTCTGGTTCAGGGTGGGAGCAGATGTAATATGCTGTGACCCCACCCCAAGATGTGCTCTGCATGAAACTGAAACTCTTCAGCCTAGGTACACCACTGTGTGCCAGGGAACCCCAGACCAGACTTCATGGAACACGGCAAGGACGGGACCCTCAGCCTCTTGGAGCACTCCCGCCACTGGCATGGGAGGAGCTATAGCAGCAAGGAGTACCTGGAGCTGCACAGGAGAACTTCCTCCTCATCCTCAGGTGGGCCAGGGCTGGCTCCCACACAGGGCATAGCACCTTTGACTTTGCCATCTGCCTTATTCTGCATCCTCACGGCCACGCTGCCACCTGATGAGATTATCCCCATCCCCACTATTCAGGGGAGGGAACTGAGTTTCAGAGTGGCGGGAGGCTTGCCCAAGGTCATACCGGGAGAATTCAGCAGAGGCAAGATTGGAAAGCAGGCTAGCTGGCTCAACTCCAAGTCCTTAGTCCTGCCCTGCTTTATTTTTAGGCATGAGTCCCCATCTCAACTCCTGCATTCTCCCTGGCAGGACTAAAGAGGGTGTGCCTTCCCTAAGATCACCCAGCCGAGCAGCAGGCAGGTGGGCTCCCAGCCCCACCTTGTCCCCAAATACTCTGTTGTTTGGACTTTTTTTAAGAGACAAAGTCTTACTCTGTTGCCCAAGCTGGAGTGCAATGGCATGGTCCTAGCTCACTGCAGCCTCAAATCTCTGAGTTCAAATGCTCTTCCTGCCTCAGTCTCCTGAGTAGCTAGGACTACAGGTATGCACCATCACATGCGGCTAATTTTTAGGTTTTTTTGTACAGACAGGGTCTTGCTATGCTGCCCAGGCTGACCTTGAACTCCTGGCTTCAAGCAATCCTCCCACCTTGACCTCTCAATGTATTAGGATTACAGGTGTGAACTTGGCCTGCGCTTTATACATAAATATATATTTCCAGATCTGCCTTTCCCACTGGATCCTTGAGGGCCTGGCCCAGAGATGGCATCTCTCAGTATTTGCTGATTGAATTGAAAAATAACATGTTTATTGAATATTTATGAGCCAAGGATATGCTAAGGGTTTTATATACATGAGCTCATTTAATCTTCACAATGACCATGTAAGTACTATTACCCCCATTTTATAGACAGAGAAAGCAAGACTTAGAGAAGATAAGAGCTGGGTGCCTAGCATGTAGTTGGTGTTTCTGATTCTTATTCTGAACTGACTGACTAAATGGATGGAGAAATTAAGAAGGGAGAGGTGGGAGTAAGGTGGTCAAGGTTAAGGTGCCAACCTCACCTCTCATCCAGGTTCAATCATGCCCACAACCATGCCCACCATCTTGTCCCTGGCTCCCAACCACCTGATGGGCCACAGTCCTGGGGAGCTGGCCGCCCCGCGGGGTGTGCTGAAATCCTCTAAGATGAATAAAGAGAAACCTTTCCTGCCAAGCAGCTGACAAGAGTTGCTCTGCCTGAGAAATGAGACTGCAGGCCGGGCGCGGTGGCTCAAGCCTGTAATCCCAGCACTTTGGGAGGCCGAGGCGGGTGGATCACGAGGTCAGGAGATCGAGACCATCCTGTCTAACATGGTGAAACCCCGTCTCCACTAAAAATACAAAAAAATTAGCCGGGCGAGGTGGCGGCGCCTGTAGTCCCAGCTACTCGGGAGGCTGAGGCAGGAGAATGGCGGGAACCCGGGAGGCGGAGCTTGCAGTGAGCCGAGATCGTGCCACTGCACTCCAGCCTGGGCGACAGAGCGAGACTCCGCCTCAAAAAAAAAAAAAAAAAAAAAAAAAAAGAAATGAGACTGCAGACTCCATGGGGAGGGTTCACCCCCAAACCCTTAACAACTACCAAAAGATAACAGGAAAAAATTAGCCCAGCTGCCTTCTCAGAAGCCCTAGGGAAATAAAAGAAACTCATTCTTTACTGCAGCAAGAATGATTTCGGTTAGACTGCAGAAGGAACTGACAGAGAAGGAGAACAAACCAGAGGGGAATTCCTTATCAGAGTCAGAAAATGATACGTGTGGGCCCTGTAGGCAGCTTCATAGGGTGAGCTTTGGAAAAGGAGGGAGGCTGAGTGAGGAGGAACCACAGTTCCCACTGTTTCTGTACAGGGGAACCATTGTCTAACGGAGGAGACATGTCATATCCCTCGATCAACAGCCAAATGAAAAGGCCACGTGGAAAGGAGAGAGGGAGGGCACCCTGAGACAAGGAGCCCATGTGGTCACATGGGAGGTATTCCTGGAGGGCCAGGGGTGAGAGGAGTGTGAAGGTGCCCCAGGGAAGAAGAAGGAAGTCACATTTATCAAACCCCTGCTGTGAGCCAGGACCATGCTAAGCGCTTTACATCTGGTGTCACATTTCATCCAATCATTCGACAAATATTTACCGAATGTGCCAGGCCCTGTGCTAGGGCCTGAGGAGAGAGCTGTGAACAAGGCAGCTCCAGTCCCCTCCCCTCTTGGAACTTAGAAGTGGAGGAGACAATCAACAGATGTATGATGTCAGGGGTGAGACTTGCTTTGAAGAGAAGCAAAGCAAGGAAGGGGCTAGAACGTCTTGGCAATCAGGGGCCAGGCCTGTGTAAAGGAATTTTTTTTTTCAGGTGAAAGAAGGCCTCTCTGCAGAGGTGACATTTAGCAGTGATCTAAATAAAGTGAGGGAACCATGAGTGCAAAGGCCCCGAGGCGAGAGTCTGCCTGGGGGCCGGTGTGGCTGGAAGACAGTGAGTGAGGGGAGATGAACTGAGAGCTGTCCTGGAGGGATGTGCTCACACTGGTGGGCCTTGTCCACTACAGGAAGGATATGTGCTTTTATTATCAATGTGATGGGAAACCACTGGAAGGTTTCTGAGCAGGAGAGTATATGATTTGTTTGTTTATTTATTTATTTATTTATTTATTTGAGACAGAGTCTCGCTCTGTCACCAGGCTGGAGTGCAGTGGCACAATCTTGGCTCACTGCAAACTCTGCCTCCTGGGTTCAAGCAATTCTCTCTTCCAAGTAGCTGGGACTACAGGCATGCGCCACCACACCCGGCTAATTTTTGTATTTTTAGTAGAGAAGGGTTTCACCATTTTGGACAGGCTGGTCTCGAACTCCTGGCCTCAAGTGATCCACCCGCCTCGGCCTCCCAAAGTGCTGGGATTTCAGGTGTGAGCCACTGCGCCTGGCCAAACTTAGTATCCTTTATTTTATTTCATTTTGAGATGGAACTTTGCTCTTGTTGCCCAGGCTGGAGTACAATGGTGCAACCTCGGCTCACCATAACCTCCACCTCCTGGGTTCAAGCAATTCTTCTGCCTCAACCTCCCGAGTAGCTGGGATTACAGGCATGCGCCACTATGCCTGGCTAAATTTGTATTTTTAGTAGAGACGGGGTTTCTCCATGTTGGCCAGGCTGGTCTCAAACTCCAGACCTCAGGTGATCCACCCGCCTCGCCCTCCCAAAGTGCTGGGATTACAGGCTTGAGCTACTGCACCTGGCCCTTAGTATCCTTTATAAAACTTTCCCTACTAGAACACACAGATCTCCCTGATTCTTTTTCGTAGCCATATAATATTCCATTTTATGGATGACTGTGCTCTACCTAGTCTAGCCCCTTACTAATTGATAGTTGGGTTGTTTCCAGTCTTTGGCTGTTGGAAACACTACTGCAGAGAATCACTTTATACATACATCATTTATTACTCATGCAAGTCTATCTGAAGCACAAATTCCCAGAAGTAGGTTATCTGAATGCATTTTGATAGATTTTGCCAAAATGCCCTTTTACCAATTTATATTCACACACGTGACAGTCATGTGTGAGAACATGTGTGAGAATAGTACTATTTCCTCATAGAAATACTCACAGAATATGTTATTCAGCTTTTGGGTTTTTTTTGGCCAAACTGATAAGACATGGTATCTTAGTCCATTTTGGGCTGCTATAATAAAATCCCACAGAATGGATAATCATAAACAGAAATGCATTGGCTCACAGTTTTGGAGGCTGGGAATTCCAAGATCATGGGGCCCACATCTGGCGTGGGCCCTCTTGCTGTGTCATCCCATGGTGGAAGGGCAAAGACAGGGTGAGAGACAGGAAAAGGGAACTGAACTTGCCCTTTTATAATGAACCTGTTCCCAAAATAACAAACCCACTCCTGCTATAACACCACCACCAATCCATTCGTGAGGGTGAAACCCTCTTGACCTAACACCTCCCCTTGGGCCCAACCTCCCAACACTGTTGTATTGGGGTTAAGTTTCCAGCACCTGCTTTTCGGGACATAACATTCAAACTGTAGCAATACCCCAGTCTAGTTTTTCTGGTTTGCATTTCTTTTGAGTTTCAGCTTCTTTTCATGTGTTGAAGAATCATTTATATTTACTTTTCTGGGAACTGTCAGTTCATATGTTAGGCCTCTATTTCTTTTTTTCTTTTTTTCTTTTTTTTTTTTTTTTTTTTTTTTGAGACGGAGTCTGGCTCTGTCACCCAGGCTGGAGTGCAGTGGCGCGATCTCGGCTCACTGCAAGCTCCGCCTCCCGGGTTTACGCCATTCTCCTGCCTCAGCCTCCCGAGTAGCTGGGACTACAGGCTCCTGCCACCTCGCCCGGCTAGTTTTTTGTATTTTTTAGTAGAGACGGGGTTTCACCGTGTTAGCCAGGATGGTCTCGATCTCCTGACCTCGTGATCCGCCCGTCTCGGCCTCCCAAAGTGCTGGGATTACAGGCTTGAGCCACCGCGCCCGGCCCTTTTTTTCTTTTTTTTGAGATGGAGTTTCACTCTTGTTGCCCATGCTGGAGTACAATGGCATGATCTCGGCTCACCGAAACCTCCGCCCCCCAGATTCAACCGATTCTCCTGCCTCAGCCTCCCAAGTAGCTGGGATTACAGGCATGTGCCACCACGCCCACCTAATTTTTTTTGTATTTTTAGTAGAGACGGGGTTTCTCCATGTTGGTCAGGCTGGTCTTGAACTCCTGACCTCAGGAGTTCAAGTGGCCTCCCACTTGAACTCTTCCCACTTTGACCTCCCAAAGTGCTGGGATGACAGGCATGAGCCACCGCACCCAGCCTAGGCCTCTATTTCTATGATTGTTGGTCCTTTTAATCAATTTCCTGGACTTCTTTCTAAATAAGTGAGATGTTCCCTTGTCTGTGATTAGAGCTGCAAATATTTCCCCCAGTTTGTCATTTGTCTTATATGTTGATTTACAGTGTTTTTCCTTGCAGAAGTTTTTGATTTTTATATAGTTGGCTTTATCAATCTTTTTTTACAGCTTTTTGATTTTTGAGTCATGGTTAAACTTTCTCCACTACGAGATTATAAATTCTCTCATGTTTTCCTCTAATGCCTTTTTGGCTTTATTTTGATCTTTCTAAAATTTAAATATTTTATCCCTTGGGAGCTCATCCTGGTGCTCAGTGTGAGGCATGGATCTAATTTTTTTTTCTTAGTTGGCTACCTAGGTGTCCCAACACCATTTATTAAAGAGTCCATTTTCCACTTTGAGAGGACACCTTTATCAAACACTAAATTCTCACGTGCAATTAGGTCTATTTCTGGACTTTCTATTATAGTCCATTGGTCTGTTTGTTGCTTCCTGAACCAAATCAAGTGGTTTTAATTATTATTTTCTGTTCTGTTTTGTATAGTTTTGAGACTGAGTCTTGCTCTGTTGCCCAGGCTGGAGTGCAGTGGTTTGATCTTGGCTCACTGCAACCTCTGCCTCCCGGGTTCAAGGAATCCTCCTGCCTCAGCCTCCCAAGTAGCTGGGATTATAGGCACCTGCCATCACGTCTGGCTAATTTTTATATTTTCAGACAGACGGGGTTTCACCCTGTTGGCCAGGCTTGTCTCTAACTCCTGACCTCAAGTGATCTACTCACCTCGGCCTCCCAAAGTGCAGGGATTACAGGTGTGAGACACCATGCCCAGCCTTGTTTATTTATTTATTTATTTATTTATTTATTTATTTTTATTTTATTTTATTTTTTTGAGATGGAATCTCATTCCATTGTCTAGGAGGCTGGAGTGCAGTGGCATGATCTCAGCTCACTGCAGTCTCTGCCTCCTGGGTTCAAGCGATTCTCCTGCCTCAGCCTCCTGAGTAGCTGGGACTATAGCTGCCTGCCACCAGGCCAGGCTAATCTGGCTAATTTTTGTATATATATTTTTTAAGACGGAGTCTCACTCTGTTGCCCAGGCTGGAGTGCAGTGGTACGATTTCGGGTCACTGCAACCTCCAACTCCCGGGTTCAAGCAGTTCTCCGCCTCCGTCTACTAAGTAGCTGGGACTATAGGTGCGCACCACCACACCCAGGTAATTTTTGTATTTTTAGTAGAGACAGGATTTCACCACGTTGGCCAGGCTGGTCTCGAATTCCCGACCTCAGGTGATCCGCCTGCCTCGGCCTCCCATACTGCTGGGATTACAGACGTGAGCCACCATGCCTGGCTCTTAAGTTTTGTATTTTAGAGATGGGGGTTTCACCATTTTGGCCAGTCTGGTCTTCAACTCCTGCCCTCAAGTGATCCACTTGCCTTGGCCTCCGAAAGTGCTGGGATTACAGGTGTGAGCCACCCCGTCCAGCCCCAAGTTGTTTTAATTTTTGAGGCTTTAAATATTGTTAACTAACAGTAGTCAGTGAGTGTTGCCTTTTCTTTTTTTTTTCCAGAATTTTTCTGGCATTCTTTTTCTTTCTCTCTCTTTCTGTCCTTTTTTGTTTGTTTTTGGGGGTGGGGAACCTCAGGAGACCTCATGGGATTTATGCTCTTGTAGGGAAAAAAAATCAATAATTATACATCATTTGGTAGTGGCTAAGAAAACAAATAAAGCAGGTAAAAGAGCAGAAGGCAACTAAGGGGCAATATTTAGATGGGCTGCCAGGGAAGCCCCTAGATGAGGGGGAGATACCTGAGTGAAGGAAGGGAGACCATGTGGCTACCTGGGGGAAGACATGCCTGGCAGGACCAAGGGCAAATGCAGAGGCCTGAGGCAGGCGCACGCCTGGCATGCTGAAAAACAGCAAGGTGGCCAGTGCAGCTGGAAGGGAGTGATCAGAGCGGAGAGTGGGAGGCAGTGAGGTAGATCATGCAGGGCCTCGTAGGTCACAGCAAGGACACTGGCTTTTCCTCTGACACCAGGAGCCATGGGGGGGCGGGGGTTGAGCAAAAGAGTGACATGTTCTGACCTCCGTTTTAACAGGATCACTCAGGCTACTGCGTGGAGCACAGACTGCTGGGGTGAGGGCAGTGGCAGGGAGGGCAATAGGATTTGGGATGGGTGAATAAATTGTAACTTGGTTTTCTTGTCCGTTTTCCCCCACCAAACTGTGAGCTTTGCAAGGACAGGCCCTGAGCTTACTCAGCTCCACGAGCCAAGTGCCAGGCCCAAAGTAGGCGCGGATAAACACTGTGTGAGGAAGAAGGGTGGGAGGACAGAGGAGGAGACAGAAGGAGGCAGGAGAGGCAGAACCCCCTGGGAAATGGCTCTGCAAAGGCCACAGAAAGAAGAGGAAGCAGACAAGATGACAGCCTGTTCCCCAGCAGGAACCAAGGCCAGGAAGGGCTGAAGCTGGGGAGCTGGGCCCCCAACCCAATGCCTGCCCAACCCCAGATCTGTGGCCCCCATCAGTAATCAGGTTATGTGCAGTTTATGCTGGAGTTCTGCCAACAAAGAGACCCTGGCCGGAGGGTGGGTGGAGATCTGTTCCTCAAGGTGAGGTGGCCTGGCAGAGAGGAGAGCAGTTTTCCTGAATCCTTGCACACAGAGACCCTGAGAAAGGATAATTCGCCCCCTTTATAGACGGTAAGTTGAGGCTTCATGAAAGAAACAGACCTAAGGTGATACAGCAAATAGGTGGCCCGGCCTAGCTTCAGGGGCTTGGCCTCTCCAAAACCCCTCCTTAGCCACTGCCTAATTTGGTCTGGGTCCCCCTGCAGTTTTAGGGAGTGACCAAGTACAGATGGAAGGGATGACTCCTGTTATTCAGCCAGCTCTTAGCTGCTGCCAAAGCACAGCTGGTGAGTCCTCACTGTGGGCGGGACCCAGCCTGGGGAACAAAAGCCACAGGACACTTCAAGACCTCATGAGGCTTAAGAAAGAATTGGCCTGGAAGTAGGGCAAGTAGACAAGAGGCACCAAACTGAGGGGCAGAGGAAAGAGGTCAGGCTTTGAAGTTAGACCTGGCTTTGCCACTATCTTGCTGTGTTATCTTAGGTAACTAGCACCTCAGTTTGTGCATCTGTAAAATGGGAAGAGCAACTCCTGTTTTATAGGGCTGGCATGGGGGTTGAATGGGGCAACAGAAGTCCAGTCTGAAAGTGCTTCGTTCTTAGCCTCCCCACTCCCAGACTGGGGACCTGCTATCCCTGTATTCAGCAGATGCTGGTTGGCTGCTCCTGGGCAAAAGGGAAATGGGCTATGATGGTGTCTCAAGTCCCAGGCCTACAAATAGATCCAGGCTGTGGGGGATCTGGCCAGTGCTGACACCTAGGGGCTCTTTCAGGGCCAGGTGAGCCTGCACATGCCCTCAGGACAGTTGAGTAAGTCCTGGCTCTGCACCAAGTACCTCAGGCAAGGTAATCACTCTCTCTGGGCCTCAGCTCCTGGGAATCTCTTGGGCAATGGTTGGGGGTGGGCAGGAATCAGAGGTCTTCTAATTGCAAATGGAGTGGGCTGCTTCAAGAGTAGTGAGCTCCCGGCCGGGTGCGGTGGCTCAAGCCTGTAATCCCAGCACTTTGGGAGGCCGAGACGGGTGGATCACGAGGTCAGGAGATCGAGACCATCCTGGCTAACACGGTGAAACCCCATCTCTACTAAGAAATACAAAAAACTAGCCGGGCGAGGTGGCGGGCGCCTGTAGTCCCAGCTACTCGGGAGGCTGAGGCCGGAGAATGGCGTGAACCCGGGAGGCGGAGCTTGCAGTGAGCTGAGATCCGGCCACTGCACTCCAGCCTGGGCTACAGAGCGAGACTCCGTCTCAAAAAAAAAAAAAAAAAAAAAAAAAAAAAAGAGTAGTGAGCTCCCTGCTTCTGGAGGTACGTAAGCAATGTAAGCAGGGACTGGACAAGCACTGGGTAGAGATTCACTTGCTCATTAATTCAATAAACTCCTATTGAGATTCTATTTTGGGCCAGGGCCTGTGGCCATCGTTGTCATTAGGAGATATAGTGACAAGGCATCTTTACTCTCCTGTAACTTACATTTTTTTTTTTTTCAGAGTTTCCCTCTTGTTGCCCAGGCTGAAGTGCAAAGGCACGATCTTGGCTCACTGCAACCTCTGCCTCCCAGGTTCAAGCGATTCTCCTGCCTCCGCCTCCCAAGTAGCTGGGATTACAGGGATACGCCACCACGCCCAGCTAATTTTGTATTTTTAGTAGAGACGGAGTTTCTCCATGTTGGTCAGGCTGGTCTTGAACTCCTGACCTCAGGTGATCCGCCCACCTCAGCTTCCCAAAGTGCTGGGATTACAGGTGTGACCCACAGCACTCAGCCCTTTTTTTTTGAGATGGAGTATCACTCTGTCGCCCAGGCTGGGGTGCAGTGGTGCAATCTCAGCTCACTGCAACCTCCGCCTCCCACGTTCAAGAGATTCTCCCTCCCTCAGCCTCCTGAGTAGCTAGGATTACAGGCACCCACCACCATGCCTGGCTAAATTTTGTATTTTTTTAGTAGTGATGGGGTTTCGCCACGTTGGCCAGGCTGGTCTTGAACACCTGACCTCAGGTGATCCACCCACCTTGGCCTCCCAAAGTGCTGGGATTACAGGCGTGAGCCACCACACTCAAGTTTTTTTCTTTTCTTTTTTTAAAGACAGGGTCTTGCTCTGTTGCCCAGGCTGGAGTGCAAATGGCTTGATCTTGGCTTAACTGCAGCCTCAACCTCTTATGCACAAGTGATTCTCCTGCCTCAGCCTCCCGATTAGCTGGGACTACAGGTGCATGCCAGTATGCCCAGCTAATTTAAAAAAATTTTTAGTAGAAGCCAGGCATGGTGGCTCATGCCTGTAGTCCCAGCACTTTGGGAGGCTGAGGTGGGTGGATCACCTGAGGTCAGGAGTTCAAGACCAGCCTGACTAACATGGAGAAACCCCGTCTCTACTAAAAAAAAATACAAAATTAGCCAGGCGTGATGGTGCATGCCTGTAATCCCAGCTACTTGGGAGGCTGAGGCAGAAGAATTGCTTGAACCCAGGAGGCGGAGGTTGCAGTGAGACGAGACTGCGCCATTGCACTCCAGGCTGGGCAACAAGAGTGAAATTCCATCTCAAAAAAAAAAAATTTTTTTTTTTTAGTAGAGATGAGGTCTTGCTATGTTGTCCATGGTGGTCTTGAACTCCACGCCTCAGCAATCATCTCACCTTGGCCTCCCAAAATGCTGGGATTGCAGGTGTGAGCCACCACTGCCAACCCATAACTTACATTCTAATGGGGAGACATTAAATACTGCCAAGAAAGTGTGTGCTCCATATTGCAAGGGCTGCTCATGAAACTCCAACCTCCAACCCCTAGAGAAACTGACTTCTAAACTGATTGTTTTTTTTTTTTTTTTTTGATATGGACTCTCGCTCTGTCACTCAGGCTAGAGTGCAGTAGTGCAATCTCGGCTCACTGCAACCTCTGCCTCCTGGGTTCCAGCGACTCTCCTGCCTCAGCGTCCTGAGTGGCTGGAACTACAGGTGCATGCCACCATGCCCGGCTAATTTTTGTATTTTTAGTACAGATGGGGTTTTGCCATGTTGGCCAGGCTGGTCTTGAACTCCTGACCTCAGGTAATCTGCCCGATTTGGCTTCCCAAAGTGCTGGGATTACAGGCGTGAGCCACCACGCCTGGCCCTAAACTGAGATTTGAAGGACAAATACCAGTTAAGTAGGGAAGGGATGAGTGTTTAGGTCTGAGAGAACAACAGGTGCAAAGGCTCAGAGGCAAGAGAGACATGTATTTTCAAGGAGCTGAAAGTTCAACATGGTCAGAGGGAAGGAGGTACGAAGGGGAGTGGCTGCGCTGAGTGAGGTCAGCAGTCACTCACCAGTCCTCAAGTGAACTGAGACCCACATTAGGGGTCAGGATCCACCCTCTTCCATGATGGTCAGGGATGAGGAGTTAGCCAGGTAAAATTTGTGAGGGGATGACTCAGGGAAGAAGTGATCCCAGCAGAGGTTTGTGTCACTGGGAGAGAGGAAAGACAGCTGAAAGTTGAGTCTGGCTAGAGCCTGGCTGGGGGCTTGGCTGAGAAGAGAGACCTTGGTATTGCGGCCTGTGGGCCTTGCCAAGTGGCCTGAGGGCCATACGGAGCCACTGATGGTTTTGTGCAGGGGAGTGACTCAACCTTGGTAGGAACATGCAGGAAGGTTGTCCTGGGATGCCCTTTAAGGTCTCAGCAGACTGAAACCTCACAGAGCCTCTGTCTGGGGAGCCCAGCCATCTTAGGCACAACCTCATTCGAGCCATCAGGGAGGATAAGGAAACTCACTTGTCAGAGGAACTTCAGAGAAGTGAAGAGACAGGTTAGAGGGCCCTGAGCTGGGAGGTGGGGAGCATGGGGAAAGAAGAGGGTGAGGGCTCAGAAAGGCAAGAGCCTGGACACCAGGAGGCGGTGCCTGCTCTTAGCTGGCCCCTGACTCCATGATTTAAGAAGGCCCAGCCCCCAGGACCCTGGAGCTGGAAAGACAACGGATTCATCCTAGGATGGGGGAAGCCTCGCCCCCTGAGGTTAAGTGAAATTGCTGTAAGACACAGAGCACATCAGTGGCAGGATTAGGAAGAAACTAGTAACCCTGGAGCACCTAGCACTAGCACCCCTAGTGCAGGGTACTTCCTACCGCGCATCATCTAACGCAGGTGTCGCTTCATTTTACAGATAAGCGGACTAATGTCCAGGAGGCATGGACTCCTGTTCTGGGTTACACAGAGTTAGGGCCAAGAAACCAGGTCTGCAGGCGCCTAGTTTCCCGCAGTTCCTCTGGGTCTGAGTTTGGGGTGGTGGGGAAGAGGCGAGCGTGTCAAGGAGGGTGCGGGGGAGGGTGGGGCTGTGTTTCTGGGACTTTCCTCGCTGAGGTCAGAGGCCCCGAAATAGACGCGCTGCAGGGAGCGCCCGGAGGCCCGGTCACACCCTGTGCCCGGCCCGCCGCGGGGAGCGGTCCAGCCGCAGCGCACTAGCCCTTCGCCGTCCCACTGCCCCCCAGAACCGCGCGAGCCTCGCGAACCGCTCGGCGCCCGGTCTCCACCTCGCCGGTTTCATGAACGTGACCCGAACGACCCTGACGCCCTGAAGCCCGCGTGGCCGCCCCACCGCGCCACCGCCGTCTGCGCGGAGGCCGGGCCTCCCCCTACGCCAGCCGCTGCCACCGTCTCGACTCCGACGGCTGCGGCAGTGGGTGTAGCCACCGCGCTTGCCAATCAGGAAGTCAGGGCCGGCTCCGGACGCGCCCCTCTGTGACGTCACTCAGCCAGCCCCGGATGCCCCGCCCAGTGGCCTTGCCTGGGAAATGCGACGGGGTACCAGTGGGTGCTGGCCCTCAAAGGGTGAAAATAACTCCCATGTGAATTGCGCGCATTATAACTGCTCTAAGAAACGCAGCCAGGGCATTTTGAAATGTATTTATTCAATCACTCCTCTTCCAGCCATTTATCCGTCTGTCTGTATGTATGTCTGTCCACTCAGCCAAAGTAATTGGGCGCCTCCTGTGTGCCAGGCGCTGTACTGGGCTCTGGCTATAAAGAAAGATGAACCCTCTGCTTGTCCTCAGGGAGCTCATAATCTAGGGTGGAAGCCTGATGGTAACAAATGCTCATGCCATCGTTTTTATTGCAGTCATGATTAATTCTGGGACGGCGAGATACAGGCTGCTACAATAACCAGGTGTCTAATTTGGATTGGGGCTCAGGTCCCTGGAGAAGTTACATCCAGCCGACTCCTGAAGCAACAAGTGTTCCAGGCAGAGGGAAGAGCTTGTGCAAAGGCAATGAGGCTAGCAGGCTGGAAAATAAGGGAAAGGAAACGGAGTGAGATGAAGCTCTGGAGGTTTAGGGGAGCGAATTATTTAAGACGTTGGAGGCCATAGTAAGGAAATAGAATTTTCTTCTAAGTGCTATGGGCAGTCACTGGATACTTAGTGTTTTAAAATCTCCCTACCTCTGTGCGGAGAATAGACAGGAGTGGACATGGGAGTAAGAGTGGACACAGGGACACCTAGGAGGTGCCCTCCAGCATGGAAGGTAGTAAGCTAGATGAGAGGGAGGCTACCGTGGGTGGGACATGAACAGACTCAATAAATAATTAGGAGATACAATCCTCAGGCAGGTGGGTTGATGGATTGAAAATGGGGGTGGGTGAGGCAGAGGGTGTTAAGATTAAGTCATTTATTCATTGAACAATTATTTATTGAGCCCCTCTGGATGCCAGGCACTGTTCTACAGAGGCAGACTCTGGGTTCAAATCCTTGTCCTGTCACTTGCTAGCTGCTTGCCTTAGGGAACTTATTTAACCTCTCTGTACCTTGATCTCTTCATCTGTAAAATGCAGATCCTAAGAACACCTGAGAGAATTATTGCAACGATGAAAAGAGTTAATATATGTAAACCTTTGGACCTGGGTGTTTGGAGTTGGGCTCTGAGGCTGAGGACTTGGACTTGGGTACTTGGGGTTGGGTACTTGGGTCTACTAGTTCTTGGAGTCACCAAGTCTCTATGTCTTTACTGGCTTTATACAGAAAATTAAAAGGGTGACATGCTAGAGCAAGCTGTTCCCACACCGTGAGTGAGACACAGGTATCAGTACAATTTTAAGCTCTCAGGTGATTCCGAGGGGCAGACAAGTTGGCAATTACTGTGGTAGAGAGAAACAAGGAGGCAATTTTAAAGTAGGTGGTCAGGGAGGGCTTCTCTGAGGAGGTGACATTTGAGTGAAAACCAAAGAGTGCAGAAGGAGCCATCATTGAAAAGTTAGGGGGAAAAGCCTTTGGGAAGGTGTCTGGCCTAGGCACCTGCATGCCTGGAGGTGCCTTTGACCCAAGTGTGAAAGACTGAAGGAGAAATGGGCTTAGTTTGGTGGATTCCAAGGATGAGTGATCATGGCTGAGTGAAGACCCCCACCCCTTCTGCAGATCAGAACCTGGAGCAGCTAAAGCACGCTGTGCCCTGGTAGCTGTGGGTGCTGGGAGGCAAGCTCTACTGGTTCCTCAAGAATTTGTGGTCAGGCTGAGGCAGGCAGATCACCTAAAGTCAGGAGTTCAAGACCAGCCTGGCCAACATGGCAAAACCCCGTCGCTACTAAACATACAAAAATTATCCAGGCATGGTGGCGCATACCCAGCTACTCAGGAGGCTGAGGCGGGAGACTCACTTCAACCTGGGAGGTGGAGGTTGCAGTGAGCCGAGATCACGCCATTGCACCATTGCACTCCAGCCTGGGTGACAGTGAGACTCCATCTAAAAAACAAACAAACAAACAAAAAACAAAATAAAAACAACAAAAAAAACTAGCTGGATGTGGTGGTCCATGCCTGTGGTCCCAATTGGGAGGCTAAGGTGGGAGGATCACTTGAGCCCAGGAGGTCAAGGCTGCAGTGAGCCATGATTGCACCACTGCACTGCAGCCTGGGTGACAGAGCAACACCCTGTCTCAAAAAAAAAAAAAAAAAAAAAAAATTTCTCCCGTGGGGCCACGCCATTTGTTCACACAGATAATGAACCGCTGGGCCCCTGCCAGCTTCTGACTTGGCACTGGACGTTTCTCTGGGAACTGGTGCTTGGAGCGGGGAAATGGGAGCTGGATATTTGAGGCCAAGTACTTGGGGCTGGACTTCTGGGGCTGGGTTCTGAGACCGGAGACTGGGACTTGGATACTGGGGGGTAGGTGCTTGGACTTGCTTTTTGGAATAACCAAGGCTCCATTTCTTTACTAGCCTCTACAAATGAGCCTGTCCCCTAACCTGACTATCCTTTCTGTGGCTTCACGGCGCAGAACTTCACAGTTGTGACCTTACCTTGTCTCAGCTGTCTGTTCCATGGAGACCCAGAAGGAGGGAAAGAGAAATCTGTTGTGGGCCTCTTCAAGGGGCCTTCCTGGGACCCCTTTTCCTCCCGCTAAGCCAGGAAGCTCATGCTCCCTCATCTTCCACCCCTCCCCCAGCCATCTGCTTAAAGGAAGTGGCTCCTCTGTTCTTCACAGGAAGCCACAGGCCTCCCCTGCCTCGGCAGCCTCCAGCTACTGTTGCCCCAGGCCCTCGGCTGGCCCAGACCCCCCTTTCCAGGCAGAATCTAGTGATGCCTCATTCCCAGCAACCCCCTCTGCTGCCCAGCCAAGAAGTGCGTGTGGCGTGCTCCTCTCGTTAACTTTCATCCTTGTGACTTGGGTCTGGGAGCGCAGGCAGTGAGCCTGGAGGTGAGACCTGACTGCAGAGAATCCTGAGTGCTGTGCTCGGGAGTTTGGAGATGCCCAAATTGTAGGACTGAGGACTTGGAGAAGAGAGGAGGAGGTGGGCTCTGGAAGGATTCTCTGATGGACCACTCGTGAGCTTCAGGAGCTCCTGCTGCTGAGCAGGGGCAAGGTCTACTCATTTCCGTCTCTAGCTAACCTTGGTGGGGCCTGCCCCAGGGAGGGCTGTTGGTAATTGTGGAGCTGCTCAAGGCTGATGAGGGCTGATGGATTCCAAGATAGGACTGTACTGCCACCTGGTGGTCAGATAAGCACATAGCACCATGAAATTTTGAGTGCCCCTACCGGGAGAATGGTGATTCAAGGGTATGGGGGTCCTGAAAGGCTCTTAAAGAACAAGGAAATCCCTAGATTAAAATATTTCATTTAAGAGCAAGACACTCCTAACTTGAGCACTTGAGCAAGACATTCTAGGTCTGGACGAGAGTCCAACTCCTTCCCTTCTCCATTTTACAAAGTGGGAAACAGGTCCGTAGGAAAGTGATGCGATCGGAGGGCCTCTACATTGGCAGTCAGAGATGGGATCTATTTTTGGATTATTTTTTTTTTTTGAGACGGAGTCTCGCTCTGTTGCCCAGGCTGGAGTACAATGGGGTGATCTTGGCTCACTGCAACCTCCACCTCCTGAGTTCAAGTGATTCTCCTGCCTCAGCCTCCCAAGTAACTGGGACTACAGGCATGCACCACCACGCCCGGCTAATTTTTCTATTTTTAGTAGAGACGGGGTAGAGACAAACCCTGCTAGTTTCTAGTTACCCTCATTTGTGACCAAACATGGGCATCGCCCCACACCGTCACCCACTTTAGTCACCAAAGTTGGCACTATAGAGTGGCTTTTGGCTGCTTCCAAAAATAAAATTCATCCTCAGAAAGCCAGGATCTGACAGGGCTGAGGGGACTCAGAAGCATGTGCTTCAGGCTCAGCAGATGTTTTAGAGGAGGAAGCTCTGGAGACCACGATATCTAACACCCTCACCCTAGTTTCGAAATCAAGGAGGAAGGCCAGGCGCGGTGGCTCATGCCTGTAATCCCTGCACTTTGGAGGTCGAGGTGGGCAGATCACTTGAGGTCAGGAGTTCGAGACCAGCCTGGCCAACATGGTGAAACCTTGTCTCTACTAAAAATACAAAAATTAGCAGGGCATGGTGGCGCACACCTATAATCCTAGCTACTTGAGAGGCTGAGGCACAAGAATTGCTTGAACCCAGGAGGTGGAGGTTGTAGTGAGCGAAGATCACACCACTGCACTCCAGCCTGGGCAACAGAGCAAGATTCTTCGTCTCAAACAACAAAAAAAAAAACAAGCAAACTGTACTTAACTTGTCTGAGGTGACTCAGTCCTGGAGCTGGGCCCGGACTCAGCCATGTATCTCTCTGAAGGTTGCTGCCAGGGAGGCATCTAAAAGTGTATTGAGGCCAGGCGCTGTGGCTCATGCCTCTATTCCCAGCACTTTGGGAGTGATCCTCAGGTGGATCACCTGAGATCAGGAGTTCAAAACCAACTGGCCAACGTGGCGAAACCCCTTCTCCACTAAAACTACAAAAATTAGCTGGAGGTGGTGGCAGGTGCCTGTAATCCCAGCTACTTGGGAGGCTGAGGCAGGAGAATCGCTTGAACCTGGGAGGCAGAGGCTGCAGTGAGCCAAGATCACGCCACTGCACTCCAGCCTGGGCGACAGAGTGAGACTCAGCCTCAAGAAAAATTTTAATTACTTAAAAGTGCATTGAGCATCTCTGGACTTGTGATAGTGAATTCTGGTGTGTGCTCACCCTTCTGCCACAGGCTTTGTAGATGGGATGATTGTGGTCCCTGAAAGCTGGCAAGGGTGAGGGTGGGTGAAAGGAGATAGGGGTGGGAGGTGGTGACAGGGAAGGAAAAGGTGGGGTCCTCAGTGCACCATAAGCCCCAAGTAGGTAGGAACTGGGTTCCATCCACGGTGGTGTCCTTAGCCCCCGCCATCACTTGCAGAATGAAGGCAAGGAGTTATCCCGCACAGGCCGGTCCCAAGGGATCCTGGGGAAGGTGGAATCTCCCTATAAAGAACTGGTCATTTCCAGTGTCATTCAGCCTGAGGCCTGCTGAGGCCTCAGATCTAAAATTCCGGGGCAGAGCTGTCCATCTCTCTGGCCTTGATGCTGTCCAAGGGAATAAGTGGAGGGGGCTTCTTCTAAGGGCAGAGACCCTAATTTGGTGCCAACTTTGGAAGAAATGAAGAATATGGTCTGTGAGCCCCAGAGAGTAAACCCTGACTCCAAAGTCATATGATCTAATTCCTGGTTGTCACTTGGCTGTTCCCTCTTTGTTTTAGGCAAGTCCTTAATCAATCATAACTGACATTTACGGAATGCTTCCTATGCGTTTGGGTTGTCCTTTCCTTCCTATTCAGAAGGGCTATGAACTCCATATGCAAACTGTTCTCCCTATCCCCAGAGTCCTATGAGGAAACGGGGGCCTTGCCGAGCCCTCGAAAAGCTGCTGTTACACCCTTTCCTCAGAGCAAAGGGCTGAGTTTATTCTCCATCTGAGGGTGATCACTAGCACTTCTTGAGAGAATAGAGACCTGGCTTCTCCATCTCTGCCTAATCAGAGAAGTACCTGGAAGCTTCTCTCAGTGAGAAGAAACTGAGTTCTGCCTCCCCAAGCACCCTGTGGAATCGAGTCTGTCCATTTAAACAGGAGGCCCTGCTAGGCAGGAGTCCAGAGAAGGGGATGTCTGAACTGAGTCTGGAAGGATAGAAAGGAGTTTTTCAGGCACATGAGCTTCTGAAGACATTCCGGGTAGAGAGACCAACATTTGCTAAGGCCCAGAAACAAAATCAACTGGTTGTGTTCCAGGAGCTGTGGTTGACTCGAAGGGAAAATGGGAATGGGGGTGTGTGGATGGCACAGGCCAGAGCCAGATTGTTTGGGTTTCTCACTGCAAACATGATTGACAGCAGGACAAAGTGTTTTCTGGAAGAAGTTTATTCTGTTTTCTTATCTAGGTTGTTGGGGACAGTGATAGAGAAAGTTCTGGATACTGGGCATGGTCGGCACATGCTTGTAATCCTGCTTGGGAGGTTGAGACAGGAGGATCACTTGAGGCTATGAGCTGGAGGCTGTAGGGCACTGTGATCGCATCTGTGAATAGCCACTGCACTCTAGCCTGGACAACATAGTGAGAACCCATCTCAAAAAAAAAAAAAAAAAAAAAAAGGCAAAGTTCTAGATCCTAACTGGAAGAGTTAGGCTAAGAAGGAAGAAGAGTTCTGGGAGCTGCTGGCTACTCTTCATCCTCCTCACTATCGAGATACTTGTGGGTGGCGTAGCCCAGCAGGGCACCTATTTTACCCATGGCGATGCTGCTGCCGCCAGCCCCTGTAAAGCAAACACAGATGAGTCAGTGGGGCCCAAGCGCCAGGCCCCGGAATCCAGATGTCTGGAAACCATTGGTTGAGTCCAACTCCTCATTTCTAGATGGAGAAACAGAGGCCCTGAGAGGGGATGGCACTACCACAAAGTGAGTCCCATTTTTACCTTGCCTTGACATCCCACATCACAGATGTGTTTCTGTGATGAAAAAGGCAAAAATAATGGCTCCTTCACTGGATGTCTGCCATGGAAATGCCATGTTATTAATCATGCCAACAGCCACCTTCATGGAGCCCTGTGTGCGTGTGGGGGGTTCACAAGCCGGGGATCATTTCATCTTGTCACAGCTATGTGGCATGTGAGAGGACAACTATTTTATAGCCCAGAGGTGTCCCTGGGCTCGCCCACACTCTTCCCTTCCCATTGCAGGGGTGTGGCCCCCTCTGAGCAGGGCTCTCTTATTTTGGGCTGGTTCTTTGGGCTTTTGCCATTCAGAATTGAGAGAAGAGAAAATGCAAGGTTCAGAAAGGCAGAGAGGGAAGTTTGTCGGGGGCAGGTTTTCTCCAGGATTTTGGAGGCCTCAGAGCGAGAGAGAGTGGTGGGAGTAGGGTGGGGAGAGAGGACAGAGAGGGAAGTGAGGCCATTTTTTATGAGTCACTCTGGGCCGGCACAGTGGCTCATGCTTGCAATCTCCCACTTTGGGAGGCTAAAGTGGGAGGATTGCTTGAGCCCAGGAATTCAAGACCACCCTGGGTAACACAGTGAGACCCTGTCTCTAAAAAAAAAATCTGGCGTGGTGGTGGTATGCGCCTGTAGTCCCAGCTACTTGGGAGTCTGAGGCAGGAGGATAGCTTGCACCCGGGAGTTTCAGGCTGCTGTGAACTGTGATCATGCACTGCATTCCAACCTGGCTGTGTGAGACCTTGTTTTGACCTTTATCTATGATAAGTAGATCAGTAGACTGATCAATCGATAGATAGAAGAGTCACTGTGAGCTCTATCTGTTCCCTCCATGGTGTTCAAAAAGTGCAAGTCAAGACCACATTTGGTGTGAGATTGATTTGAGTTACTCTACATTTCTTTGCTACTGTGGTCTCTGAGATTGAGCAGATTCAAAATACGTTAAACTGAGGATGATCACCCCAACGCACCGCTGAGAGAACTGAGGCTTGTTGTGATTTGGCCAAAGCATCAGTGAGGCACCCAGCCTTTGAGACTGAGAATGGGGTTTCTGGCATCATATTGACTGGGTCAGAATCTAGGCTCTGGTCTAAACTAGCAGGGAGACTTGAGTAAATTACTTAATTCCTGGCCGGGCACAGTGACTCACACCTGTAATCCCAGCACTTTGGGACTCCGAGATGGGCGGATCAGCTGAGGTCAGGAGTTTGAGGCCAGCCTGGCCAACATGGTGAAACTCCATCTCTACTAAAAATACAAAAATTAGCCTGGTGTGGTGGCGTGTGCCTGTTATTCCAGCTACTTAGGAGGCTGTGGTAGGAAAATCGCTTGAACTCGGGAGGCGGAGGTTGTAGTGAGCGAGATCACACCACTGCACTTCAGCCTGCCTTGGTGACACAGCCAGACTCCGTCTCAAAATAAATAAATAATCACTTAATTCCTGGTAAACTACTTAATTGCTTGAGTAAATTACTTAATTCCTGAGTGCTTCAGTTTCCCCATATGTATGATGAAAATAATAATATTAAAGAACGTTCTACCAGGGGCCCAGGCCCCGCACTCACCAACGCTCTGCAGCGTGGCCACTAGCCCCCCGGCGGGGACGCCGCCCCCATTCATGATCGCAGACCAGCTCATCAGCGAGGCAGCCACCGAGTTGGCCGCGATGCCGGCGCCGGTGAAGCCCAGCGCAGGCAGCCCGGCGACCGCGAGTCCTGGAGGAACAGGAGCGGGTGAGGGAGCGCCCTCGGCAGAGGCCCGCCCCACCTGCCCGAGATTCTCCCCCTCCAGACCCACCTCCTCCGATGGCCATGAAGGTCAGGGCCTTCCAGAACCCGGAACCGCTGTCCGAGCTCTCCGAGCACTCTTTCTTGCCTGCAGGAGAGCAGACAAAGCGTAGTGGGGGTGTTGGGGTGGAATGCAGAGGTCCCCTGCTCTGTGTCTGATGCTCAGGACCACTCCTGGAGGCGGGGGCCACCGCTCTCCTACTCAGAGAGCCTCACAGAGCGGAAGGGACTTTTCCCTGGGCGCCGAGCCTGGCACAGAACTAGCATTGAATAAATTTCGGTAGGATGGAGGAATGAACAGAGTAGTGGGATTTGAATCTGGGACTCTGGCGACACCAACCCTGCACTGTCCGTTGAAATGAACCCTGCCAGGGTCTCTACAGAAGCACGCCAGAATCTCTACACTCGGGACCCTGAAACTCTCTCCCTTATCCCACCCTCCTCCCATCCCCCAGCACCCTTATTTGCCTCCTTACTTGTCCCCTTACCTGCACCCTTATCTGTTCCCTTACCTGCACCCTTACCAGCAACCTTACCCGCATCCTTACTGGCATCCTTACCTGCACCCTTACCTGCACCCTTACCGGCATCCCTACCTGCACCCTTACCGGCACCCTCACCTGCACCCTTACCGGCACCCTCATCTGCATCCTTACCGGCACCCTCACCTGCATCCTTACCGGCACCCTCACCTGCATCCTTACCGGCACCCTCACCTGCATCCTTACCGGCACCCTTACCTGCATCCTTACCGGCACCCTTACCTGTATCCTTACCGGCACCCTTACCTGCATCCTTACCTGCACCCTTACCCACATTCTCACCTGCCTCCACCCCGCTGCAAGTGAAGAGCAGCAGGTAGCACAAGAAAAGCGATACCGCCTTCTGCCGCATGGTGGCGCCGCGCGCAGGCTCCGTCGCTAGACCTGCGAATAGGCGAGAGGGAGATGGTCACCGGACCATTTTTGGAGCTCATCAGCTCCGTTGTTTTCCCTTCCAATTCGGACTGAATCAGTAAAAAGCAGCGAGGTGCGGTGAACGGAATCCAGGATCCCTCTCAGGAGCCTCGGGAATCCGTTTCCTCTCCGCATCAGTGGCAGAGATGTCCCTGCCCCAACCGGTGGGTGTGCGGATTCGCACGGTGTTTACCGCAGATGTCAATATCATGACTGTGGTTGTTCTTGGCCTTGTACCCAAGTGACCTTGGGCAGGATACCAGGGTACTTTGCTTCTCTGGGCTTCAGTTTATTTATTTCTAAAATTAGGGTATTAATAGAGTCTATTTCAGAGGGTACTTGTGAATTTAGTAACTGTTCCACGCTGTATCCCCGGCACTTTGAACAGTGCCTGACGCATTGAATTTGCTTAAAAAAAATTTTTTTTAAGATAAACTCATTCTTACAATGCATTGAATATCTACAGGCACCAAACATTGGCCTCACATCGATTTAATTTTTTTCAGAAAGAAAGTACGGAAGGGTGTGTGGAAAAAGAAACTCAGTTTCCCTCACTGTACAAGAGGCTTCTGATAGCAGATGTGTGGAGGTTTCTCCCCACCAGCAAGCAAGCAATCAGTCCTCTGGTGAACACCAGCTGAGGGTCCCCAAATTCCATTCTGACACCACTATGGGTAGATAGTGGCCGATCGCACATGTTGAGGGTTCAGTCCCCCAGACTGCCCATTGAAAGCCCTAGGTTGTTTTACCTGTGCTTCTGACTGACTATAGATTGGGGTTCCCACAATTCCCTTCTGCAGTTTTATTAATTTGCTAGAGCAGCTCACAGAACTCAGGGAAACACTTTGCTTACATTTACTGGTTTCTTTCTATAAAAAAAAATTGATCTTGTGTTGTTTTGAGACAGGGTCTCACTCTGTTGCTCAGGCGGGTGTGCCGCGGCCCCATCTCAGCTCACTGCGACCTTCGCCTCCCAGGCTCAAGTGATCCTCCCACTTCAGCCTCCAGAGTAGCTGGGACTACAAGTATGCACCACCGCACCCAGCTTTTTTTTTTTTTTTTTTTTTTTTTGAGACAGGGTTTCACCATGTTGCCTGGTCTTGAACTCCTGAGCTCAAGCAATCTGCCTGCCTCAGCCTCCTAAAGTGTTGGGATTACAGGCGTCAGCCACCACACCCAGCCACATTTACTGATTCCTTATGGATATTACAAATGCTGCAGATGAAGAGATGCACAGGGCAAGGTATGGGAGAAAGGGCATGGAGTTTTCATTCCTCTCCAGAAGCACCACCCACTGGGAGCCTCTTTGTATTCCGCTATCTGGAAGCTCGTCAAACCCTGTCCTTTTGTGTTTTTGTGGAGGCTTCATTACATAGGCATGACTGATTAAATCATTGCCCATTGGTAATCAGCTTTACCTTCAGCCCCTCTCCCCTCCCCAGAGGAAATGCCAGCCATCACTCAACTTATTAGACAGTTAACACTCAAAAGATATTTATCACTTTGAAGATTCCAAGGATTTTAGGAGTTGTATGCCAGCAACTGGGGGATGAAAAAATATATTTTACAATATCACAAGGGATAAAGGTCACACAGCAAATTGTGCAACATGGGTATACATTCAAGACTGTCAAAATTCAGAACCTATGCTCTTTCCTTTATACCACAAAACTGGAAAATGCGTATGCCCTCAGACTCACCTCTAACGCGACCTTTGTCAGCTCAATGCCATTTCCTTAAATTAAAAAGAAAAACAAGAAACTCCTCTCAAGTATTGAGTACTTAGCACTTTATGGCATGCAGTCCACGTGTATCTATAATGATACCATGAAGTCGGTACCATTGTTATCAACCACATGTTATAGGTAAGGAACTGAAGCTCAGAGAGGTTAAGTAATATTCCCAAGGCTGCCTAGCCAGGTCATGGAAAAGTCAGGGTTTAAACCCACAATTGGCTAATACCCAAAGCCCACTTTTTTTTTTTTTTTTGGAGACAGAGTCTCATTCTGTCACCCAGGCTGGAGTGCAGTGGCGTGATCTCAGATCACTGCAACCTCCGCCTCACAGGTTCAAGGGATTCTCCTGCCTCAACCTCCCGAGTAGCTGGGATTACAGCCATGTGCCAGCATGCCCGGCAAATTTTTGTATTTTTAGTAGTGACGGGGTTTCACCATGTTGGCCAGGCTGGTCTCGAACTCCTGATCTCGTGATCTGCCCACCTTGGCCTCCCCAAAGTGCTGGGATTACAGGTGTGAGCCACCGCGCCCGGCCCCGGCCCCAAAGCCCACATTTTTAACAACCATTCCAGATGGCTTCATCTATCCTCAAAGATGAACTCACTGTCACATTGGATCCTATAATAAAGGGGCTTCTAAAATCATCCAGTCCTTTGAGCAGGTAAGGCAACTTAACCTTCCTTTTACAGAGGAAGCAATTAAGGTTCCAAGAGGTGACAGGGCTAAGGCCACAGATCGCTGATATTGCACCTGTAACCTGGGTCTCATGCCTCTTGGGGTTTTGTATCCAGTCTCCCTAAAATCTCCAACCCATCCTCTTAGACAAGTCCCAGCCCAGGGCACTAAAAGGGACCCAGGGATGCTGCTCCCTGGAGAAGGGGCCTCCTGGCTCTCAGAACATGAGATTTACAGGCAGGTAGGCAGCCTGGCAGAGGGTGGCAGCTTGATGCCCACACTTCATAGCTCCTGAGTTTACCTTGGAGGACAGAAGAGAAGCAATCCTCAGCCCGGAGCCTGCTGATAGATGGGCACAGCCGCGAGTAAACGGTTCTCCGGCTGAAGGCTGGCTTTTTATCATCACTTGCGGATCCTCCCACGTCTCACCCCAGGCAGCCAATCCCTGCCGGAGTTTCTATTTCTGCACTCTGCAGTTTCCTTTTCCCCTCTCTCCCAGCCCCTGCGCTCTGCAGTTTCATTTTCCCCTCTCTCCCAGCCCCTGCGCTCTGCAGTTTCATTTTCCCCTCTCTCCCAGCTCCGCCCAGCAGAAGCATTTGTGTGCTGCCTGCTGGCAGAAAAATACACTTCAAGCTGAGGACTTTTGGAGCCCCTAAGGGTATTCAAAGCATGTCACACTATGGTGACAGCTACGGCCATACTGGGCTTAGTGAAGCCTGATCACCAGCTCCCCCTGGGGCACACAGGCCTTTCACCCTTCAATCCAACTGATAAACAACACCTACCATTTATTGAGCACTTGCTGCATGCCAGGATCTGTGCAAAGTGCTCTATTTACATGATCTTTTTCCAATCCCACAGTAGTCATGTGACACACCATATGCTGTTTATAATCCCCCAGAACTTTAGAAATTAAGTCACTTTGTTCCATTGTCTCTCAGGCTGGCTGCTTCTGCGGCATGGGCATATGGTAAGACCAGTGAAGCCTGTGTTCGTGTGGCCATCATGATACATCTTGAGTTTCAAGATGGGTCCTCTGGCCCTAGGTAATGAACTGAGCATTCTTTAAAGCCTTTGGCTAGTGATGCTTGAAGCACTATAGGTCAGAAATGCAACCTCCATTTGGAAAACATAGAAATTCCGGTAAGGATGAATCATTGCCTTCTCCCAAGTGGAAGGGGTCTGAAATAATTGACCTGCCACCAGATGGCTGGCTATTCTCATTGAGCAATTTTGCCATATTGCTACCTGCTTCTGGAAGATTGGCTACATTTTGGCAATTGCCAGATCGGTTTTTGTGAGAGGGAGCCCAAGTTGTTGGACTCATTTCTAACCCCCATCCTTACCTTGCAATAGACACTCATAGGTCCATTGCAAGGCAATAGTGGGGCTAAGTTGAGAGGCTGGCTGACGTCCACGGGATGGGACATCCTGCTCATCGGGCTGTAAAGCCTCCTCTGCAGCAGGTGATCTCTGGTCGGCATTAACATGAGACACAGAGATCCACGTGCTTTATGTCCATTCAGAGTTCATTCTTATGCCCCAACCCACACCTGCTTATTCCCAATCTTCCAATCTTGTTCCATCCATGCCTTTGACCGACCAGCCAAGACACTGGCCACTTATTAGGAATTGGTGTATGCCTGTACCTCAGTCCATCTCTCTCTCTCTCTCTCTCTGCATACAGAGGGAACAACACGGTATACTACTCCTAGTTCTGCCCCCTGGGAGGATTCACTATTATTCAGGGCCACCCCCAACTGGAGCTGTAATAGAGTGGTCCATTTCCAGCTGGTACCAAAATATTATACTGACTTATCTGTGAATTGGGTTCGACTCCTTTCCTCCATTATCTGTTGGTTGCTGGGAACACTCCATGAGGCCATATATGTGGGTCAAGGAGAAAACCCAGAGAGACAGAGTTGAGTGCCACAGGACTCTGAGCTCCCCGTTTATTTAATTTACTCATGCCTTTTAGACCCCTTTTGCTCAGCCTTAAATATACCATTTCCATCATATATTTTTTGTTTTGTTTTGTTCTTTGTTTTTTGTTGTTATTGTTTTTGTTTTTGAGACAGTCTTGCACTGTCCCCCAGGCTGGAGTGCAGTGGTGTGATCTCGTCTTACTGCAACCTCTGCCTTCCGGGTTCAAGCGATTCTCCTGCCTCAGCCTCCCGAGTAGCTGGGATTACAGGCACGCACCACCATGCCCAGCTAATTTTTTTTGTATTTTTAGTAGAGATGGGGTTTTGCCATGTTGTCCAGGCTGGTCTTGAACTCCTGACCTCAGGTGATCCGCCCACCTCTGCCTCCCAAAGTACTGGGATTACAGGTGTGAGCCGCTGTGCCCAGCCTCTTTGTTGTTTTGTTGGTTTGTTTGTTCGTTTGTTAGAGACAGGGTATGATTGTATCACTCTGTTGCCCGGGCTGGAGTGCAGTGGTACAATCATAGCTTACTGCAGCCTTGACTTCCTAGGCTTAAGAAATCATCCCACTTCACCCTCCCAAGTATCTGGGACCACAGGCATGTGCCACCACACTCAGCTAATTTTTATATTTCTTTTAGAGATGGAGGTCTCACTACATTGCCCATGCTGGTCTCCAACTCCTGGTTCCAAGTGGTCCTTCTGCCTCGGGGTCTTAAAGTGCTGGGATTACAGGCATGAGCCAATGTGCCCGGCTTCCATCACATATGGAATTGCTGCTCTACCTTTCTGATAATACCCAACTTAAGATGTATAGCTACCTGGCATCCAGTGGTGAGATGCATAGTCACTACTGGGGCTCAGTGGCACATCAGGGCCTCTTTTCCCAAAGGGACCACAGTAACCATAGCCTTACTCCAGAATCCTAAGAATCCTAACTGCAAATCTCCTGTGTGGACTTCCAGAGACTCTCTACAGAATCCTATTTTTTTTCCTCCCTACAGAATCATTATCCATCTTTACACAGATACATCCAGCAACGCTGCATCTTTGGATCATATAATCAGAGGTGGCAGCATAGCTTGTTTTGTGGCCTGAACCTGCCACACAGTTAAGAGGAAAGAAAAAACCAAAACGACCTAATGTGCCTTTTTTTTTTTTTTTTTTTTTCCTTTTTGAGATGGAGTCTCACTCTGTCACGCAGGCTGGAGTGCAGTGGTGCGATCTCGGCTCACTGCAAGCTCTGCCTCCCGGTTTCACGGCATTCTCCTGCCTCAGCCTCCTGAGTAGCTGGGACTGCAGGCGCCCACCACCATGTCCAGCTAATTTTTTGTGTTTTTAGTAGAGATGGAGTTTCACTGTGTCAACCAGGATGGTCTTGATCTCCTGACCTCATGATCCACCCACCTCGGCCTCCCAAAGTGTTGGGATTACAGGTGTGAGTCACCGCGCCTGGCCCGCTTTTTCTATTCTCTCACTCAACGCAACAATCACCACAGACCAGATGTGTGGGTGGGGTTTTTTCCCCACACCCCAAGCAGCAGACACCAGCTGGGTGTCCTCTGATTCAATTATTATTATTATTATTATTATTATTATTATTTGAGATGGAGTTTCACTCTTGTTGCCCAGGCTGGAGTGCAGTGGTACTATATCGGCTCACCGCAACCTCCACCTCCCCGGTTCAAGCGATTCTCCTGACTCAGCCTCCTGAGTAGCTGGGATTACAGGCTTGCACCACCACACCTGGCTAATTTTGTATTTTTAGTAGAGACGGAGTTTCTCCATGTTTGTCAGGCTGGTCTCAAACTCCCAACTTCAAGTGATCCACCCAAAGTGCTGGGATTACAGGTGTGAGCCACCTCGCCCAGCCTCAATTCTTTTTTTTTTTTAATTATTAAAATAAAAATATGGAATGCTTCATGAATTTGCACGTCATCCTCGCACAGGGGCTATGCTAATCTTCTCTGTATTGTTCCAATTTTAGTATATGACGAAGTGAGCACTTTTTTCTTTTCTTCAGACAGGGTCTCACTGTGTCACCAAGGTTGGCTCAATCACAGCTCACTGCAGTCTCGACCTCCTGGGTTCAAGCAATCCTCCTGCCTCAGCCTCCCGAGTAGCTGGGACTATAGGGGTGCACCGTCATGCCTGGATAATTTTTGTATTTTTTGTAAAGATGGGGTTTTGCCATGTTGGCCAGGCTAGTCTCAAATTCCTAGGCTCAAGGAATCTGCCTGCCTCAGCCTCCCAAAGTGCTGGTATTACAGGCATGGGCCACTGTGCCCAGCCTCCAATTCAATTCTGACATTGTCTACCTGCAGAGAGCATTGATCCTACAAGTTGAGGGACTCCTCAACACTGACCCTCAAAGACACAAATCATGGCTTCTGGAACTTCCGACTGGTTGCAAGTTGGGATTCCCATAACCCCTTCTTTGGGTTCGATTAATTTGCTAGAGAAGCTCCTAAAGCACAGGGAAACACAGTTAGCAGTTTACCATACAGGAAATTACAAAGGCTACATGAAGAGATGTATTGGGTGAGGTATGAGGGAATGGGCACAGCGTCCTCTAGGAACATCCATGTGTTCAGCAATTGGGAAGCTCTCAGAACCCTGTCTTTTTTTTTTTTTTTTTATGGAGGCTTCATTACATAAGAATGATTGATTAAGCCATTGGCCACTGGTGATCAACTTAACTTTCAGTCCTTCTCCCCTTCAGTGGGTGGAGCTGAAATTTCCAGCCCTTTAACCCTGCCTTGGTCTTCCCAGTGACCAGCCCTATCCTCAAGCTACCTAGGGACTGCTAGCCATCAGTCAATCATTAGTATACAAAGCATGGTGGCATACACCTATAGCCCAAGCTGTTCAAGAGGCTGAGGTGGGAAGATTACTTGAGCCTAGAAATTCAAGTCCAGCCTGGGCAACACAGTGAGATTCCATCTCTAAAAAATAAACAAGGCCGGGCGCGGTGGCTCAAGCCTGTAATCCCAGCACTTTGGGAGGCCGAGACGGGTGGATCACGAGGTCAGGAGATCGAGACCATCCTGGCTAACACCGTGAAACCCCGTCTCTACTAAAAATACAAACAATTAGCTGGGCGAGGTGGCAGGCGCCTGTAGTCCCAGCTACTCCGGAGGCTGAGGCAGGAGAATGGCGTAAACCCGGGAGGCGGAGCTTGCAGTGAGCTGAGATCCGGCCACTGCACTCCAGCCCGGGCTACAGAGCAAGACTCCGTCTCAAAAAAAAATAAAAAATAAAAAAAAAATAAAAATAAACAAATACAAAATCATTAGTATACAAAAGGCATCACTTTGGAGACACCAAGGATTTTAGGAATTGTATGCCAGGAAATGAGGTGTGGGGGAATGGGCACAGCGTCCTCCAGGAACATCCATGTGTTCAGCTGTTGGGAAACTCTTGGAACCCTGTCTTTTTGGTTTTTTATGGAGGCTTCATTACTTATTTCAAATATCTATTTCACAATATCACGGTCCACCTCTGGTTTTCAAACACCACCCCCCCCCTTTTTTTTTTTTTTTTTGAGATGTGGTTCTGTCGCCCAGGCTGGAGTGCAGTGGCATGATCTTGGCTCACTGCAGCTCCACCTCCCAGGTTCAAGTGATCCTCCTGCCTCAGCCTCCCAAGTAGCTGGGATTACAAGCATGTGCCACCATGCCTGGCTAATTTTTGTATTTTTGGTAGAGACAGGGTTTCACCATGTTGGCCAGGCTGGTCTTGAACTCCTGACCTCAAGTGATCCACCTGTCTCAGCCTCCCAAAGTGCTGGGATTACAGGCATGAGCCACTGCACCAGGCCTTCAAACCTAAATTTCTTTGTTTTTTTCTTTTTAATTTTAATTTAGGTTCTGGGATACACGTGCAAAGTGTGCAGGTCTGTTACATAGGTATACGTGTACCATGGTGGTTTGCTGCACCTATTAACCCATCCTCTAAAAACCTGAATTTCTTACATCAAAAGTACATACAACTTCCCAGCTACTTGGGAGGCTAAGGCAGGAGGATTGCTTGAACTGGGAGGTGGAGGTTGCAGTGAGCCGAGATTGCACCATTGCATTCCATGCACTCCAAGACAGAGCAAGATCCTGTCTAAAAAAAAAAAAAGGACATACAATTCAGAAGATACTGCCATAATTAACCAAGCATGGTGGTGCCCACCTGCAGTCCCGGCTACTCAGGAGGCTGAAATGGGAGGATCGCTTGAGCCTGGGAGGTCGAGGCTACAGTGAGCTGTGATTGTACCTCTGCACTCCAACCTGGGTGACAGAGCAAGACCCTGTCTCAAAAAAAAAAAAAAAAAAAAAAAAAGGAATTAAAATGAAATAATAATAATGGGCAGAGAGATATCCTCCTCAAAGTAATAGTTTGATAGAGAAGTGGAGTGGGTAATTGAAACATTTCTTGTCTAAAATAGGGGGAGATGAAAGCATGAAAGACTGGCTTGCATGTTGCTCACACAACACAAGTGGAGACTAAAGGAGTGCCCCCGCTAGATTTTCCTCATTGTTTCCAATAGACCAGGAAAAAAGGGAGTGAGGAGGATGCTGTTATGATTATTCAATTCTTGCCAAGGGAGGAATACACTGGTACAATGGCCATAACTGTTTTCCTTTCTTCCCCAAATCACTTCAAAAACATTTTTTTTTCCCCTCCTCTACCTGATGTAGTCCTAGGATCAGGGCTGCAGCTACGATATCACAGTCCCCACTTGTAGTATCCCTTATAATAAACTGGTAAATATAAGTGTTTCCCTGAGTTCTGGAAAGTGCTGGCAGCAGGGATGATTCCTAAGCAAAAAACTAGAACTACCTTTTTAAACTTTATGTCACAATTCCTGAAGGCCTGATGGAGGTGGGTTGTGCAAAATTGGAGTTAACAATGAATGCAGCCGTACTGCCTGGTGGTAAAAATCGCCCGCAAGTTCTACACTTTTGCTATCTTATCCTATTCGAATTGGAGTGAACTAAGGAAGAGTACTTACTAGACTAGTATTGCTGGCTGCAATGTAGACCAGCACAGTGGCAATCCTAATGTCCCTTCCAAAGGTAAACTCTTTGGATATTAATGGAGAGAAGGAGGAATAGTAGCTGAGGGTAAAGAAATTAATAAATGGCCGGGCGCGGTGGCTCAAGCCTGTAATCCCAGCACTTTGGGAGGCCGAGACGGGCGGATCACGAGGTCAGGAGATCGAGACCATCCTGGCTAACACGGTGAAACCCCGTCTCTACTAAAAAGTACAAAAAACTAGCCGGGCGAGGTGGCGAGCGCCTGTAGTCCCAGCTACTTGGGAGGCTGAGCCAGGAGAATGGCGTAAACCCGGGAGGCGGAGCTTGCAGTGAGCAGAGATCCGGCCACTGCACTCCAGCCTGGGTGACAGAGCGAGACTCCGTCTCAAAAAAAAAAAAAAAAAAGAAATTAATAAATGGACTATGAATTGAGGGAAACCCAATATTACATCATCACCTCAAAAGAGTCTCAGAGCAAGAGATGACTTTGTCTGTGGTCAGTTATCCCAGATGTCGGAAAGGGTGATATATATTTGCTGAGATCACTCCTGCTTTTGGAACCTGACAAGATTGAATGGAAGCCTGCAAACCTGAATGACGTCACCGTGGGAGACATTCATACAATATGATGGATGGGACTAACTATTAATGATTGAATAGGATTTTAATAAAGTGGCAGTATCTTTTTTGCAGGGACAGGGGACAGGGTCTTGCTCTGTCACCTAGGCTGGAGTTCAGTGGTGTGATCACAGCTCACTGTAGCCTCAACCTCTCAGGCTCAAGTGATCCTCCCACCTCAGCCTCCCAAGTAGCTGGGACTATAGGTGGGCACCACTATGCTCAGCTAACTATGGCAATATCTTTTGAGTTGTATGTCTTTTTTTTTTTTTTTTAAGACAAGGTCTCACTTTGTTGCCCAGGCTGCAGTGCAGTGGCATAATCTCGGTTTAGTACAATCTCCACCTCCCAGTTCAAGTGATTCTCCTGCCTCAGCCTCCCGAGTAGCTGGGATTACAGACCCGTGCCACTGTGCCTGGCTCATTTTTGTATTTTTAGTAGAAATGGGGTTTCACCATGTTGGCCAGGCTGATCTCAAACTCCTGACCTCAGGTTATCTGCCTCCTAAAGTGCTGGGATTACAGGCGTGAGCCATCACGCTCAGCTGAAACTCCCATTTTTAAAGCCATCAGATCTCATAAGAGCCATTTACTATCACAAGAACTGCAGGGGAAAGACCTGCCCCCATGATTCAGTCATCTCCCACTACGTCCCTCCCGCAACATGTGGGAATTATGGGAGCTACAACTTGAGATTTGGGTGGGGACACAGAGCCAAACAATATCATTCAACTCCAGCCCCTCCCAAATCTCATATCTTTACATTTCAAAACCAATCATGCCTTCCCAACAGTCCCCCAAAGTCTCAACTCATTTCAGCATTAACTCAAAAGTCCACAGTCTAAAGTTTCATCCTAGACAAGGCAAGTCCCTTCCACCTATGAGCCTGTAAAATCAAAAGCAAATTAGTTAATTCCTAGATACAATGGGAGTACAGGCATTGGGTAAATACAGCCATTCCAAATGGCTGGTTATTTCCATTTTGTATTGGCCAAAACAAAGGGGCTACAGGCCCCATGCAACTCCGAAATCCAGTGGGGGCAGTCAAATCTTAAAGCTCCAAAATGATCTCCTGTGACTCCATGTCTCACATACAGGTCACACTGATGTAAGAGCTAGGTCCCCATAGTCTTGTGCAGCTCCACTCATGTGGTTTTGCAGGGTACAGTCTACCTCACGGCTGCTTTCATAGGCTGGTGTTGAGTGTATGTGGCTTTTCCAGGTGCACGGTGCAAGCTGTCAGTGGATCTACAATTCTGGGGTCTGGAGGATGGTGGTCCTCTTCTCACAGCTCCATTAGGCAGTGCCCCAGTAGGGACTCTGTGTGGGGGCTCTGACCGCATATTTGCCTTCCGCACTGCCCTAGCAGAGATTCTCCATGAGGGCCCTGCTCCTGCAGCAAACTTCTGCCTGGGCATCTAGGCATTTCCATACATCTTCTGAAATCTAAGCAGAGGTTCCCAAATCTCAATTCTTGACTTCTGCACACTTGCAGGTTCAACACCACATGGAAGTTGCCAAGGCTTGAGGCTTGCACCCTCTGAAGCCACAGCTGGAGTGGCTGGGACACAGGACACCAAGTCCCTAGGCTGCACACAGCATGGGGACCCTGGGCCCAGCCCATGAAACCACTATTTCCTCATAGGCCTCCAGGCCTGTGATGGGAGGGGCTGCCACAAATGTCTCTGACATGACCTGGAGACATTTTTCCCATTGTCTTGGTGATTAGCATTTGGCTCCTTGTTACTTACACAAATTTCTGCAGTCAGCTTGAATTTCTCCTCAGAAAATGGGATTTTCTTTTCATTTATTTGTTTATTTATTTTGAGACGGAATTTACTTTTGCTGTCCAGGCTGGAGTGCAATGGCATGATCTCAGCTCCCCACAACCTCTGCCTCCTGGGTTCAAGCAATTCTCCTGACTCAGCCTCCCAAGTAGCTGGGATTACAGGCATGCACCACCATGCCTGGCTAATTTTGTATTTTTAGTAGAGTTGGGGTTTCTCCGTGTTGGTCAAGCTAGTCTTGAACTCCCTACCTCAGGTGATCTACTCACCTTGGCCTCCCAAAGTGCTGGGATTACAGGCACGAGTCACTGTGCCCAGCCTGGATTTTCTTTTCTATTGCATTGTCAGGTTGCAAATTTTCCAAACTTTAATGCATTCCTCAAATTTGGTTTACAGCATTTCCCTTTTGAAACTGAATACCTTTAATAGCACCCAAGTCACCTCAGAAAATGGGATTTTTCTTTTCTATTGCGTTGTCAGGCTGCAAATATTTCAAACTTTAATGCACCCCTTAAATTTTTTTACAGTGTTCCCTTTTGAAACTGAATGCCTTTAACAGCACCCAAGTCACCTGTTGAATGCTTTGCTGCTTATAAATTTCTTCCACCAGATACCCTAAATCATCTCTCTCAAGTTTAAAGTTTCACAAATCTCTAAGGCAGGGGCAAAATGCCACCAGTCTCTTTAATATAACAAAAGTCACCTTTACTCCAGTTCCCAACAAGTTCCTTATCTCCATTTGAGACCACATCAGCCTGGACCTTATTGTTCATATCACTATCAGCATTTTAGTCAAAGCCATTCAACAAGTCTCTAGGAAGTTCCAAACTTTCCCACATTTTCTTATCTTCTTCTGAACCTTCCATACTGTTCCAACCTCTGCCTGTTACCCAGTTCCAAAGCAGCTTCCACATTTTTGGGTATCTTTTCAGCAATACCCCACTCCTGGTACCAATTTACTGTATTAGTCCATTTTCATGCTGCTGATAAAGACATACCGAAGACCAGGCAATTTACAAAAGAAAGAGGTTTAATGGACTTACAGTTCTGCATGGCTGGGGAGGCCTCACAATCATGGTGGAAGGCAAGGAGAACCAAGTCACATCTTACATGGATGGTGCAGGCAAAGAGAGAGCTTGTGTAGAGAAACTCCCATTTTTGAAACCATCAGATCTCGTGAGACCCATTCACTATCATGAGGCCAGCACAGGAAAGACCTGCCCCCATGATTCAATCATCTCACACTAGGTCCCTCCCGCAACATGTGGGAATTATGGGAGCTACAAGATGAGATTTGAGTGGGGACACAGAGCCAAACCATATCACCTAGCTAATTAATTTTTTTATTTTTTGTAGAGACAGGGTCTCGCTTTGTTTCCCAGGCTGATCTCAAACTCCTGGCCTCAAGCAGTCCTCCCACCTTAGCCTTCCAAAGTGCTGGGATTACATGTGTGAGCCACCATGCCTGGCCTTACATTTTTCATACAAGATTGGTGCATAGGTACAGCAATTTGATTGGTTTATGCAGTGTTTCTTTTTGGGAAGGGTGCATTGAAAATTTTTTACAGAGGGTGTAATAGTCATGGGTTTTCTGTTATCTGGTCTAAGCAAAGCAGGACAACAACAGGGAAGTTAATCTACAAAAAGGGTCATTCATTAAGAAGGGGTGTGGTTTTTATCCCTGACATCATGTAATTTTCTCTAGTCATTGTACAGAATATGACAAATAAGAAAGCTAGTTAATCTATAATCTGAGAAACAGAAGTAGTAACCATATGTGACTCAGATTAAGGGAGGAGACTACCCCTCATATTGTCTTATGCTCAATTTCTGCCTCCAAAGAAAGAAGAAGTTAAAACTAAAAGGCAGATATGAAACCCAGAGGCAGACAGCCCAGGGCTGTGCCC